>NC_140490.1:102136504-102599004 GCF_964271855.1 Acomys minous
ATAGTAAAGTTTCCACATAACATGATATACATATAGTTCTGTATACTCCATTTATCTGTGAGTTTTATATCCTTAGACTAAACCAATTGAAGATCAAAAGTATTTGGAAAGCAGCAGTGTGTTTCATGCATATATACAAACATGTTTTGCCATTATTCCCTAAGTAGTAATAGTTTTATGTAGCATTTATGTCATATTAGGCATTAGAAATAATGTAGAGATGAATTAAAGTATATTGGAGTATGTGGGTAGGTTGTATGCAAATAGCACATTATTTTAAATAAGGAATTTAAAGTACTGAAATTTTTGACAGCGGAAGAGGAACGAATTAGAATCATTCTCTTGCAGATTCTGAGGGGCAGAGATGTGTGTGTGTGTGTGTGTGTGTGTGTGTGTGTGTGTGTGTGTGTGAGAGAGAGAGAGAGAGAGAGAGAGAGAGAGAGAGAGAGAGAGAGAGAGAGAGAGAATTTAAATATATGAATATGTGATATATCTTGTAGCTTGGTATATATTATATGCAGTACTACTGCACTTCTACAGTATATGTTATACACTTCTGTTACTATGTGTAACACATTGTGTGTTATATGGTTGTATTACAGTAATTGCTACAGTAATACTAGTTAGTATCTTACGTTTGTTGGGCTTACTCTGTATTGAAGATCATATTTAGTGTTTTGCTAACTTGAGTTCTTAAGTTCCCCAGTAAGCCTATGAGTCACTATGAGTTGTGATTATTCTTATGTGGCCCATGAAGATGCCAAGGACTAGGAAGAAGCCCCAGGACCCAGATCTGCATAGAAATCTATAACCAAACTGCAACATGCTCACGGGAGGCCCAGGCGGCGGCGGCGGCGGCTCCTCTCGGGTTTCGGTGAAAAATGTCAGCCACTAACGTGGATCAGAGACCTAAAGGACAAGAAAATAAAGTTTCAGTACAAAATGGTTCGATTCATCAAAAAGATGCTGTAAATGACGATGATTTTGAGCCATACTTAAGTAGCCAGACAAATCAAAATAACAGCTATCCACCAATGTCAGATCCATATATGCCTAGTTACTATGCTCCATCCATTGGGTTTCCATATTCTCTTGGAAAAGCAACATGGTCCACGGCTGGAGACCAGCCTATGTCGTATCTGACAACTTATAGACAGATGAGCAATGGAGAGCATCATTATATACCAGATATATCCTGCTGTTGAAGATCAAAGGTTTGCCAATGGCTGTGAAGACGGAGGAATGATTTTAAAACAAATCAATGGATCAAGTTCATCCTTATAACTCTGGCTGGTTTTATACAAACCCGTGATCCTTCAGCCTTCAGCTTCAGCCTCCTGAGGACCGAGGTGGCAGGAACACTTCTACCACATCTGAAGGCTCCTTAGCTCCTCATTGGCTAAATATTGGTCTTGTGTTGGCTAGTGGTTCTAAAATTCTTATTTCTGGGATTAGATTTCATTAGAAAATCTCATTTGTGAAAAAAAATTGTGAAAGGTAGGTGTTGGGAGTTGATCCCAGTACTCTACAAGTGCCCTTAACCACCGAACCATGTCTCCAGCCCACTGTTCTGTATTTCTTAACTAGATCAATCAATCAATAGTTAGATTTTTAAAGAAAAACCTGGGACAATTATCATAACTGCTCCATGGGAGAAGAGTTATCAAAATAAAGAAGAGTTGGCCTTATGTACCTATGTCAAGCGCACAAACAGATTATGTCTGTGGTGTCTGATCTCCATCGGGGACCTGGCTGCATTTAGAAAGACCTAAGGAACAGTTTTGGCCCTGATTATGTCTCCAGAGCAGGGAAGACCCACGGGCTAGAGTTACAGTCCAAATGAAAAGGTAAGAAAGCCAAAGTCAGATGAGCAGAGGCAGCCCCATTGCTCTGCTTCCTGCTCAGCACCATGGACCAAGCTGCCCCTCCCTCCATGCCTTCGTTGGCATGGCAGAATACATTTCTCTGAACTGTCTGCAAAATAAGTCCCTCCTTCCTTAGGTTGGTGGGGATTTTTGTTTGTTTGTTTGTTTTTGTTTTTAGTTTCTTTTTGGTCAGATATTTAGTCACAGTGCTGAGGAAGCAACTAGTACAATGGAGACTTGAAAGGAGAGAAATCCCATGACACTGGCAGGTACCGCTGATGCTCAGACAGGTAGGTTTCTTGGGCTTGCTTTAGGAGGAGGCCCTGTACTGGAGAGTGAACAACATAGAGCCTTTGTGAAATCCTAAACTCTGTATACAAGTTTGCACCTTGCAGGCACTTCTCTGGAGATTCTGAACACTGTATAGCTCTATACTCAACACCCAATGCTATGTCTATGAGAGCAGAGTAGACAGCATACACCAAGTAACCGTGTGTAGATGCATGTCTGTGTATTCACGAATAATCTTTGGAAATTATCTATGGTCCTAAATATTTCTTCTAAGAAAACATTTATGCAACTTAGAAATTCAGCTAACAGAGGCCAGCATGCTTTTAGTCGTTTTATATGGAAATTTGTCTAATGGGATGGCCAAAGTATTTAAAGAAATGTATCTTTTTTTTTTTTTTTGGCATCTTTTTTTCAGTATCAATTAGAAATCTGCATTTTGTGAGCTCATGCATTCATTTAGTAAACAGAAAAACCTCATCAATTTTTCTTGCAAAGCAGATGCCATTAAACACTAATATTTAAAACAGTGTTAGTAAAAAAGTAAATGACTTCTGAGTTATGCAATAGGAAATACCAAAGAACAGAGGCCATTAGGCAGTTTTGTATCCAACCTAGCAATTGTGTTTGGATGCCTGACGACTCCTGCTCCTTCTCCCTCAATCATGTTTATTATTTGCTCATTAGTTGAAGAGATGAATACAGTAGGGTCCTTCTTATCTTTATAGCTTCACGTTCTCTGAAGCCAACCTCGTTGTGAAAATAGCCAATGAAAAATTGTAGAGAACAAGTCATGTATTCTCATTAAGTTGTCTGCCATTCTTATCAGAAGGATGCAATCTCTGGTCGTCTCTTTCCATCAGTATGAAGAGACACAGGTTTATCCTAAGCATATACATTACCTCTTATTAGTTACTCAGTCGTTACCTCAAATATCAGGCAGATTATGTACTTGGTAGCTTGAGCCTTGCTTTTAAGTGAGCCGAATTTTACTGAATAATGACCACCAGACACGAAAGTAGTGATGCTACCTACTTGGATATGTAAAGAAGGATGTGAAAGAGGAGTGTTTCTTTTCAGGGAGAGTCTTCAGCAGTAGGGAATCAAAAGCCTATGATGTGCTCGCTAAGGGCTATTCTAAGAGTGAAACCCACTCATGAATCCGTAAAGAAAGAAAAATGATACTCGTGCTGGGATTACACTCATCTATCAAACTGAAAAAAAAAATCATGGTCCCGTGTTAAAATGCAATGGAAAAGGAATTACATGACATACATAGGGAGAGGTAAGCATTGTATATATGGTTTTAATACTGTCCACGTTTCCATAGTGCCTTAGGGACCTTAGAGTGTAACTCCCTGAACATAGAGGGTACCGCTGTACCTGGACATTGTGTTTGGAGTTTCTGGAAAACCATATTTTGACAAGGGGGTTTTTCAAGCTTATTTTGTGTTATGTTTATGGAGGAAAAAAAATTTCACATTCAAATAAATGTGAGAGAATGCAACTATAGTCTAGCAAAAGAACCACTCTCTTCTCACTAGTGTCCCCTCCTCTCCCTTCCTCCTCCCATTCTCCTCTCGTTCCTCCTTCTTATCCCTACCCAGGTCTCTTTCTCTCTCTCTCTCTCTCACACACACTTCAAATTTTCATTTATTAACATATCTCAGTCTTGCAACTCGCCTCTTTCCTCACTTTGTTTTCTCTTTTGCTTACGTGCCTTTATCTTCTCCGCACTTAGGAAGATTTTATATATATATATATATATATATATATATATATATATATATATATATATATATATATAAAACCTCAGTGGCATTTTCTATCCCTTATACTGAATACTGCAGATGTCCCCTCCTGTTCAGGCATTCTGGTGGCACCTTCTTCGTCCATGATGTTTCTTTGCCCACTTCAGCTACAGGCTGAAAACAGGGTCTTACTCTGTTCCTGCTGCTCTCATTCTATTCCTTATCAGATGCCTTAAATAGCCACCCAGAAATATCAAGCCTTCACTTCCCACTTTTATAACTATTCCATAGCTGTTTTTAAACTGCACTCAGCTAACTCCAGCCTTCTTCTCTGCCCGCCAGTCCTCCTGTTCTTTCGACTCTCTTCCCCTCAGTTCTTCCAGAAGAGCCACCTGGTTCTTCTCATTCACAGATTTCAGCATCACCAGTAGCCTCCATCTTCTTCAAACGATCCCCACTGCTTCCCACAGAGGGTTCTGCTACGAGAGTGGTCTTCCCCTAGATCTTTACATACCAATTCTCCATATGCTTTCATCTTCATCCAAATGTCATCTCCTCAGAGGTACCTTGTGAGCACTCAATTAAAGGCAGACCTTGTGAGCACTCAATTAGTGGCAGACCTGCCAGCTGTCAAAGGGTGTAATTTTCCACATTGCTGTAATCTGCTTACCAGTTTCTGAAATTGATTATTAATTCATTGACTTTATTACATTCCTTGTTCCTTACCATATTTCTCCACTCTTGCCCAGACTCTTTTTGTTTTATCCGTAGAACCTAGAAGAGTGCCCAAAATTTTACTCATACGTGCTCAAAGCAGACATGCAAATCATAGGAACTAGTGAATGGATTTTGTGGAATAAACCACATGAATATAAGAGGTGCAACTCACACTAGGAAAGCCACGGTTGAAGGTTGCCTTTCCATTAGGGAAGACAACATCTAGAGCCGTGGAGTGTTTTCTAAGTTAGTGTCTCCTGAAATCTCCCTGAGACCTTGAATGGTTGAGCGCTGTGTTACTACTATGTTACGTACTGCTCACCTTTGTCCCAAGCATGATTTATGAATAGCAGAATTCTTTATAGTGCTGAATATGCAGGGTACACCAAAATCTTGTATTCTTTGCTCTTTAAGTTGCATGAAATTCTACCATTCGGAGGCATTTTGAGGGTATCTTTATCCTCTTTCAGCAGGCGTGAATTCCTCGAAGGATTAAGGCAAAGATGGAAGGGATGAAAACGGTTAGTTTGAGCCTGCACATAGTTTTTGTGTGGCCCAAACAAGTATTTAAATATTTGAATCATTTCCAGCATTTCCAAATGAAGAGGGTTTCAAGCAAGTCTTAGTTTTTATGTTGAAATCCAGCCTAGTTTCTCTCTTGGGGACCATCTTTTGAAGAAAAAAAAAAGTCACCCTGTTAGAGTATGCAGTTGCGGCCAGATTTGTGGCATTTATTGAAATCCTTAGCCTGCCTGCTCTTTGCAGGCCCCTTATCTTAGGCTCCTGCAGTCTCCTGCTCAGCTGCAGATGGACAGAGACCATTTCCTTTCCAGAAGTGTAGACAAGACTTCTGAGTTTTGTTGTAGGTGGGAAGTAGGGATTATTTTCAAATAAAGCTATGGCCATATTTGTAGTCATCATAGTCCATAGGACCCAGATGTGTAATCTGAGTCTTAGAAATTTGTACGCATCTAGGCAAACTGATGGTCCATGGAAGACTTGTATTGGATAATCTTGTGATGTTGTGAAAGGGGCATCATTATCTCTCTTTCTCCACCTCCCTTCTTCCCTCTCTTCTTCCCCCTTCTCTTCTTTTTTCTCAGAGGAAGAAGAAATAGATCCTCAAAAGATTACCCAGGTAATAAATGAATCACTATAAGGCATAATTTACTGAACTTTGTTTTGAAGTTTGTAGTTCATTCTACCATGTTCCACTCTTCCTCCATATCTAGGTAGGATGTGTGTACTGGGATTTAATATATATATATATATATATATATATATATATATATATATATATATATATATAGTAAATATATATATATATATATTTTTTTTTTTCTGAATGATTTTTCAGACTCCACTCTCCTTTCATGGACTCTCACTCCACATGACTGGTATAACACCCGTGTAATGTGTCTGCCTTTAACTTGAATTTTAATTCTCCAGTTGTGGTGGTTTGAATAGGAGTGACCCCCATAGACTCATGTGTTTGAACGTTTGGCCCATAGGGAGTGGTGCTCATAGTAGGTGTGGCCTTGTTGGCAGGAGTGTGTCACTGAAGAGCCTGGCTTTGAGGTCTCTTATATGCTCAAGCTAGGCCTAGTCTGTCTCAGTCTCCTTCTGCTGCCTGTGGATTAGGATGTGGAACTCTCAGCACTTCCAGCACCGTGTCTGCCTGCAGCTGCTATGTTTCACACTATGATGATAACAGACTGAACCTCTGAAACTGTAAGCCTAGCCTCAATTAAAAGTTTTTCTTTATAAGAGCTGCCTTGGTCATGGTGCCTCTTCACAATAGAAAAAACCCTTGACACCATTCCTGCTCAGTACACTCACTCTTCTCTCACTGGCCCAAGGGCCTTAGTGGTGTGGTTTTTTTTTTTCTGAGTTCAGAGCTTCCCTTTTCCCCTAGAGCCCTGATACTGGGTGGGGGATTGGAAGACCAGCAGCATGGCCTTATTTGGGGACTTTTTGAAAATGTATTAAGTCAGACTTCTTCTAAGGCACAGTGAATCAGAGTCTGAACCTGAAAAAGAGCCACTGGAGACTTCTTTGCCCATTAATGTCCACAAAACCACCGTGTTGCTATGGTTTCTTGGGATCTGTCACCTTCCTGCTTCAACTTTGTATTCCCACTAGGTCAATTCTCATCTATCAAAAATCGTGAGGTCACCCCTTGTTCTTTGAATGTTATCTTCATCCAAGGGCCCTCACTTGCTTCATTCTTCCCTAGAATCTCCCTGGCTGTCATAATTGTTTGGATTACATCTATAATAGTGTGCATCTGCACGTGCATGTACAAAAAGAGAGTATCTGGTTAAGGAATATATTTGTAGCAAGATGGTAGGAGTCTTAGCTTACTTTCTGTTATACACTGGAGACTGTAATTTGGAAAGGAAAAGCATTTTCTTATAGACTGGGGGGCACGGAAACCTAAAAGTATGGTGCTGGCATATGGTTGTAATTTATTGAGGGTCTTCTTGAAGCATCATAATATGAAGGTATCATATGATATGATGTAGCCAGTTCAACTAGTTCAGATCTCCCTTCTCTTTTTTAGAAAGGCAGCAATACCATCATAGAGGCCCACCTTCATGACCTCATGTAATCCAAATTATATACCAAAGCCCCCAGTTCCAAATGCCTGCCTAGTGGCATCCAATGTACAAATACTTCACAGATTTGTTTTCACTTAATAATAAGCTTAATTAACAGAGCTTTATGAATATTATCTGCCTTTCACAAACTAGAACATGACATATAAAGATGTTACTTGCGTAAAGCCAAAATGTAAGTGTATATAAACAGCATGCCTTTGATGTCAGGCATTATGCATTGAGACCTTAGGCTCATCAGTTCATGAGAACAATGTGAGGAAATGTATCATAAATTGTCCAAATCAGAGTGCAGTATTTAAGAAGAGAAGTAAGGGAAAGAAGGGAAAACTGTAGAATTTCTATACAAAGAAGCCTCCTGGGCATAAGTCTGTCAATCATGTTGCTAAGTAGCATACTTGATATTACATACACTTGGCAAGCACTGGCTTTACTTTATATTAAACACGAGGACGCTCGGTGGCAAGGGAAGGTGCAAGCAAGGGCCATCAGAAAGAGCGCCTTGCAAAACTGGCTCATACAATTGCCAAATCTGAAGAATTTAGCTGGAGATGGACATTAAATGATGACTTGGATAACATTAATTTGCCAAACTGTGCATTTGGGAGAAATGATAGTAACAGGCTATGAGAGCTGGGAAAGAAGAAAGGGAGGAGGGAAGGAGGGCAGAAGGGCAGCAGGGGAGGAAGGAGCTTGTTGCAGTAGAATAGGATAGAGAGTCTCAGCTATTGCGCGAAACATGAGAGTACAAAGGGAAAGACAGTAGAGGCCAGATGTTGTCACTGATGTGGGCATGAGAGGAGAGGGGAGATGGGGAGGGAGGAAAGATCTCTGTCTCTCCTTCATTTCCTTTTAAATTTTTTGCTTCTTTCACCCTCTCTGTCCTCTTTCTGCCCCCCTCCCCCCACAACACAACACCTTTTCTCTTTCATCTCCTCTTTCTTCACCTACTGTTAGCAGCAAGTTTTCTTATAAAATCATTATAATTACATTTTCCCTCATTGGTTAATACACTATAGCTTCCATCTCAAAAATCCTAACTCACAGTTACAAAGACATTCTACCTGTGTAAAGCAACATATATGTGCTAGGGTTGGAATATGATATCTTTATAGACCACATTTCTACTTGAAATCTATTGGTTAGATGTAGAAGGAATCTCTTGTGCCTGCATAGAAGCATCACTTGTCAATAAAAAGCTAATGGCCTATATCTGAGGCATGAAATAGAAGGTGGTACATCTGGGAGGCAGAAAGGATTCTGGGATAGAGCCAAGTCAGGTAGACTCTTCCGGGAAAATGTTATGAGGACAGATGCATGGTACCTGAGCAGAGATAACTAGACACATGGAAGAATGTAGATTAGTACAAATGGGTTATTTTAAATTTTGAGCTAATCAGAGAAGAGATTAGCTATACGGCAAGGTATTTTTAAATTATATTTTGAGTCTTATGAGTCATTATTACGGGAGCTTGGATCAGGAAGGAAAAGCCACCACAACAGTTAGAACCTGTGAAATACTTGACATCCTCTCTCCTAGATGCAACTTCTCTGAGGAGCATAGTCTTACATGTGCCTCAGAAGGAGAGAAGAGTCGCACAGCATTGAGAACTGTACTTTTGGACATCACCAGTCAGACCCAATAATATGAAGCCCAATTTGGATTGATGACAAGGAGCTGCCTAGGAGTTTTGGCTCGGGTGAGAGATTAACATTGTCTTAATTTACCGACATTTTGGGTTGATGACAGAAGCCTGAAGCTATCTTACTGTGCTAATATAAGGCCACCGATGGGTTCTAAGTAGACAGTGACACAGATTTGGTTTTGGCTAAGGTTGGTTTCTATTGCAATATATGGTTCATACCAAGTAACTGAAAACATAATTAGACAAAAAAAAAATCAGTAAATATACAGCAATTCTAAGAACGATGAGTAACAAAGTTTACATAGCAGCGTGTACAAAGCACCGCTCAAACATGCATTTGCTAGTGCAGTCACAACTGTTTCATCTCTTGCCAGTGCGATCTTCAAGTTGATTTTAGAATCATTTTACCATGACCTCAATAGCACTGAGCAACTTCCTTGTTGAGGAATATGGTGAAACGTCTTCTGGTCATGTCGATACTACCTGTCTCCTGCACTTTGTTTTGTCTGAGGTGGAAATTGTATTTCAGAATAGACGTCCAGCTGCTGCTCACTTGCACTTTTCACTTGCACACATTCATTATTCTTCTAAAGATAAATGAGAACCACCACATTATCTTCTGATTTGAGTTCAAGAGAATCGAGCTTTTACTTAACTCCCCCTATCTGGAGAACATACACACATTTTTAAAAATATTTATTTCTTTATTTATTGTATATGAGTGCTTTATCTGCAGAAGAGGGCATCAGATCACATTATAGATGGTTTTTGTGCCACCGTGTGGTTGCTGGGAATTGAACTCAGGACCTCTGGAAGAGCAGGCGGCACTCTTAACCACTGAGCCATCTCTCCAGCCCACATACACACATTTTTAAAAACAGGCAAAATAATAATAATAATAATAATGAAAGAAAAGGGCCAAGTGAAACCTTTGCCCAGCCTTTCTTGTTTTGTGCTACCAGATAATTAATAAGCAAGGAGAAGTTTCTCCTTACAGAGATGTTCAAAGAAGGAAAGGAAGGAGCAGCAGTCAGGTATCGTCATCTTTTCATCTGCCCCCTCTCGGGGAGGATAAGACTGAGCCTGGAGAACAGCTCCTAAAAGTGAGAGAGAGCGCGCGCGAGTTCCTTGACAGAGAAGTTCATCGCTTTTAAGATAGCCGTATTAAACAGTCATGTGCCAATCTGCTAGTTTCTAAGATCTAAAAGCTGACAGGACAAAAGGAGAACTTTCTAAGGTCAGCGCAGGAGTACAATTAGCAGCATTCAGGGGAGGGAAATGGATGATCCCTAAAGACGAAGCGAGTGACTCAGTCTTTCTGACAAACAAATATCAAGAGGGTAAGATGGGCTATTTAAAGTGGGCTTAGGAGACTTACCAAATTAGCAAGCAAAGGCAGAGAGTCTAGTATCTTGTATTTCCTATTTGCTTTGGGGAAGTAAAAAGGAGACTGCTTCCTTGTTCCTGGCCGTAGTACTCGCACCCTGATCATCCTTTCCAGTATATATTTAAGACATCAAATTAAAAATTCAATTTTCAGTTGGCAAGGGTTTCATTAAGATAATGATTACTATTGGTTTAAATTTTAATTTATTTTTATATTTTAAAAGATTTACTTTATTATTTTCAAATTGTGTACGTGTGTACGTATGTATGTGTGCATGCATGTGTGTATGTATATGTGTGTGCACTCATGTGTGCGTTTGGGGGGGGTATGTGCAGGTGAGTGTCAGTGCCTGTGGTGGCGGGAGACATTGGATTTCCTAAAGTTGTAGTGACAGTTGCTTATGAGCCACTTGGTGCGGATGCTCGGAAATCAAACCCAGGCCCTTTGCAACAGCAGCACAGGTTCTTAGCCACTAGACCAGCCCAATCTGTCCAGCCCAATACTGTTAGCGATCGCAATGGTAATTAACAATGATCATGTGACTAATTTCATGAGCCCCCTTTATGTTCAAGGGACTGTGGTACGATCTCATTTCCTTTCCCAGGAGGCTAGTGTAGCTTCCTTCTTATTCCTACCTTACAGATGATGAAATAGAGCCCTTTGGGAAGTTGGATACATTTCTCATGATCCCACAGCTGATGTCACGCTAGAGGCTTACACCTGACAGCACGTATGCCTACCTAGTAATGCGATTGTACTTATGCTCTTCCTTCAATAGAAATGTAACACAAAAAGATTTCGTTTTTGATTGTGCGCTCTTTGATGTCATAATATTATCCAGTAGGAGTACTCCTATCTTCTAAAATAAACAATGTGACTAGGAACCAAAGTGAAATCCGCACACCTATTGTAGCAGAAGGCTCCACGCCTTTGAACTTGGCTGGAGTTCTGCTTTAAATCGCTTGCCATGTCAGGATCGCTTCAGGGATCAATGGCGGGGGCAGAGAAACGTTTGAGTCTAATAATATTAACCTGAATATATAAAATGTGCTATCTGGGGACACAATGTACTTTTGCATTAGAGAGTAAGAAAGGAAAAGAAATTGAAAACTGGAGCAGAGAGGTAGAAAGGTGAAGAGGAATTTAGGTTATGGAAATGAGAAGTCAGATTGGGAATAAGCTTGATGAATAATTAGTAAGAGCGGGAAGAGGGGGGTTGGGCCAAGGCTGGGCTTACTTTGCAAATCGCACAGTGGCTCGAACTTGGAAAGGCATCGTTCATTTCATATGGTGTTGCTTTGTTTGTTCATATCACTGACGACAATAGCTCAGGCACCGCTACTGTGCCTTAGGAGCCAACGGGGCCTATGCATAGAGGAGATGGCGATGCTCATCCCGTCCCCTCTAAGCACGTGACCGCTGGGTTTTGGCAATGGGTTAAAGCTTGCTTCGGGACCCTTTGAATGTTACTGGAAATTATCTGACTCTCCGTTTCGTGTTTGGAACACAGCTGAGTTTGGCCACGTAGTATCAAGATCTTGTCACGACAGTGTCTTACGAAATGAGAACGGATTGGGCTTTTGGTTCTCCAGCGGCTGCCCTTGACACTCTCAGCCAGCTAACCTCAGGTGGATGGCTTGCAAGCGATCATTTGGTTGTATTCAAGAACACGCCGAGGAATGCTTTGATATAGTACCTGGATGTACTTTGGACACCTTTAAAACTAAGATTATGGATTAAAGATTATGTCTTATGCGTGAGATAAAGGCTAATATGGAGCTAAGCAATGGTGACATATTTTGAGTAATAAGAGTGCTAGATTTAGTCATCTTTAAGCTATGAATAAGAATGTCTAAGGGTAGGGTGGAACTTCTGGACCAAATTCTAACAACGGTCACTAAAATTTCTCTATCAGAAGGCTCACCTAAATGCATGTCACTAGGTCCCGCCCGCTGGCAAACACCCAGTGTATCTGATGTCTGTGGCTACTGGTCTGACTTTTCTCCAACATTTCCAGCCCAGAGATCAGAAGGTTATGTCTCCTTCCCATCCATCTTCTTCTGCTTTACTAGTGAGTGTGTTTTCATTAAGGGCTGATATGACTCTTAACTGTCACCACCAGGAGACTTGATAGATCCCTGCCTTCGAGTTCCTAAACAAAAAGGATTAGACACACAGCAGCAAAACCCGATAGAATTCTGGGATGCTTCAGACAGTTAAATGCTGACCGACACAGCTAACTGGTGAACCTGGTAAATGCGGAAAATACCAAAGCCAAAGTGAGCTGACTTGTGTTGGCTGCACAGTGGATGCAGTTTGGACGTGACTAAGTCCATGGGTGTTCTCAGTGCTCCTTATTTAAATGCACAAAGTTCAACCCAGGTGGATACCATTTTCATTTGGCTTAATTAAGCCTTGTGCTTGTGGATTGTTTTTGCAGAGGAACAAGGCCCTAATCTGAAACTCAGCAGCGCCACACGGTATAGGATTTCCTCTTGGCAAGGCCAAATGTCATTGCATTTGCTATTGTGGTGATTTATTATATTAAGAATTTTCCACCCTATAAACAAGATAATTTAAAACACACTGATCTAAATCAAAACCACAAGTAGTAACCCATTATAAATGCATTTTGGCCAGTTTCTTTTAAAGTGACTTGTTTATTTGGAAGCCTTGATTTGATTTATAAACAGAGCCTCTACTTTGCTTAACTTCTTGAAATTATTTAAGGGTTTTATCTGTAAGCCTCTGTACGTTTTAACACACTGTCTTTCTCACTAAACTCTCTTTCCCACTTGCACAACTATTTTGGCAGTTCATCTACTTTCTAAACCAGAGCTATGGTGGTCAGTAATGTTTAGATGCATACAAGGAGTGAAAAATTTAAAAAAAAAGTGAAAATTTGGAGTAATACTAATAATATGAATTGAGAGGTGCTGTAAATGCAAAACATACATCGAATTTTAGACTTTGCACAGCAAAAGAATGTAAAATCTATCATTCATATTTTAAGGATTAATTACATGTTTAAATGTTAGCATCTGATATATAATAGAATCAGAGGAATGAACACGTTTGCCCTTTTATTATTTCAAGAACAGTTTTGTTATAATTTGTCTTATCTTTATGTAAATAAGTGAGTAAATGTTCTGTTTCAGAAATGGTTGTTTTCTGAGACAGGATTTCTCATTGAACCCAGAGCCCACTGATTCTCCTAGGCTGGTTGGTTTGTGAGCCCCTAGGATCTCTTGTCTCTGCTGCCCTATTCTGGGAAAATGGACACTCACCATCAAGTGTGCTATGGACCAGCACCTCATGGTTTCGCAGCCAGCACTTTGCTGACTGGGCCATCTCCCTAGCCCTTCAGCTGAAATGTTCTAGAGTAAAACAACAATGGAGAAAGGTCTTTGGGCCTCATTACAAGACTTGGTAAAACTACCAGAGTGAGGTGTTGCATACTTAACTCACTTGAACTATACCCAGACTCTATTTCCCTGTCATATGATTCTGACTTTCCCTTGATGAAGAAAGACACCAAAATATCCACCAGGTGGATGAGATTGCAAAAGTTAAGCAGTTCATTTCTAACTTCCTGATATTAGAACTGGAAACAGTTATAAGGAAGTAGGTGCTAATAATTTTGAAGGAGATTGCTATGACTAATGTATATGATGAAAAATGCTACACAATGCGGCTGGGATCTGGCTAAATAAGTCTTAAGTCGTCATAGGGAGGGACTCTTCCATCATTGGCTGATGTAAAAACTCTGTGAGAATCCAGCTGTCCTCTCCTTTTGACATACCCATGGCCTGATCAGTAATCTTGGTCGCATTCCCAATGAAAAGCTATTTCAAGCAGGGAAAACAGTGTGGTCATTTTTATTCTGAAAACTTTTTATCTCCAACACGAAGTGCTTACTATCTTTCTTCCACTTGGGGCATGGAGACATTTTTCATTTGTTTCCTAACACAAAGCATTGTGTCTTTCATTGCTGCCACTGGAATATGGTCTGTATGAATGGGTAGGTCTATGAAAATAGAGGCTGCGATGATTTCATCTTCTTATATTCAACCATGGCTGGTGGATCGTAATGGGTGTGCAAAAAGGTGATAAAGGAAGAGAAGGATGCAAAAGCTACTTGTGCTTCCTGTCTCTGGCTGGAAGATTGCCAGTGGAGCATGGAGAAGGGAGAAGATGAGGTGGATGATGGGTGAGGCCCGGAGAAGACCCACCAGGTCCCCGGGTTGTTCTGAGCTGCACATGAGCTGTGGCCTAGCCAGTGGTCAGTCTCACCAATACCCTCTTTCCCTGTCAAACACAGTGCTAGTTTAAATGAGTAAATGTTTCAAAGAAAAATTCTCATGACTAAATTGTTTTGGTTTTGGCAGAGTTTTCTAGATATTCAATCCGGATGATGCTTTCTTAGGTGCACATGGGGATATGTAGCTAAGAAAAGCATGTTTATCCCTCCCTTTGGGGGCACAGGGTAGGATATTGTTTTTTACATGCTTCTTTGGTTTGGTCTCACTATCTATGACCATCTACTGAATATTGAAGTTTCCTAGGTTTTCTTCTTCTTCTTCTTCTTCTTCTTCTTCTTCTTCTTCTTCTTCTTCTTCTTCTTCTTCTTCTTCTTCATTTTCCTCTCATTAAACAAATCTGATTAGGAAGTTTCAATTATACAACAAATCTACGTCCTTTAAGATGTATCTTCAATAGATACTAGGTTAGACAGTGTATACTAGAATTTCAACATCTTTGATGCCTCCTTCTCTGCCCAAGCCCTTCATCCTCAGCATCCTTTATCTCTATTTCTCTGCATGCTTTCCACCATAGTTCTGAGACCACAAAGTAGGTTTTAAAATTCAGCTTGTTCTTTTTCTTTTAAATTTTTATTTATTTATTATTTATACAGTATTCTGCTGGCATGTAGGCCTGTAGGCCAGATGTGGGAACCAGATCTCATTATAGATGGTTGTGAGCCACAATGTGGTTGCTGGGAATTGAACTCAGGACCCTTGGAAGAGCAGCCACTGCACTTGACTACTGAGCCATCTCTCCAGCCCACAAAGTAGTTTTTAAAATGAATTTGTTTGTGTATTCATTTAATAAATAGCTATTATGATTCTCGCATGTACAATCAGCCACTGTGTTGTCCTAAGGACATAGGTAGGTATGAACAATTCTAATCTTTGCCATCTAAAGCTTAGAAACTGAAGCGACCAGAAAGACAACAGAAAGGAGTCATAATTTAGATGTAAGTGATGCATGTAAGCACTTAAGTAAGCTAGGATACTGCAGCAAAGGCATGCTTTGGTTATAGAGTATTCCTGCTTTTTCATCTTTTCTAAGAAAAGATGGAACTCAATAAATTCTTATTTTATTACGAATTTCAGAATGACATTCTTCATCCTCCCTTTCTGTTTCTCCTTTCAGAGGGAAGGGCTGAATGAGGGAAGAAGAAAGATCCCAAGTCAAGGTAGAATCCCCCCCAACTCCCCGCCATAGAATCCATCAAGTTTTCAGATTAGGAAATAATGAAGACACAGGGAAGGGCTTAGAAACACAGTAGGCAATTCATACTGGATAAGAATGACATAAAGTTCTTGTAAAGTTTGCCCAGGGATTTTCATTTTAATAGGAATTTTCTTTTGGATCAAAAGCAGATAAGTACAAATACTGGGTCACAGCAGGAAACCATGAATGCGTTTGATGTTTTCCCACATTTACTGTGTGATGTAAAGAAGTCTTTTTGTGTGTCTCTAAGCAAAGAGACCAAGTACCGGAAGAGAAAGAAACGCACCTTGACCCTCTGGGTGAGAAAAAGAATGTTTCAGAGTGTACATCTGAACTATAAGCTCCTGGTCCCAAGGACGGATGCCATCACAAGGCAGGAGGAGATGTGGCAGGTCCTTTCCTCATGATGCCACCTGAGCCTATGGTAGGCTGTGGGCTCAACCCTACATCACCAATTGACCCAATCAGGAACACTGAATACAATTTAAAGACATAAGAACATGTTGAGCTAAAACTTAGTACAGCAGTGAATACAAAGAGAAAAGTAGGCAAAGCTGAGATTTTCCTTGAAGACATTTGAAAAACTGAGTGAACCTAAATATCCAGGTTTGATGCAGAGCAGAGAGCAGAAGAAGCAGATCTTGAACTAGGTTGGGTTGGGGGCTGCGTGCAGTTTAACAGAACGCTTCCTTCCTTATTCCGTACCACCGGAAGCCTAAAACACCATGGTGTCCAGATAGACTAGAAAGAAATCCACATCACTTTCTCTTTCCCACAAAGGGAAGAAAAGGAAATTGCCTTTCTCAACTATTGGAGTGGAGCGAAACACTTCTGGGAACTCGGAACTACGACCTCGCTCTTTGCATAGGTCGTTTGGAAGTTATGGTGATTAAGCTGTCTTTGCCAAAACCCATAAAGCTCAGAATTTACTTTAAAGTGGTCCAAGTTCTAGGCTGACGCAGAAACAAATTCCAGCTATTAGAACAAATCTACTCAAGTCTCAAATGAACTTCCAAGAGTTACTAGTTCAAAAAAAGGCTCAAGCAAAAAAAAAAAAAAAAAAAAAAAACCCACCAAGGCTAAAATAGGAAGAAATGGGAGGGAGCACATCTGACCTACACATATGCTTTAGAGAGGCAATTGTTAGAAAGTCTGGCTCCTGGTTAAAAAATGGACTTGAACAATCACATGCAGGTTATTGACTACACGTAACTCACACCCACCTAACCGTCCTGCTCACACCAGACCTGGTGCACATCGAGCACACTGTGACCTGAGAGGAATCAAGATCAAGATCTGGAGTCCCTTGGCTGTCATGTTACTTTACATATTCACACCCTGCCTCAAGTACTCCACTAAACTCTCTATCTGAAAAATTAGTAGAGGTCTCCTTCCACTAATTCCATGTGGACATCCTATATAGGGATAAGGGCCATTTGAACATGCCCTTAATTCCGGCACAGGACCCTCTGCTTTGTACACCTAGCCCTTCATTTCTGATTCCATGGTGCACACAGCTTGAAACAATCACTTGAGCCTTTTTGGCCAGGCTCCCTCAACAGCGATGCACTGCTCTGTGTGGATCCATGTGCCATGCTGTGGAGGGAATGGAATAGGGAGGCTGGGGTCTTCTCCACTGTTACCTCCTGCTTTCAGGCTTACCTTTCACTGGTGGCGGACTGAGTTTGTTGATCACTCTACCAGATATTTTACCCCATCTGCCCGGTAGCTCCATTGACTTTCAGATATTTTGAAAACGTTTAAGCACAAAAGAATTTGAAAAACACAAGTAAAGCAAAAGTGAGCATTTGAAGAGACCCAGATAAGAAAAAACCAACAAGTACAACAGGGAATCAAAAAAGTAACAAAGGAAAAATTGAAAAAAAAAAAAACAGCAATATCACTGCAAAACACTAAACATAAGAGAAGATTTTAAAGTCTCTAGAGAGAAGACAGATTCTTTCATTAGTGACACTTCAAAACAAAAACATGTTTACATCCACTGCAAGTTTGGTAGGGGCCTTCTCAAGAACCATAGTGAAAGCAGCAAAGTACAGTCCATCATTTAGAAAAACCAAAAGCCAAGCATCCCCCAATACATGTAGAAAAAAGTGTGGTCAGTTTATATTTGAAGACAAAAAGGTTATTTAGAAAAAAAGCAAAACAAATTAAAAACAAACAAACAAAACAAAACAAAAAACAAACAAACAAACAAAAAACAAAACAAAACAAAAAAACCCCAGCCCTTTCCAACAGACACTCAGCATTCCACAGGTTCTTCTTCAGACAAAGGAAGAGAATTTTCCAGTTACAGTCAGGAAAGGTAAAGGGAACGAAGAAAGAAAAAAACAGCAAAACAGTAAAAGAGTAAACGTAGGCAACATTTTCTGCAGATACAAAGCACTAGTGAACAGTAGGGGTACAAGGCAGGGCACAGGGACCCAAGGATGGGGTCTCACTAAGGGAAACAGAAGTGAGGGCCAACGCCTGGACCAGACAACTGGAGCAGACTGGCAAGTCATTCTTTCTTCTGTGTATGTGCTTAGAAGTCTAGTCACAAGCAGGTGCGTTTAAAATGGCTTTCCCAGATCCTGAGTCGCTCAGACACTCTGATGTGTGTTTAAGATTGTCAGACAGAGCTACCTAACCTGAATGATGCCATAACATGGCTAAGATGTTAGAGTTGACTTGGTAGCCTCGTAGCACTGTGGCTATTATCTTTGTTACTACTAAAATTATCCAGAAATATTGATGAACAAAACGTAAAACTTAATTAAAGTCAACGTGTTAAAATTTCCAACATTTAAATAAATGCATTTAAATAAATGCAACTTCCAAAGAAATACAAGAAAAATTAGATGTCAAAGAGTTTAATTTATCTAGAAGAGAAAAAAGAAAAAAAATAACAATAGATGCAGGGTAATTGTATAATATAAAATTGGAGTTAGACATTCATAAAATGTGTTAGTTATTATAAGAAATGCTAGTTACAGGTAGAGATGGTCTCTAGACACTTGTTTGAAAATCTAGCATGTACTGTAAAGAAGGGAGTTCCTCCACCCAAAAAGGACAGGCAGTACTGAGGAGCAGAAGAATTAAAAGTAAAACTAAAAAGAAAAAAGACAGAAAATGGAAGAAACACATATGGTAATATTAATGTAGGAAAGTGTATTTTAAGGCAGAAAAAACATTATTAGAGAAAAGAGTGCCACAAAACTGAAAAAAAAATCAATTTTCTATGGATTTTTTTCTAGTAATGGGCTTTGAACCCAAAACCACATAAACTCATGTAAGCTGGATGTTTTCTACCATGGAGAAATAACCTCAGTCATTTTGTTTGTTTGTTTGATATCAGACCTTGCCCCAAGCTGATTTTGAAGTCACTCTGTAGCCTAGCCAGGTTTTGAATACGCAGTCCTCCTGCTGCCGATTTTAGTGTAGTATTGGGGGCCTATGACACAATTCCTGAGATATTAACATTCAAGGCTTAAATGCTTTTTAACAACATAGTGTCTAGAAGAATTCACCATATTGTGCTTCAGGGAAAGGAAGAGAATTTCATAGACATAATCAGGAAAGGTAGAGAGAACAAATAGAAAAGGGAAAAAAATTAAA
The DNA here is from genome assembly GCF_964271855.1 of Acomys minous. Taxonomy (NCBI): domain Eukaryota; kingdom Metazoa; phylum Chordata; class Mammalia; order Rodentia; family Muridae; genus Acomys; species Acomys minous. Next base: position 102,155,909 of record NC_140490.1, read on the forward strand.
GAATAAACACGAACGATATTTTGTAGCTTAAAGAGGAAGTTCTGTGGATGTACACTGTGGACACACAGTGGGGCCGCAGACAAATCATGCACTACAGAAGCGTTATAGCTCAGCTACGAGATGCCATGAAGGGAAATTAAAGGTAAAAAGATACAAATATCATAATCACTGTACTTTGTCTCATAGAAATACATCGAGTACTGCATATACAAAATGACAACGTATATGCTTTTCTACTGTACTTGTGATCAGGTTCTGATTAAAATGTCAATGGGTTGCATTGGTATGATATATGCATATTTGCTTACAAAACTTCACTCAAGTTAAAGATCATGGGGCTAAAGAGTCGACTCAGTGGCGAACTGAAGTTTTTGCTTTTCTAGACGATCTGAGTCTAATTTCCAGCACCCACATGGCAGCTTGCAACCACTTGTAACTCCTGTTCTAGAGGATCCAACTCCTTCTTATGACCTCTGTGGGCACTAGGCACACATGTGGCACATAGACATACACACAGGCGAAACGCATACAAAAAAATAAGTAAATAAGAATATCTGAAAAATTGAAAATTACATATAATTTCTAAAAATCTCAGGACAATTTCAAATATTGGAAAGTCAGAAAGTTCCCTTAAAATTAGACATGGGTAGATCTGGGTAGGGGCTTAAGGTTTACCGCCTGTACTGTCCTTGGCTGGTGCCTTAGTTTGAGCGGGACCCCTGTGCCCAAATCTGCCTATCATAATGTTCTACTTGTAGGCTTCTAGGACCCTCTGGGTCCTTCTACTTTGCCTTTCTCCCATGATTCTCTCATCTAGAGTCCCACTAGAATGTCCTCTCCTCTGTCGCAGTTTCCTGGTAAGTGAAGGCTTTCGTGGGACATGCCCGTTGGGCTAATATGCAGATATAAGTGAATATATACCATTTGAGTCTTAGAACACTCTCCACAGTAGCGTGGAGAGTGGGATATTACTTTCTCACAGACTCTGGTGCCTCACCTTTGACCATGTCCCCTGGACAGGGAGACCTGGTGGCACTCAGAGGAAGGACAGCAGGTTACCAAGAAGAGACTTGATACCCTATGATCATATAGAGGGGGAGGTAATCCCCCTCAGGAACAGTCATAGGGGAGGGGAATAAGGGGAAATTGGGAGGGAGGGAAGAATGGGAGGATACAAGGGATGGGATAACCATTGAGATGTAACAAGAATAAATTAATAAAGGAGGAAAAAAATTAGACATGGGATAATGACAGTGTGAAATGAATAAGATGTTAAAGTTAGATTTGGTGAACATGAGGTAAAGTTAGATTTCTGAAAACAGAAATGAGGGAACCTTTAAGATAGAGTGATTCATAAAAAAAAATTATATATGAGTGGAATGCCCTAACCAAATAATCGACACTCTCAGCCTCCCAGGAGAGACTCTAAATACCTATTTAATCTTGCCACTAATCTCAAAATCCAAGGTTTCCTGGCTTTATTTCTACTGGGCACAGATTCAGTGGTTATAAAAAAAATTCTACAGATGTATAATTACATAATAGGAAGTAATGACTTAGAGAAACTGTCCCATTGTAAGAGCGGTAAGATAAGAAATGGCACTTAACTTTTCTTTTTCTCAGTCCATTGTTTTTCAAAGTACCAAGCTAATCTGTCTGTAGGAACCCTCACTGCCGTTATCTTCCTCACAATATGCATCTTATGTGGCCTGTGCTTGTCAGTCTTGCTCCCCTCTTATACAGAGATGTGGCCCCTAAAGTATCATAAGTCGTAATTGTTACAGTTTCCTTTGATCCTGGCTATTGGAACTTATGGCATTGTGTCTCCAAAAGCACGTTTACTTTAGAAGGGATCTGATTTTCTTCAGAAGTATGTGCAAATAGCTACGTGCTTGGTCTTCGGCGATGTGCCTTTCTCTCTGAAGGCTTCTTTATAATGATGATGTGAACTAGCAGGATTGGAGAAGGCTTTGGGCATCATTCTGTTAAGCTGTTTTGTTCATGTGACCTGTTTTTCTATAGATGAACTTAAAACATCCAAAAGTTGTTATACAGAATATGGATGCCAGTACACGTCACTGGGGCGTATTTTAAGTAGAACATTTTTTGTCAAAGCATTTAATTTTCATTACTTCTAATAAATAGAAGCAGTTCATTTTTTTGACCTCTTTAATCCTTAAAACTTCTGGTTACTCTAATGACATTTCCCCCTGCTCACACTACAGTCCAACACTTTTCTGAGCTCATCTGACAAGTCATAGGATGAGGAATTACCAAGTAGCTCTAGAAAGGCTCTGCTTGGTAACTGCTTCTGAAACCATCCTTTAGTAAGTAGATACATTATCTCCCTTTCAAGGTACTGCAGGTGGCAGTTTGCTAAACATTGTGTCACTTTATGTCATGGGTCACCATTTTCCCAGTCTCTAGTAATAATATACAACTTATATCTTCTTCAGTGTCAGTACTCATATTTTCAATTGTTTGTTATGTTCAGCTGTATCTCACTTTGAGATACCAATATCTTTGCTACAGAAACAAATAAGCTCAAAAGCTTAGTTACTGTTTCTTGCTTGTGTAGCAGAGCCTTGGAGCTAAAGCAGTGGTTTTCAACCAGTAAGACCACCAGAAATACAGATGTTTACATTATGGTTCATAACAGGAGCAACATTACAGTTATTAAGTAGCAACCAAAACAACTTTGTGGTTGGGGGTCACCACAGCATGAGGAACCACATTAAAGGACTGCAGCATTAGGGAGATTGGGAACCATTGTGCTGGAGGTTTTAAGTAGAGTGATGTGTGCACTGCTATTTTCCCATCTTATGAGCCAGAATGAAAATCCAGCAAAAGTTGAGCCTTGATTAAAGGCAAGAGATCTGGCTTTTTGTATCTATGGCTCATTGTCTATTATCCAAACCAAGTTCACAGTTTGGGACAAGATTATCAGCAGAGAATCATAGAGGTTTTCATAAATAAGGGTGACATGGATAATCAAAAATAACAAAATGCAGTTTGCTATCCCTGACCATCTTAATGACCTGAAAAAGAACAATACATTACCCTCCTAAAAGGAAGAAAAAATAATAGCAATCACTTTAGTAGAAAGCAAGCATATAAAAAATGTTACCTTGACTAATTTTTCAAAAGAACCAATAAAGGTGAGAAATACTTGGAAAGCTTGAAAGTGTCTAAGGAAAGAGCTGTTAAAATTTGCTCAGGATAACAAAAAGAGTTTCTAACCAGAGATGGGGCCAATATTACAAGGAGATTATATGAAGAATTTACTGGGGAACATAAGATAATATAGAGAAATCTGTTGAACTATGCAGGCAGTATTCAGAAAGGATGAGAACACTTGACTGCTACCTTAAAGAAAATGAACTAGTATAAAAGCTAAGGTTCAGGAAGTTGAAAGAGGAGAGCCAGACCATCCCATAGGCAAAATGTACACAAGTTTGAAGAAATGTTTTGATTATTTAAAAATATTATAGAGAATAGAAAAAGTGAAAGTATCTGTTTTACAAGTAAGAGAATGAGACTAAGTTAATCTTGGGTAGCATAACCTGCCATGCATAAGAAGGAGAAAAAGGAAGCAGAAAGAGGAGGAGGAGGAGGAGGAGGAGGAGGAGGAGAAGAAGAAGAAGAAGAAAAAAGCAGTATAGAAATATCTTACTCTTGAATAGGAAGGCAGAGATCCTATACATAAAGTGAGCAAACCATACTGTGAACATATGAAAAGGCTGATATATCATTTACAAATCTTTCTCAACATTTGAACAATATTCAGTGGTTTTTAAGATAATGGTTAAGTGAGAGGTCCAATGATTATCTCAGTGGGTGTATAAAGCCTTGCATAAAACAAAACATTGGTTGGAGCTGGAATCATGGCTGACTGACTAAACTACTCTTGCGGAGGACTCAAGTGCAGTTCCCAGTGGCTCACACCTGTCTCTATCTCCAGTTCTGGGGCATCTGACACCCTTTTCTAAATTTTGCAGGCACCAGGTATGTTCATGACACAGACATACATGCAGGCCCAACATCCATGCATATAAAATGAGATAAATAATGTAAAAATCAATTCAACATTGATTATTAATTTTTTAAAATACCAAAAATATCAGCAAAAGGAGAAGACTTTATGTGTTAAATAGGACTTACCTAGGCATAGTTATCAGAAAACATTATATAGAGAATTATGGTGGCTTTCTTTAATAATACAAATAAGACTATCAGCAAAGTTGCTAGCCAGTGCTCTGTTTTGTCAAAAATGGTGAAGTAGGCAAAAGAGGCAAAAACATGTAATGACTACAAGGAAAGAAAAAGTATTATTTTCAGTGTAAAGATCAGTACAGTTGCCACATAAAGTATGTAAAGCAATTAGCTTTTGAAGCATAGGCAACAAGGAAGACTAGCAACAGTAATAACATACCACTTATCCCCCAGGAAATAGTAAGTTTAGCCAGGCACACAGGAGACAACTTCCTGAACAGAACACCAACAGCCCAGGCCTTAACATCAACAATTAATAAATGGGACCTCATGAGGCTGAGAAGCTTCTGTAAGGCAGGTGACACTGTCAAGAGAACAAAGCGACAGCCTACAGACTGGGAAAAGATCTTCACCGACTCTTCATCTGACAAAGGTCTAATATCCAAAATATATAAAGAACTCAAGAAATTAAACACCACCAAACCAAATAACCCAATAGAGAAATGGGGCGCAGAGCTAAACAGAGAATTCTCAACAGAGGAATATCAAATGGCTGAGAAACACTTAAAGAAATGCTCGATCTCCTTAGTCATCAGAGAAATGCAAATCAAAACGACACTGAGATTCCATCTTACACCCATCAGAATGACTAAGATCAATAACTCAACTGACACCTCATGCTGGCGAGGGTGTGGAGAACGAGGAACACTCCTGCATTGCTGGTGGGAATGCAAACTAGTACAACCACTTTGGAAAGCTATCTGGTGCTTTCTCAGAAAAATGGGAATAGGGCTTCCTCAAGACCCAGCTATTCCACTCCTTGGAATATACCCAGAGGATGTACTACCACACAACAGGGACATATGCTCAACCATGTTCATAGCTGCCTTATTCATAATAGCCAGAACTTGGAAACAACCTACGTGTCCCTCAATAGAAGAATGGATAAAGAAACTGTGGTACATTTACACTATGGAATACTACTCAGCTATTAAAAACAAGGAATTTCCAAAATTTGTGGACAAATGGATTGAACTAGGAATTGTCATAATGAGTGAGTTCACACAGAAGCAAAAAGAGCTAAATGGTATATACTCACTTATATCGAGACACTAGTCCAAGGTGTACGTCCCCATGAAAAACTGTACCTACCAGAATAGTGGGTAAGAGGGGAGGACATCCTATTGAAACTTTAGGTGTGAGAAGCCTGGGAGAAAGAGGAAATAGAAGGATCCAGTGGGTCCTGGAAAACTACAGGCGAGTCTGGGCCCTGGGGTCCTCCGCAAACTGTGGCAACAGCCAAGGAAAAAATAGGCAGTAAAAACCTTGAACCCCTACCCGGACTAGCCGATGGACATTCTCCACTGTTGAGTGGAGAAGGAGATCTAACTTTCACACAAACTCTGGTGCCCCATATTTGAACATGTCCCTTGGACGGAGATGCCTGGTGGCACTCAGAGGAAAGATAATAGGTCACCAAGGAGAGACTTGATACCGTATGAGCATATTCAGGGGGAGGAGGTCTCCCTCAGACACAGACTTAGGGGAGGGGAGGGGAGTAGGGGGGAAGTGGGAGGAAGGGAGGAATGGGAGGATACATGGGATGGGCTAACAACTGAGATGTAATATGAATAAATTAATAAAAATGTATTTTAAAAAAAAGGAAAAAAAGTTTAGCCAGGCAGTGGTGGCACATGCCTTTAATCCCTGCACTTGGGAGGCAGAGGCAGAGGCAGAGGTAAGCGGATCGCTGTGAGTTCGAGGCCAGCCTGGTCTACCAAGTTAGTCCAGGACAGCCAAGTCTACACAGAGAAACCCTGTCTCAGAAAAAAAAAAAAGAATACAGAAAGAAAGACCCACATAAGACTTCATATGAGCATTTTTACTCTAGTGAATCCAAATCTTTAACATAACCATGTAAACACTGAATCCCATATCGTATCATTTTGAAAATTGGCAAGTTCTGGTTTTACTTATATTTTGGGTTCTTTTTCCAGTGCTGAGACTGAGCAAGAGACTCCCCAAAGCTAACAAGCATTCTAGCATCTGCTGCGTCCCCAGCCCGTTAGAGGTCCTTGAAGGACAGATATAGAGTGACAGAGAATTAGGATGTTATCTCCAAAGCAGAGCTGAGGATTGAGTTGGAAAGAAGTCAGCACTGAAAACCACCAGAGACCAAAGAGGCGAGGATGGTTAGGAGATGAGGCATTGGTGGTGGTATAGGGCTGTGTGTGCATACACGCGCGCGCACACACACGTACACACACATCTCTCTCTCTCTCTCTCTCTCTCTCTCTCTCTCTCTCTCTCTCTCTCTCTCTGTGTGTGTGTGTGTGTGTGAGTGATGCTGTATAAGTCTGTGTTTATGCTGGCATATATTGTCTACACACACACACACATACACACACACACACACACACACACACACACACACACACACACACACGGCCAGAATAGGACATTAGGCATCTTGGTCTATTGCTCTCAGCTTCCTTGAACAAGGATCTCTTATTGAACTTGAACCTTGTGCTTTTCACTAGGCTGCTTGGCCAGCAAGCTCCTAGGATCCCCTTGTCTCTGCCTTCCCCAAGAGCTGGGGTCCTACACAGCGTAAACACCCATAACTTCTCATGTGGCTCCTAGGGACTCAAACCCAGAACATCATACTTGCATAGGAATTCCTCCAGTCCACTGAACTACCTCCCTGGTCAGAGGATATGTTTTAATTCTTTTTTTTCTCTAAGTCTTTTGTTTAAAAAATCCTTTTGTTCTTTTGTTGTTTAATTCATCAAAGTGCAGAGCAATCTCTGAGTAAACTGTTTCAGTATATTGTCACCTTGTTGGGGGCAATAATATAATGATATGGTGCCATACTTATCCAAAAGATAATCAGTATTAGATTGGAGTTTGAGTAAATGTCTAATCCCATAAAGTTGGTCATAGACAGTGCTTAGTTTCCTATGTGGCACTACACTTTAAACCATAGTTTATGAGACAGACAAATGTATGATTCTTATATATGAATTAAAGTAGCTATCACTGCATTGGGCAGGTTTTTAAAAAACCAGGTGGTTCTACCTTAATAAATTAAAACAGCAAACCAGTAAGATTTTTGCAATGAGTTCTAGGCTTGCAAGGAATGATACAATGTAACTCCAGGGGGTTGGGGCAGGTACTGTAACAGGAGCCTATTATAGGGATCTAGTTTTGAATGGACCTTGGGCTTCCCTTTTTAAGTAGAAGCCTGTATTAGTGGACAAAGAGCTTTATCTCTGCTGACGGGAAAGCTAAGAATAACTGTTCTTTATGAGTCATGCAAACACATTCCAAAAGGGCTTTCTTCTGTTAAACATCTGCAGCAGCTTTTCCTGTCCTTTCCCAGTACCTCAGCCCAGGTAAAGCTGGCAGGCAAGGGAGAATGGACAGTGGTTATTTTTACCCCCATTGAATTTCAATAAAGGACGACAAAATAATTCACAAGAACAAATAATATTCAGGTCTCTGCCTTCAGAGACAAAGTATGGCCAAGAGTGAACCATGGGGACAGGAACTAAACTGAGAAGGGATCTTTTTTCAGCTTGGAGTTGGTGTCAGTTTTTCACCAGCGTGAAAAATTCTGGCATCCTGGTCGAGCCTTCATTTTGTTTTCTTTCTGGAGCATGATCATTTCTGATTTGTAGAAACTGTTTCTGCCTTTGGTAGTATTCAACCTTACCTGGCCATCATCCCAATTTTGTCTTTTCGTGAACTTAATTAATTGTTGAAAGCTGACATTTGTAGCTCTGAATGTGACACAATGAGATTGTGTTCACGTATATAAGACTCAGGAGAAACAAAAAATAACACATTTTTTCCATTAAAAATCGACCAATAAAAAAGTCTTCTTTAATTTTTCATGATGCAAATAAATTGAGTAGGCACAGAATAACAATATGGTGTGTGTGTGTGTGTGTGTGTGTGTGTGTGTGTGTGTGTGTGTGTGTGTGTGTAGTTTTTAGCTGAGGAATTTCCTTAACCATCAGTGGTGGTAGGGGGAGGAGGCAGATGAAGTTGGCTCTGACAGAGTAGTAGGGATTCACTGCAGAACACAAATCTGGCTTAGTGGTGAAGAGATGTCTGATTTCACACTTCTCATAAGCCATTTCCTTTGCTCATTTTTTTAACCTGCTACTCAGCAGGCAGTTCGGACACAATATTGGGAGGCTAAGCAGTTTAGAAGAAAGATGTGCCTTTCTTACTGTCTGTGCTTAAATCTGGGAAGTAAAAAGGAAAGAGACAGAATATATGTGTGTGAATTATAAATCAGAACCCATATTTTGGAAGGGATCAGCGCCTAGCTTCCTTGCAAATATTCTTGAGCAAACAGAGATTCTCACAGAGGTTTTCTTTGTGACAGTGCAGCTGTGTGATGCACTGTGCTCACAGAGTAAAAGGCTTAACAATATTTATTGCTGAGGATGAATGTCTTTGTAAGAGGAGGGAAAATATATTAGTATTCTTTTCTAGCTGAATGTCTATATCTTGGTGGCTTGACCTCAGAGAGAAACAAACAAGCTCATTCTGACTGGGATACGGTACTTTTCTTATACCAGCCTTGCAGGTCAACACACATCCAGCCTCCAATGCAGCAAACACATTGTAACGGCTGCCTAATGATTCCTCAAATTAGAGGATTTTTTCCCCTACTGGATGTCTCAGCATGGCAGAACTAATGGAGGGCAAATTTTACAAAAAAATTAGTTAAAACAGTGCCAACTTACACAAGCAACAGGAGGGGCCATGGCCAGCACAGACTCTAAGGACCGCCAGCTGCTAATGGTAGTTTGAAGAGGTGACAACCTTTTTCATTCCTAGGAGATGGCTTATCCTGCTGCAGTCCTGTCCCTAATGAGAGACCTCTCAGATCCTGCAGAAGCGCCAAGAGAAGTGCCTTCCATGGAAGGTCTGCTGGTTGCCATGATTTCATAACTGGCTCCAGTTTCTCTTTGTTCTGTGAGTGTGCTGCAAGGCAGCGGAAGAAACAGCAACATGCCCGCAGAGCTTTAGACGGAGTGCAGGTTTTTTTCTTTCTCAGAGTTTATTTCTGTTGCTGCCTGTATCAAAATTATGTTTTGACACTCATTTAAATGCCCACTCCTCACACAGAGCAATGTATGCTGGTTGCTTAACTTCCTCCTCCTTCTCCTCCTCCTCCTCCTTCTTCTTCTGTCCTTCTCTCTACCCCATCATTTCCAACTGAATACATATTTTCCTGCAACTTTTTGTTCTTCTTTCTCCACCAGTTGTATATTCTCCTTTTTCTTCTTTTGTGTTTTTACATCTATCTGAGGGTATAAAGGGAAAAATTTATATTTACAGGATTATTTAGTTTAATTTTTAAAGGCATAGGTTAGTTAGGCCTATCTTATAGGTGACTAAAAATTTCCAAAGCTCTGAAATTTGAAAGTTGGTTGAGAGTGGAATATTACACTGTTTTTTTAATGCTTCTAGTTCCCATCAAAACCTTGGGAGAAAAGGTTGTCTTTGGAGAAAATGATTAGTCCTGAAGGGTTGTAAATATGTCAGGAAGAAGTAATTTAAAAGTAAAAAACATGTGAGTCTCCACTGTCAAGGGAGATATTGTCTTACTAAACAATTATCAACATTGTCATATAGTCTGCTCAGTTAAGTTTTTTTTGTTAAACAAGCTGATTTTTGCCTTCTATAGTAGCTGCAAGAGACGACACTTCAAGTAGAAAACAAACAACCCTTCCCAAGCAACAGCAAATGTAAGTCCAGTCTGAATTAGAGATGGATTGTAGATTTATGAAAAAATACCTTTTCCTATGCCAGCGATCACCATTTCAGAATGGTATTTGCATCAAACTATACCTAAAAGGGCAATGAGATTATAAGTTGTGGGTATATCATATATTTGTCCGTGACTATGAATGGAGTATTGTCACCTGTGTGCAATATTTATTGAGTATCAACTGAACTCTCCTATATCCCAAGAAGAAAATATCTAAAATGCATTTTGAACTTAGTGGTAGAAAACAAGCATATGCTGAATGTGTAGGAAGCCCATGTTTGATGCTCCCCACTACAAAAACTAACCAAGCAACCAACCAAATAAACAGTTTTTTGTCATCAAGCGTTTGTGCTAAAATATGATGCGTAAGTATGCCAGTTTTAGTTGCAAGTGATAAAAAATGAAAACGACCTTCAGTCAAAAATAAAATTGTTGACAAATGAGTGAAAGGTACACTGGTATCAGTCATGGCTGGATTTGGAGGGCAGACAATATTAAGTCCAATAGTTTAACTGTGCTTCTTCCTGTAGGTGGATTTCCTCCCCAGACTGACAAGGTAGCAACATGGGTCAAGAAGCTTTCCCAGTGGTGTTTGGTGGCATATACCTTTCAATATCCATACTTGGGGGAGACTGAGGAAGAAATATTTCAAGTTTAAGGCAAGCCTGGCCTACAAAACGGTACTCCAAAATGCTTCCTTCAGTGTCACATCTTAAGTAGAAAAGTGACATGATCTCTCATTAACAACTTACAAAGTTCCTGAAATTCCTTCAGATGGTAAAAGTAAATCCTTTAAGTGAGCTGAACAAGGAGATAAAGCAGTGGGATTATAGAGATTAATGATGCCAGGCCACATGACCATAGAAGGTGGGGCAGAGCTGAACTTGAATCATGTCCTGAGCAAGAAGATTTGCTACCATCACTGGCCACACCCAATCATGTTTCACTTCCAAAATCAGGGTTAGGGCCTACTACCCAGGAATACGCAGAGTGATTTCCCAAAGGTAATCACTCTCTTTATTGGAAGGGAGAGTAACAAATTTAAAGTGTCTATTTATAGCATTACTTTGTGCAACAGAAAGAGCAAACTTGACTCTATCACCATCATCACAAAAATCAAAGAAGAAAGGATCATATCAAAAGCATGTTAAAATTATAGCAAAGGAGATCATCTGAATAACTGCTTTGCTCTGGACATAGAGGATGAAGTGCTTACCTGTTTTACCTCCTTAATTTCTTTCATCAACGTATGATTTGATTAGATTTGGTACTTAAGAAGCCAACCTTTCAGAAAAATTAAGTGGACTGCTCAAATCACACATTTTGAAAGAAGCAGAGGCCAGATTTGAGCTTTGTAGAGCACCGGACTTGGAAGACTTTGTCCTCCAGGACTATGACGCACCCTTGCTTTCAGACAAGGACAACAGCTACAATTTACTGTGTACTTACTGTGCAAAGGACCCGAGTAGATTAAATTCTACTAGTAAATCCATGCAGAGCGCAAGCAGTTTATCTTTTAAGCAAGGTTTTGCAGAGATAAAGAAGTGGACACAAAGCTTGAGCTCCCCGCCCCCCCGCCCCCCACCCCCCCCCCCCCTTAGGCAGGAAGAGGCAGCAGGGCTAGCACAGTGCTTTGAATAGCAGCCCTGGCCTTGCCAGGTTTAGGGAGCTGCTGTCAGAAGGATAACCAAGTGTTTGGAAACTGAGAAGAGGGCCAAGATAGGCAGCACTTGATAAGACAAAAGAAAACAGGGAGTTGTTGATGCAGCAAAGACTCAGGGCAAGTAGGAGGGGATGTGATTGAAGCTTTTAGCCTTGAATAAGAGGGACACCTTTTCTCTTAAGACAAGTGGGAAGGAAAGACACGAGACAAAGCGAAATAACGGCTCCTTTGTAAGTGAAAAGACACGTGTGTCAGGCTGCTTAGCTCTTTGCATGGAATAAATGGGGTCCGTACCTTCTCAATTCTACTTGGATCTTATCTTCCACAAGGTCAGGGGGTCTCTTGGCTTTACATAGATTTAAAAAGCATCCATCATATCCCATTGTGAAAGTCTTGCCAAGTGGCTTTGCTTCTTTGTGCTTTCTTTCTCTCTGCCTGAAGTTTCAATGTTGAATAGCCACAGAAAAACTAGGCTCGCAACTCTTTAAAGACAGACATATGACTTATTACTCACGAGTAAATACACAATGTGTTTTGAAGAGAGAAATAGAGCGAGCTAACTAATTAGCTGCAGTTTGTAATTTAGATACATTGGCAGCTGGAGGTGACAAACCATTGCTTCATAATTAATTGACTTGGATAATTTTAAAATTAATTAGTTGAGAAGTACAGCTGGGCAATGACTGATGTGCAGGAGGCCCTTGCTACTCCCATCAGAAATCAAGGTCAAGTGAGTGTGGCAATTTCACCTTTCACCTGCCTGGTCAGCAGTAATTCAACCAGCTGATTATTGCTGATACACTTGCTAATTGTCTTCTCCAGGTTCTCCTGACTCTGCCAGGAAATCCGCAGAATCTGGGTTTTCTAAATATTGATCTATCCTAATTTTAGCCCTATTATTCTGAAATTTAGAAAACGAATGTACCCCATTATTGAGTGATCAATACCTCCGGCTCCATAGTAAGTCATTTATTTAATACTTTATTTCTTTTTCCCAAGAAAAGCCCCAAGGATTAGATGTTCAAAGAGATGGCAGAATATAACGGGTGGAAGCCAAGATGGATATGTCTGACAACCCAGAGTTGGACCCCAAGCATAACGGCTGATTGCTGCGTGACTTTGAGCCAATTTTGTAGCATTTCTCCCAGTTTCTCTATCAGAAAATGGGAAGTTTCATACTGTCCTCTTCACGAAGGCCAGTACAGATCAAACTACTTAGGCTATGCAGCATTTAAAATAAAAACAAACTGCCGTAAAGTTATCATTCCTTTTTCTCCTCATCACCTGACAATGTGGAAGTGTATTTTGCTTAACTAAACGCTTCCAAAGAATCTGTGTGTATTGAAAGAAGTAACGATCGCTAGAAAGGCATGCGTTGGATGAGGGCACTGGGGTGTGGAAAGGACTGGTACCTTGTCTAAAGTGACTAAACTAGCTAGGAAAGAACCAAAATTTACCCTCAAAAGCTCCAGATTTGAAAGTAGTGCTTTAAGCCCCTTTGCCATGGCTGCTCAGTTCTTTTTACTCTGTGTGTACCTCAGTTATACTGAACGAAATGCAATCCCAGAATGAGAGACTGCATTTTGTCTGTCTGCCTGTCTGCCTGTCTGCCTGTCTGCCTGTCTGTCTGTCTGTCTGTCTGTCTGTCTGTTGTTTTGACTGTCATTACAGGCACTTGAAGTCTGGAAGACACTGGCATTCCCTTGCCTATATGTTGAGGTGGAAACCTACTCATCTATAGATATTAACAACAAAAGTCACCTCTTCTGAGACACCGTTCTGACTGCAGCGTGCATGCATATCTCTTTTACAATTTACAAGAACCTGTTGGTCGAGTGCTTGATAAACATTTATGAGGTCAGCCTTTTCCTTAAAAGTATCCAAATAGAAGATGGCAGACTTGAACCTCATAAGGAAAAACAGTATCAATTTAATGTTGGCTTATTCAACATGACATTTGGGGAAGATGCGTTGAGGTAAGCAATGTGCTGCTTCATCTAAGCTGGTTGCAGATGGGACTTGAGTGATGAGAAGAAGGCGGACGTGCACTGGTAAACAGAGGACAGGTTCAGTGAGAGGAGGAGAGAAGACAGAGGCTTTCTGTGGGATCCAGATCACTGCCTTTAAGAAATGGAAAGAAATAGACATGACCGATAGTAACAACAGTTACTGTTAGGAGTGTGCGCCGGAGGTTAGAGGTGAACGGCAGAGCTGTACAGGGGGATGGAATCATACCAAGCAACAAATCCACTTAAGAGGTTTAACAAGGGGATACAGAGGTACAGAGACCGAATCTGGAGACACATGTGGGGAGAGAGAGAGAGAGAGAAAGAAAGAGAGAGAGAGAGAGAGAGAGAGAGAGAGAGAGAGAGAGAGAGAGGAAGAATATAGAGAGAGGTAGAGAGAGGGATGAAAGAGAGAAGTAGGGAGAGAAAGGAGAGAGAGAGAGAGAGAGAGAGAGAGAGAGAGAGAGAGAGAGAGAGAGAGAGAGAGGGCTACGTGGAGGGTCTGTCTTTTATATGGCCCAGGACAGGGCCACGCCCCCATAGCAGTTAAGTAGTGACATCACAGGTAGGCAGACGGAAGCAGAATCCTAACATTAGTTATGGCTCAGCATTATGTATTTATATTCTGCCCCTTTAGGTTTGGGGTAGGTCCTGTGTTATCCTTGAGCCTCTATGTTTTGGATGATCTACTATTTTGGATGCTAAATGCCTGGATAAATTGTTGTCATATTCATCTCTTTCCTCTTGCATCTTTGTGATGATTCTGGTTCTGGTTTTCCTCTCTACTTCTCTTTCCATATTTGTTCCAGTTTTTATTTCTCTTATCCTTTGATGTCTTGCTGCAGGAGCTAGAAGGTCATAGGATCTAGGCAGAGGGCCTCAGACATCTCTTACCTGATTTCACTCTCTACCTTCTTTCACAGACCCTGAATAATCCCTCAGAGTTGGGGGGGAGGTCAGGCACCTCAACTCAAAACAGAGCCCATTGCTGAAATCTCCTTTGGAGAATGAATGGCAGCTTACTGTCTTTTAAGTGCCTGTTCTGGGGGCTGTTTTTCCAAGAGGAGGGGGAAGTGAGTCACCTTCACGTTTGTGGTTCGCCCAGGGAGAAATCTGATTGCTTGATTACTCTTATAGATTGAGGTTAATGACAAAGTTTTATGGGGAAAAAAGCAGAAGGGGATGACCAATTTGAATAGTTAACTATAAAGGATTTCTACACTTCTGGCTTTAAAAAAAACATCTGATGGAGAAAGGCTGCCCTACCTGGGCCTTTGTCTTGCAAGGCAGCTTTCATCTGCTCCCCAGGACTATACAGTGCTATTCAGGAGGAAGGATAACAGAGGCTGAGCTCAAACCTCCCCAGGTGCCTTAAAGGCCATCTCTTTTAGTGGCTAATCGACTGAACAGAGGAATCCACAATCCGTAGTTATATAGAATTTAATCAGCTCCCGTCCCGTTTATTCTTCTTGTCTTTCAGAAAGTAGGTTTCACCTCCAAAGAGCTTGGAATCAATTCTGAAAATATAAGATCAGCTTTTTCCTGCCTGCGATTGTTCTTGAGATGCCAGCCAGTGACCTAGTTCCCTGTCTCTTCTTCCAGACGCTGCAGGGATTTCAGCAAAGCCACCTTCATCCCTCAACCGCAAACATAACCCAGTGTGATGACCTTTCGCTGCAGAAGAAAACCTGGGGCTCCCTCTGAAGTTGTTATTTTTAAAAAGCATTTGCTTTAGGCACTAGTTATAGAATGCCTATAGTACTGGTCATTATTTCAAGGGAGTATTATCCATGTAAGGTATCTTGTGCTTGGGGTCTGGGCTCATATTCCTGAGTCGATTGCATCACTTTGAGGTGTGGTATCTTTGAAAAGTTGAAGAATACCTCTTCAGAGTTTTCCCATGCTAAATGAGGAAGATGGTCCCATGTTGAAGAGCTCGGAGGAGGATTCGAAACAGATGGGACAAGATAAGCAGGTAGTGGCAACTCAGCATCAGTCCTTGGTGAAAGGTAGCAAGTATTTTGATCAGTTGAGTAGAGGGATAGAGAGAGAGGATATGGAGTACCATACACTTCTGGTTTCAGCCATATTGGGGTAGGTTGGATGATTTAACCTGGGACACTGTCCAGTGAGACTGTGCAGACTGATGATGTTCCAGGCCTCCCAGAATGCTCCTAATCTCTAACTTAAATGTGAAACATCTTATTGGATACTGTTCCAGCCAGGGAATAAAGGTAATTTAGAGTTTCAAGATTATCCAGATGACATTAGCAATCATGTCACCATCCAGTTCTATCAAGTAAAAGTACCTGGTGTTTGTCTAGTATTTTGTGATGCTTTCTGGGAAGTTGATTTTTGAGGGAGGAGGGAGATGATCCTGAAAATTACACTGTGGAAATAATATACTTAAATTTTATCACCCCTTTAGAAAAACACATATTGAATGAAATAGGTACATCTCACTGATTTTTTCTTCAGTGATTCTGGTACAACGTACAATGCAGAAACCACCCTCACTGGTGCAGATGGTACTAGACACAGATAATGGGCAATTTCTCTTGGGGAAGAAGAAGGAGAAGGAGGAAGAGGAGTAAGATGAGGTGGAGGAGGAGGAGGGGGAGGAAAATGAGGAAGAAGGCATCTCAGCCAGACAATGGACTAATTGCTGTGATGTGCTTGAAAGTGTGGACTCCGGACAGAGAATGTCTGAATTTGACTGTGGAGTCCATGTTTACTAGCTAGCTGACCTTGGAAAATTAATGTCAATCTTTGTGTGGTTTAATCTTCTCAACTTTTAGATGTGGGCTGAGCATCTCCTCCAAGATAGAATTGTTAGTGTTAAATAATAAAAACATACTTACGGGCCAGCTCATCGTATGAACTCAACTGTTCAGTGAATGGCCATTTTTATTATTACCGAAGGCTACTTTTATTTTATATGGTCTTTCTTTGGAATAGTCATTTCTGTCTAGGCTTTGTGCATCAGATTTTCCTAGAATAAACAGACCACTTTTAGTTGCTAAGTTGTCTGGTTTAGTTGCCGAGTTGAAAGGTGCTCTCTAAGTTTTTCAATGAAAATTTTTTATTCTTTTAGAAGCCTAAATGGACTAATGTGAAAGCTGGACCATTTCATCAAATGGACCCTACTTTTGCTATCCCTTTTCATAAAAAGGTCAGCTGTGAGGAGATCTGAAGTTAGATTTCAGCATCCCCTGCAACTTAAAGCATCTAACTAAGCTTCATGCTTCAAGACCATTTCCATCTCTGCTGCAGACTAGCAAGTCACCTTACCTCATTAAACTTACTTCTCTCCGCCTCCAAATTAGGATAATAGGGTATCTCTACCCACACAGGGTGATGGGTGGCTTAGTTAATTGATGTTTGCTATATGCTAGCAGATAAAAGGCGTTGTGGAGATGTGAAGTGTGTTAATAGGAGACCAAAATGAGATTTTAAGAATGATGGGAGATATAACAGAAATAGTAGATACATTGGGTCCCAGAACCCGGAAGACAAGGAAGCTGTGGTGATACTGAATCGCAATAATGATTCTGGGTTTTGAAAAGCCCATTCAAAGAGCATATCGTTTTTTTTTTTCATTTAACAGTTAATTTCTCTGTTTCAGAATACCTTCCATCTTCTCCAAACACACTGGTTTTAAAAATGGTAGGAGAGTATCCCAACCAACATTCAGGTCTTCTTCTGTGCTTTGCTGAACCATGACTCCATAACCTTGAGGCATTTGCTCTAGGTCAAAGACCAGGGATTTATCTGGAAAATAAGTAGTTGAACATACTAATCTTTCAGGAAACGATCTTTAAAAGTTACTTTTCTCCATCCCTACATTCAACTCAGTTCCAGTCAAAACCCAGTTTCACCTGTCAGGGTTCGAGGTAATAAAAGTTGACTTGATCAAAGCGACTGTCTTCCTTTTTCCCATTTTGTCATTAGATCTAATACCTGTGCCCAAGCCATCTGGTCTGACAGCCATAATAGTTGAAATATTTTTTCCTTTGCAGTCCCCAGATATGCCCCTTGGGGCAAATAAGCATTTGGCAGAACGAGTAAATATCAATAGACAAGGACAGTTCATGCTTGCTCTTTCTGAGGTGGTGTGTGGAGTCAGAGCAAAGGGGGAGAGACACCTGCTGTTTACTTGACAGATTTATAAAGTCATTTCAGATGGGACATAACATTTTTCAAGGCCCCAAAGAATTTTTATCTCATTTCTACTCCACAGCAAATAATGAAATAGCATGTGGCTATTCACCTGCATGTGTCAGTAACCTTGAGGGGTTTTAAAATTTTGCAGAAATTAAAAAAAAAAGAATGAAATTGCCCTTTACATGAAGTTCTTTGAGGAGCACATTTCACCTTTCTTGCTGCCTTTATCAGTAGATACCCTAAAAGAAGTTCAGAAGGACTGTGAGCTGAGTTCTGAGGAAAACTAATACCAAATATCCCACCCACTTAAAAATGTAGCCTTGGGGGCTGGAGAGATGCCCCCAGCAGTTCAGAGCACTGTCTGCTCTTCCAGAGGTCCTGAGTTCAATTCCCAGCAATTCCCACATGGTGGCTCACAACCATCTATGCCCTCTAATGCCCTCTTCTGGCATGCAGGTGTACATGCAGATAGAGCACTCATGATAAAATAAATAAATACAAATCTAAAAAAAGATATCCTTGATTGCCCTGGTGCATAAGTACCTTCAAAAGTAGTCATAAAATAGTACTTACTTGCATCTTGCTGTTGATGCCACCGTTGTTATCTTGTATGTCACATACTGACCATAGCAATCTTTCGTGTGAGTCTCTTGGCATTGCACGGATCACACTAAACTCAGAGAGCAACTGAACAGCAGGCATTTGAGATTCTTGCTTCCTTGCCATTTTGCATTGAAAAACTGGGAATTAGTGAGAACTTAAAACCTATTGACTTTTCACCAAAGACATTTGAAGAGAACGTCAGGGAATAAACTAGAGAGACCCAGTGGGGCAAAAGGAAGGGGGCTTTGAGTTCTCTCATTTTCCTTGAATAGCACATAGTATCTTGAATTTGTTCTTGAGTTCTGCTTCAGCAAATGAGCTTGCCAAATTCATACATGGGATCTCAAGTTTGCCACAAGGAGGCCAGTCGTTTCCAATTTTTTCAAAAAAAAAAAACAAACAATAAGCTATAAATAACACCAACAATGACAGGATTGTATTGGTTTCGCTTGATGTACTCTGGCTAAGGGCTTCGCTCATAATCCTTAGGTGGAAAGCAGGAGTTCTGAGTGATCCATGGCCTTTCCCAAGATTAGCTGAAAAGGCAGCTTGCAGGAAGCAGACGCCCTAGGCAGGCACTCCTTGCGGGGTTCTGAATTATTTACTGCGTAAAGTGGCTCCCGGCTTTAAGCACAGGGAATGTAGTTTCCCAGGCCACAAGGCTTAAAAATAGATGCCAGTTTTTTGTTTTTTTGTTTTTTTTAATTCCTTTCACAGTATTTGTGTAAAACTAATTTATCTTTCCCTTTTTCCCTCACTCCAGGCTGATACCCTTCTTTTCCTCTAGTGGCAAGGCATGGTACTGCTTAGTTTCTGATTAGTAGGGGTTTGCTCTTAAGACGCCTCCCTTCCCCCAGGGGAAGGCTTGTGCAATGCACAGTTCAGAGTCACATTCACAAACTCGCTGTGACTCATCCCAGTAGTGTTTCAAATGGTACCCTCTCCTCCCCCTCCCTGAAATTATCATTGCATTCAAGCAGAGCCACATAACTGGAAGACTGCATCTGAATAGGTGGCACGGCTCATCGTGTTTCCATGCTCCCAAAGTATGCCATAATGATACATTAATTACTAGCTTTCATCTGAACTCACTGGCCCGTCTTGAATGGCTAACACTCTACCCAGTCAAGTTAAGGATTCCTTGGGTGTGATAAATGGTAGAAATCCTCACTGCCTGCACTTCCTTGATTCTGCTCAACCTGTATATTATCTGGATGTTGGCTTCTAGCACTTAGCATAAGTCACGGAAGAAAAAAACCATTATAGAACAGAGGCATTGGGAATTGTGTCGACCCCATTTGCCTTGCACACAGTATGTTCATGGCAAGCACTTTGATCTTTTGCAGGAGCATTAAGGTAAAATGGTGTGACAGTGTAGTTTCTCCCCTCCCTCCCCACAACACTTGTTTTTAGAAAGGAAAAACTCGTTTGCCAATAACTGAGGCTTTGCATAACTTCAGTCTGTTCAGGTAAATGTTGTTCTCACGTACTTATGAAGCATCTATCACATACCTTGCTGTGCACTGTGTTATATGCTAGCAAGCAAAAGATGCCTTGAGAATCCCAAGGTCTTAATGTAGCTGGTCATAAATATATACAATGCAAATATGCCGTGTGTATTTCTAGGTGTGACTCTAGAATTGCTGAGGTCATTGTCTGATCTTGTCCATGAATAGGAACTTGTCAAGCAAAAATGAGTTTTTGCTACATGAGCTATTTGCTTTACTTCTACCACTCCTTAAGAGTAAAAGTTGAGTTAAAAATTTCACTATTCCATTGACTGTTTTCTTTGGGCATGGAGATCTGAAAGACTAAGTTCTTTAGAGGAAAGTATGTTTTCCTGACACTCAGTTACAAAGTAGGTTCAGCATTAACTACCTCAGTGCTACAACCCTTTAATACAGTTCCTCATGTTGTGTGACCCCCACCCATAGAATGATTTGTGTTGCAACTTCATAACTACAACTTCATTACTGTTATGAATCATAATGCAAATAGTGTTTGCCGATGGTCTTAGATGACCCCTTGAAAGGGTTGTTCAATCCTCCAAAGAGATTTTGACCCACAGATTGAGGAACAGTGACAAAGAGGATGCGCTGTCTCCTGGGTGCCAGCAGGACTCTATCCAGCATACTGTCTTGGTACTCAAAGGTCAGCAACATTCTGAATCTGACTCTGATAAATTATTTAAGTTTCGAAGGCTGCATGGGCTCTGTGCTAATGACATAACTCTGCAGTTCTGGTTTAAAGCAACCAACTCCAGACACAATGTCAGTGTTCGTGGCTCTTATCTAGCAACATTTTATAAAAATAAAAAAAAAAATAGGAAGAGAGCTGGATTTGGAGGCCAGGCCACACAGTTTGCTCATGCGACAGCAGCCAAGGGGCGGAGCTGATATTGCACATGACTAAAAGCAGTTTACACTTGTAATTGTCAGAACTTCAGAAGCTGAGCGGGGCTCCGACTCTTCTGATTGCACATGTACTTTACATAAAAAGAGTGTGCAAAGGAGAGGGGAAGATCGATGCTCTGGCTCATGCCTCAAGAAGCCTACAGGGCACGTTCACAGAGGGAGCAGAACAGGCTCCCAAGAGTGAGTTGGCTTGGTTAGAAAGCAGTGAAGCAGAATGAACAGCCTTACATGTTTATGTCATTTTCTAAGCAGTGTCATTCCAAGGCTCACACTAATAGAGGACAGTTGCCCACCTTTCCTTATTGCCTTCACCTAATACACACCGTGCAACTGGTGTTTGTACAACAACACATCTGGCATCTTTGAACATAATTTGTCTTCATTACGTAAAATAATCTCACTTCTTTTTTGGTCTTCCCTGCTTCCCATGATACTCACAGATAGGAAGGCAAGGATTCTTTGCAGATAGAACTGCAGCAGTTGCTGGGAAAGCTCTTTTGTGATATTTGCACTCAAATTCAAATAATAAATGTACTAGCCCTGCCCAGTCCAACAGTCATTTGTAAATCTCACTCTTGTTGTCATCTCTTCAACATCTGATGGTGCTGCTAATCATTCTGGGGGAAATTCTTTTGGGTACTTAAACTTAAGAGTTTTCTTCTGAATTGCAACAGGCCCAGTACTTCTACATTCCAGGCCCCTGGTCGTCTCTTTCAGCCCTTGCTTGTTCTTAGGACCTTAACATTTGATCCTCATTGAAGAAAGGGAGAAGGAAACAAACTGTCATCCCCCGCTTAAAGTATGTTGCTAGCGATCTGGAGACAGAAAACACACATATTCTCCTCAAAGAATTCACAGTTCACTAGTGAGTGTGAAAGAAAGGGGAGAGGATAGAAGAAAAACAGTCAAAGAGAAGAAAAGGGAAGAGGGAGGAGGAGAGTAAACCCACACACCTATGGACACTTGATTATTTGACAGAGAAGCCAAAGCCACACAAAGGAAGAAAGATAGCATCAAATGGTGCTGGTCTAACTGGATGTCTACATGTAGAAAAATGCAAGCAGATCCATATTGATCACCATGCACAAAACTGAAGTCCAAGTGGATTAATGCCCTCAACATCAAACCGGACACACTAAATCTGTTAGAAGAAAATGTGGGGAAGAATCTAGAGCTCATTAGCACAGGAGACAACTTCCTGAACAGAACACCAATGGCCCAGGCTCTAAGGCAACAATTAATAAATGGGAGGAGAGTTAGAGACAGCAGTGTTACTGTTCATAGACCAGTGGCTCCCAACCTGTGGGACAAAGTATTTTGGGGGAGAGGGGTTGTCTGACAGCCTTTTCATAGGGTCTACTTATCAGATACCCTACATATCAGATATTTACATTATGACTCGTGAAAGTAGCTAAATAGCATGGTGGAGTAGTAATGAAGTAATTTTATGGTTGGGGGGGGTCATCATAACATGAGGTTGCAGCATTAGGAAGGTAGAAATGAGCATCTCTCACATATGGGATGTGGTGACTGCCTGATGCCCAAAGAGCGATAACTGTACAACATGTGGAGACCTCAGAATGAGTTGTCAAGATAAAGGAGGTAGATTTGAACTCTGACCCTCAAGACTATATCAGCTGATTCTCCAGTTAGAGATCTGGTTACTCAAACTGGCTTATTGTTGTCCATTTCTCTGTTGTTATCCCACTCCCAGAGCAGAAGGTTCTGGAAAGTGTCATTATTGATGATACTGTTTCTGACACATGAACAGTAATAGAGGTTTGGTAGTGCTTACTGAGGACAGACAGTTATCTACACGTGACAACTGTGAAAACGAAGTCCAAAGATTGGAAACAAGTTTACTCATGGGCAAATACATAATACTTGGAGATAAGGATTCTGAACCCTGGGTCTTGATAGATCCTTTGCTTGCTCAAGTTTATCTAGCAAAGTATCTCATGTTTTTATCAGCATGCCTGAACCTCAGTCCCACATCTCCAGTGTCTCTTTACACACGCTCCCTAACTGTGCCATGATAGGTTCAGCATGGTCGAGGATAGAATTATTCCTAGGTCAAGATATGATTTCTCCATAATAGCAATATTCAATTTCTCCTTGCACTCCAAGACTCCTGAGTGCAGGGGACAATTGCATAAGAACATAGAAGGCAAAAACCAGCTATATGAGTGATAAAGTTTTAGACAACTTTGTCATGCAGCATGACAATTAGGCCTTGTATTCAAATAAGCTTTATACATTAGTGTCATTCAATATGTATAAAATGTACAATGTAAATATATGACACATCTCTGACTTTACGTATTAAGGAAGACATTTTGAACAAGAAAAATGGTAAAGTTAATTTTAATTTTACATCAAACTTTATTTAATTTAATGTTCTTAGCATAATGTTTTAAAGCAATCATTCAAAATATACTTTTGAAACTCTGCATATTTTAGACTTTATGGCCTCTCTTTCTCTCTCTCTCTCTCTCTCTCTCTCTCTCTCTCTCTCTCTCTCTCTCTCTCTCTGTGTGTGTGTGTGTGTGTGTGTGTGTGTGTGTGTGTGTGCATCTGTGTATGGGGGTGTGTCTATCCCTTTGCATATGTATGTGGTGGCCAGAAAAGGATGCTGATGCCACCTCTATGGCTTCTCTGCCTTTTCACTTTGAGGCAGAGTCTCTCATGGAGCATGGCACATTCAGTTTCTTGGCTGGTAAGTTCCAGTGAGCTGCCTATCTTCTCCTGTTCCCTAGTGTCAGGGTTACAGATGTTCAAAGCTGTGCCCAGCGTTACACATGGATGCCGGGGATCTGAGCTCAGACTGGCATGCACGCATGTAAGTGCTCTTAACCACTTCAGTCCCTCATACCAGTGTCTTCTTTTGTTTCGTTTTGTTTTTCTGAGACAGGGTCTCTCTTTGTAGCTTTGGATGCCCTACACTCACTTTGTAGATCAGGCTGGCCTCCAGTGCACAGTGATCTACCTGCCTCTGCCTCCCGAGTGCTGGGATTAAAGGTGTGCACCGACACGACACGCCCGGCCATATCAATGTCTTAATTGAAATTGGCCATATTCCCACTACCCAAGAGTACCACAGGCCACAGAACTAGTATTTTGGAAAGTGCATCTGGAATGTCTCTTCAGCAATGGCTTTGTGTAAGGAATATAAGAACACTGTGTTCTCAGGTCTCCTTTCACTGCTGGTTCTCCGTTCCCAGTTGGTGTTTTTAAGACTCACATGCAGGTGACTGGAAGGCACATGAAGGTTGGAGGGAGTGTCTGAAGAAAAGCTAAAGAGGAAAGCTTATCAGGAAAAAGTTCAGTGCCAAAACTCTAGCCCTTTGTCTACATACATTTCCCAAATGCATATTGATAGACATATTTACACAGGTGATCTATTTATAGACATGTTGTATTTACAGACCATAACACTGTATCTGACACCAAGATCTGGAGAACATGGTATAGACCCTTCTATCTCAGGAGGGAATGGAAGTCAAGGTAAAGTTTCTGGCCACTCAAACTCATTTTGCTAGAGGTGTTTTCTGTAGGTGGACTGAAGTGATACCAGGAGTTGAACATTTCCTGCCTACTTGCATTTACTTCTTTCCCCACAATGCTGCATGGCTGTTAATGAGATTGTTCATTAACAACCTGCTCATCCTTGCTGAGGTATTTCTGGTCTCCTACACAAGGAACCAGGACACTTTTGATACCTTCTTCTCCTCGATAATTGACCGCCAAGCCCTGAATAGTCTTAATAGTCTTTATCCATAGAAGTGTTTGCAATCTCTAACTCTCTCTCTCTCTTATCTATCTATCTATCTATCTATCTATCTATCTATCTATCTATTTATCATCTATCTATCTATCATCTATCTATTTTCTATCTATTTATCTATTAACTGTCTCTATATCATCTCTATCTCTATCTCTATCTCTATCTCTATCTCTATCTCTATCTCTATCTCTATCTCTACCAACAACAGGTCTTACTATGTAGCCCAAGCTGGGTTTGAATTTAAACTCTTCTTACATCAGCTTCCCTGGTTCTGGGATTGTATGTGGATTGTCACCATGCCCAGTTTTTATTTTATTCTTAACATAGCCACTTCACAGTTTGACCAGTGCTGTGGTATCCCTGATGATCTCTCTCATTTTGAGATTCTTTAAGTTTTCCATCCACTGTTACCATCATCTTTCCAAGGTAGCACATTTTTACAGATCACCTTCACCTCCGATCCCCCTCACCTTATCAATAACAGCACTCAGACTGGACAATAGTGAGAGCCACACTCTTTAAAAACTGGACGCAATGAGCTTAAACTGACACATCTTCATCCATCGATGCTTTCTACTGTACACTCTGCCAGTAGGATAATGTCCAACCTTTAAAAAAAAAATCTTTCTAGGCTCTGTCCTGTTTAAATTCCATCTGTCAGGTTAGCATTTAACTCTCATAGTCAAACCTGACAACACACAGTCCCTTAAGGAGACATTCATCCAGTCATTGTATAAACGGCAGCATATCCGTGTGGAACATTCTGTGAAGTTGCTGACTGACAGGCTGTGGGAAGTGGCTGGAGACTAGAGTGCCAAGAGGTGCCGAAACTCAAGACTAAGAGTCTGAGGCATCATGGCTTGATGTAGACAAGAAGGAGGACAGGCAGATTTTGAGTAAGGGTGTGATGACAAATGCAGCAGAATGTGTAGAGCACATAAAACCATCTGGGGAGTAGATGCAATGACTCAGAGCCGAGTTCGGGCCTCGGTACCTATTTGACGCCCCCTCCTGGCCTCTGTGTGCCTTGTACTTACTACATTTGGATACGCAGCTGAGTGGAAGATGCAGCTTTAACTCAGAAGCTCCTGAATTTTGTTGTTGTTGTTGTTGTTGTTGATTTGGCTTTTGAGACAGGGCTTCCCTGTGTAGCTCTGGCTGTCCTGGAACTCACTCTGTAGACTCGCCTGGCCTCAAACTCAAGAGATCCGCCTGCCTCTGCCTCCAAAGTGCTAGCCTTAAAGATGTGAGCCACCACTACCCAGCTGAGGTGTATATCTGATTCATTTTGCCCATTACCTCTAGAGCAGTGCATCCTGAGACAACCCGGTGTTCAGCCCCAACAATCTTATCAGTTGCCTTATTTCTCTCCTTTTTGGTCATCTGTGACTTAGCTGTGACTATCATCTTAAATTTTCTTAAGGATTTTAATTCTTCAACTAATTTGTATTGGTTAAATAAGCCTTACAACCTTTCATACTAAAAAAAAACCCTTAGAAAATTCTAAAATATGCTCTGTATTTTGGGTTACATACAAAGTAGCATTATGGACTTAATTAGGGATGTCACTGAATCTATAACAGAACTTAGGAAGTGTCATGTATCCTTCCATCCGTCCATCCATCCACCCACCCACTCACCCATCAGTCCCCCTCCCCATCCACCCATCTGTCCATGCAGTCAGTTGGTCCATCTATCAATTTACACATTCATCCATTCAGCCCTTGCATCCGCTCATTCACTCACTCATGCAGTAGGCACAGGGCACATATTATTGCACATTAGGCTCTGGAATAGATGGGGACTTATGGGTATACAATGTGGATAAACATGCCTTTTGTTTTATGGATTTCCCACTGACAGAAGATAGACAAATGGTTGGCGTTAAATGCACCATCATTTAATTTTAATGGTAAGTATTAAAAAAGAAAACAAGAAAAGGTATGGAAAGATAAGAAGATTGTCTTGAAGCCAGGAGGTGAGAATTTTTTTTTTTAACACAACGGTCAAATCAGAGGTCTAGAAAATAGGAAGTCAGGCTGATTAGAAGGAGCAATCAGATCCCAGGTGATAGCAGGCAACACAGGAACCGGACAGCTGAGAGGAGAAGTACCTTCAGGCCTTCTTTCAGCTTCTGTCAAGGAAGGGATTTCTCTAGGACCCTGGCCAACAGGCCACTGAGGCCATCTCAGCCTGTGGAAAGACAACAGATCTGTAGGAAGGGTTTTTCTCTCCAAACAACACAGAATTTGCCACATATTTGGCAGCTTCTCATAATTTACTTAATTTCAAAGAAAGTCGTGGATCAAAGATCAGCTCTGATTATTGCACAAAAGCAAAAACAAATTCTTCCTCGGGGAAAGTCACAACAGCGAAGCCCCTTACAAATTCTTCACTGAGTTACAGTCCTCAGCACAATGCTTAGGCATACGATTGAACTACAGCAACAAATTAGGGGTAATTAAATGTTTTCTACTCTCCTGCACACCCGAAACCAAAGCTGTGAAAAAAGGGCGTAGCTCAGGCAATTAATTGGCAAGAAATATTTAATAACCTCGCCTCTGCTACATTAAACACGAGGCATGAGGCCTTCATTCCAACTTAATCATGAAGCTCCCTGAAGCCATGGGCAAGTTCCAGCAGCACACTAAAGGAAAAACCCCAAACTCAGAGCTTATTTAATTTGCAACTCTTGCCACTTCACCTCACACCTGAATTCTTTATCCTTTGGGCACACATAACATAACCGTGATGAACTGTAGTAACATCTACTTTATAGACGGAACTTTCATCTACCCACAGTTTCCTCTCCTTTGTAAAACCATTTGGCTGACTGTCTCGGAATGACAGCAACCTGTTTTCTCTCTTTGTAGCCTCTTTGTAGTCAAGCACCGTGCCGAATGCAAGAAAGATGTTATTTTATGCCATCATTTTGCTTTAATAACAGAGCAGAAACTCCCTTTAATGTTAATATTCTCTAACAAAGGACATTGTTTTAAAGGTATGGATGATAGTTAACAGCGTTGACTTGCGTCCTAATGAAGTCATCCTAGGTTGGAAATAGATGTATGCGTTTCATACATTGGGCACTGCTTAGCTTAGCTTATTGTTGTTTTCCCTTGGCTGATGCTGGGGTTGAACCTAGGGCTTCACAAATGCTAAACATGGTCTCTATCACTGAGCTGTATCCCCAGCCCAAGAATACTTTACTTTCCATGTCCTCAGAACACTTACACTAGCTTATAGATAGGCAAAGGCATTCAACACAAAGTCCATCTTATAATAAGGTCTTGACTGTCTCATACAACTTATTGAATACATTCAAAGTGGTAGTAGGCAATGTGGGGTTGCTTTTTATAGCATCATATACTTGAAGAAGCATTATCACAAGTAAGGCCACCAGTAATGAGTCCTGTGTTACCTGGCAACTTGTACAATATGTATATATTTTATCAATTTTTTCTCCTGGTCCCATTCCCTCTATAGAGCATATTTGCAATAGGTAGGATTGAGATGAAGTACATATTCTAAAAAATATCTAAAAATGTAACAGTAAGGATGGAGGATAAATATCCAAAACCATGGCAGGATGGAAGATAAACATCCATTGTCAAAAATTAGCAAAGGTAGATCTCATTGACTTTGAATTTTACATGCTGGATGATGATGTAAAGGAGTCTGATGTATGCATCTAAGGAAGTGTTTACCACAGCATTGGGTTGGGCTATTGTTTCTGCTGGTCAAGCTTTTGACACAAAGGAGGCTGATGTAGACTTCTAAGGTTGGGGGAAATGTTAAAGATTGGCTATGGCCGTTCTGCCTAACAGCAGACTATTTCAGACTGGGGAGTAAGCATACGGTGTCCAGGGCAAAAGATGGCCATCATTTAAAAGTTCAATGAAGCCTACACGGAAAGAGACATGTGGAGAGCTACTTCTGCTTGCCATAGGGATTTGAACTACTTTTGAACTCACGGCTTCTCCAAAGAATCTCCATGCAAAGGGGCAGAGGGGCAAACTCCCTGGAGACCCTAATGGTTCTCAGTGCTTACAGTGTGGAATCTGCAGTCTTGCGTTATTAAGCTCAGCAACAGTCGTGCCGGGTTTAATTCTAGCTTGAGCTGGCTCCTTTGAGGTTACTAACTCCAAAATCCTGAGTGCTTCATTAATTGCCTGGGGATTTCTTCAAAAGCAAAGGATCCTTTCTCTGCTTTCAGAAATTTCAATGGATGTGGGAGGTTTGGAATATGGCACACAAATTAATATTTACAGACAGACAGACAGACAGACAGACAAACAAACAAAAAAACAACCCCAAAACAAAATGGAAACCACCAGGTGACTGTAATTCTTTGTACTGCCAGGTTGCTGAAGCTGTCACTCTTGTCTCACTAACCAGCTTACTTTGGAGGTGCACCCTGACCTCATTAGTGCCACACATTGGATACCGCCGCTAACTGGTTCCGTTTGGGAATATATGACCTTGTCTCTGATCTTGCTAGAGGGCACCGATGTAAGAAAATAGCCACTAACACTATTGGGAGCACAGCTTGATGTGCGATTTTAATATAGTTTTTTAGTTCCCCCTATACAATTTCAAAAAGTACTCTAATCTTCAAGAGAATATCTACATTTGAGTAAAGAACAAAGGAAAACCTTGTGTGGGTCTCTCTGTGTGTGCATTCGGTCCTCTAACCATCTCCCTAAATCTTTCTCCCAGTAAGAATGGTTTTACACCTTTTAATGACCCTTTTAAAATATGAATTTAAATCATCTGTCCAAGCAGGAACTATACACCTTTTAATGAATTAGCATAACTGCTAAAAAAGAAGCGTAACTTTTAATTTTTAATTGCCCCCAGCTTAGTATGAAGGCTAATGGGTTCTAAACAAAGGCTCTCTCAGTGTGTGTGTGTGTTGCGTGCGTGTGTGTGCGTGTGTGTGCATGTGTGTGTGCATGTGTGTATGTGTGCTTGTGTGTGTGCTAAAATGAAGTTATTAAACACTCTTTCCCTGCCCTCTGCACAAGTCAGATTTCACAGAACTGAGAGACACCTCACTGTTTTACAATAATGTTTGTTCTGTGCATCAGGCTTGCTTTAATATCTCTTATGAGTACTTGAAATGGAGGGAAAAAAAAGACAAATAGCAAAAATGAGTTTGTATCAACATAATACTGGAGAAAAAGTAAAAGGGTCAAGAAAAAAAAAGCAAAACCTAAAATCCTGTTTCTTTTTCTCCCATGCTTCTCAACTATAAAAAACAAGGAATTCCTGAAATTTGTGGACAAATGGATTGAGCTAGAAATGATCATAATGAGTGAGTTAACCCAGAAGCAGAAAGACTCAATGTTATATACTCACTTATATCCGGACACTAGCCCAAGGGACACGTCCCATGAAGTATTCACTCACCAGGAAAGTGGGTCAGAGGGGAGGATATCCTATTTGGTCTCTAGGTGAGAACCCTGTTTCTTAAAGAGGCAATTTTAAGAGCTAGTTGAGTTACTTCAGTAGGCTGGGACACCATAACCAAATGCTGTGCTGAGTAAACTCTCCAGAAGGACTGAGGTGGGTGGGAATGGGCATAGTGAAAAGAATGTGGGAGCTCAGGAAAGCTTTCTGTTTGGTGACACTGAGAAAAGCCCTGAGCTGCAGATGGAAGCAATACAAGCTGATTAGAGTTGGCTCTGGAGAGGGATGCAAATGCTCTTAGGTTTGTGCCACAGTCTGGGCCACCAGTTCACAAGTGCTGTACACAGGATCCCCATAATAATATTACACGCGTGTCCCTAGACACCATCTACAGCCTCCCAGTTCATCGGACCTGAAAACAAAGGAGAGGAAGTAAGGATTTTTATTAGCCAATCTTGTGACTTAGATCGCATCTTGAACTATTCTAGATAATTCACTTGGTTTGTTTTTTGAGATGGGGTTTCTCTGTGTAGCCTTGCCTGTCCTGGACTCTTTTTGTAGACCAGGCTGGCCTCAAACTCGCAAAGATATGCCTGCCTCTGCCGCCTGAGTGCTGGAATTACAGGCATACGCCACCATGCCTGGCTCAATGGTTTCTTTCTTAACATAATCAAATTTCTTTCCAAAATTATTGTAAGTCAATTTTTTTTGGAAAATTCCCATCTTATCACACCTTCTCCACACCTATACTGTTTTTATTTTATTGCATTTTTTATAGCCAAGAATTATATCCTTATTTTCCTTTGCTTAGTATTTGAACTGAATATAGCCTTTCTTTCTAGTGGCTCTTTTAGAGTTATTATATTGACCATAAAGTACTACTGGTTATATCTTGAATCAAATCAAGATTAAAAATAAGTGCCACATACTACTGAAAGCATGTATACTTAGGAGTCATGAGAATAAAGCTGTTTGGTTTTCTCTAATGCTAGTTCTCAGTTGTTGCTCAAACTACAATTGCTTAATCTGACTTTGCCTCAATATAAAATCAGTAAATTAGGAATATGTATGTTACAAAGTCAAGATGAGCTAATAAATTCCAACATGTTTGATAGATTGGAAATGACATAAAAATATAAGTTTTGCCTCATTACAAACAATTTGACTATAAAAATACCATATACCGATTTTACATATCATTTGACCACCATATTAATTGTACCAGCAACTACATTTATTGATACTATGTGCTAGTGACATGGAGGTTATGAAAGTTAAAGAGTTAAATCAGGGGCCCAGAACTTGAAAATATCTGTGTCTAAGAGGGAAAAGATGCACAACTGTAAAAGCAAGTGACATAGATATACTTCAAAGTACATGTGTTCACACACTAGTAAATGGAATGTGTGTTGTCATAAGAATCTATTTTAAAGATTGAGTGAGTGAGTGAGTGACTGTATGAGTGTCCTATGTGCATGTACACCTGCATGCCAGAAGGGGGCAACAGATCCCTTTAGAGACGGTCATGAGCCACCATGTGGTTTCTGGGAATTGAACTCACTACCTCTGGGAGAACAGAGAATGCTGCTCTTAACCACTGAGCCATCTCTCTAACCCCAGTGTTGGCATAAGAATTTGTGAAAACACAGGCGAAGGAAGAGCAGGTGGGGAGGGTTGCTACAAGCTGGATATTTATGCTGAAGTGTGACGAGACAGGAAGGGGTGGGAATTGGAGCAGGGAACTGAGATGTGCTGGACACGAATAATAACAGGCTAGAGAGACTGGAGTAAGTAGGACTTCCGTGAAAAGGCAGAGGTGAAGAAGGCATAGATGGCACTACAAAAGTCTTTGTACACCCTTTGTCAGAATTCTATCTAACCACAGTCAAAAATCTGTCTTAATGATTAATACTTCAAATAGTCGTTACTTACAGGCAGATGTTGACCAAGACGTAGGTCCTCCTTTTACAATGTAATTAGTATGATTTGACTTTTTTTTTTCTTTTCAAGTTAGAGAATCAAGAAGAAAGCGCTTTTAGTCATGATCTCTGCCTAAGATGGGAAGCAATTACTGATGATCATTGGCTCAAGTGTCCTTTCAACATGCACATATCAGTCACTGCAGACAGAGTGAGACGCCTATGGCTTCTTAGTGATTACATCCTAGAGTAAGAGTTAATGGGTAGAGAAGGTAACAGGCCAATATAAAAGGACCTGTAAAACAACATGAAGTTTCATGGAAGAAATAGAAATAAGTGGATTTCGTTCACATGGATTTTTAATGCCTGTGTACTTCTGGCAATTTATTTATACACAGAACAGCTAAGGTCCATGGGCTTTAGGTCAGGTCAAGTTGACAGTTAAAGCTAACCAGGACAAAGGAAGACAAGGGTGCTTGCCACTACCACTTTAGATTTGAAATGCATCTAGGTAGCCTTGCGGGGAATCACAAATAATGAGAAGGCTATAGTTGATACTCACCAGAGACTTTGCATCTGGAAGAGTAAACCTGGGGGTCCTCAGCTTTTCTGCCAAATTTAAGCTTGGGGGAGTTGCTAGTCCAGAATAGTTTTGGTCAACAGGGAAGAGATGGTGAATGGAGAAGAGTGGACAGCACAGAGCAAATCCCAGAGTTATTCAAACACTCAATCAGAACTGAAGTCAACAAATAGTAAAGAACACGTAGAGGCACAAGATGGGAACCATGGCTGTCGCAGAAACTATGATGTGTGAGAGTGTATGTGCTCTTGCCTTAGAGGCTGAATATATTTTATTACATGTTTATCAGTGTAGTTCAGGGAAGATCTGACTCCAACACTCCCCACTTATAGGTTGGCACAGGATAAACCAGCCTACCTCCATCTCAGACTTAAGATCCATCTTAGAGTAAAGGCAAAGTAGAGTAACTCCTGCTTATGATTAAACCTGTTTGTCATGGATTGGCCTATGCCCCACCTGTAACCTTAACTACAGGTGATTCTGTATTGCCTGTTCCATGAAATAGCAGCCATATCTTTGTTTCAAAAAAAAAAAAATAACCGTCTTACATCCCTAACTTTGTTTCAAAAAGTTGTTATGACTACCTGTTGTTATGATTACCTCATGACTACCTGTTGTTATGATTACCTTGTGACTACATTGCAGTCATGTCTTTGTTTCAGGAGGTCCTGATGACGAATGTACAATACTTATGTTCTGCTCCTGTAATCCTGGGTATTTTTTCCACTGATTTCTCCATTTGCAAACCTCTTAACCATTAACTGTGAAAACCCCGTCTTCCTCACATGTAAGGCTGACCTCTTGAACCGCACCTTAAGGGGAGGCAACCTTTGTACATGAATTTTAAAAAACAGCTTGAGTCAATTAATTGTTCGCTTTAATTAATTTGGACATGATGATTTGAGTCAATGGCCTTTCTCCTCCCATCTTTGGGATTGATGCATTCCAGACTTACTTCTATACATTTTGCTAAAACACATAGAAAAGAGGCATAAGTTTCTTACTATGATGGTTGATGTGGATCTAAATCCTCCAATGTCCTTCTTAGTATGGGAAACATGCCTTTCTAACTGATAAATAGATTTCTGATAGGACTTTTCATCCTCTAAAGCATGCGGTGCCATAAGCAAATATCATTTTTCAAACTTCCTAGGTAAGAGCTAATACATTCCTTTTATGCTTGCACAACTTAATTTGAGTGTGTTCCTATGGCTTGCAACCAGAGAGACGTCACAGCCATAGATGCCTAGGGAGTTCAACAAGGGTGGAGTGGCCAGTTGTTCCAAAAAAACCTTTGAGGAGTTAAGGAAGAAAAGAGTTGTCCATTGGCATCAGTCCTTGATGCTTGGTGAAAGAGGAGTCAACACAGTAGAGAGACAGACACTGAGTTGGAGGTGGTTGGGTAGAGACACTGAAGGTAGCAGCTGAGGAAGATTTTCTTTGTTAAAAACTACAGAAAGGGAAGGAACTGGAAGACCAAAAGGAAATCAGAAGACTATTTGATATCAGTCCCAGCTCTTCATCTTCCAGAAGTGTATTAAATGATAAATAACTAGCTTAAGCTATCTGAACCCCTAGAACAATCGAAAATAAATCTACAGTCCTAACCAAGCGTAGTGATAACAATCTTTTCTTTTTTTTTCACAAAAAAACCAAGCAGCTTTTACTGCAGTATTATAAAAACACTTTCCATTTGGCAATATGTTACAATGCACTTAGCTTTAAGGGTTGGGGAGGAGAAGGTGGGAAAATAAAAGGGAAAATTTCAATGGACCTTTCTAAAAGGAAAATTGTCCCCAGCCCTCCCATCCAAATAAAAAGCCAATGTCAATCTCACTACTCAGAGGCCATGAGGAAAGCAGGAGGCAAACGCTGACAGCTCCACTACAGACCATGTCAGAGACAGATGAGTATTCAAAACAGTCATTAGTACAGTAGGTTATGTTGATCATCTCTGTAGTCGTTTCCTCCTCCCTTTTTGCCTCCATTTTGCCTCCATAACCCCCACTTTGGTCTCCTCCATAGCCTCCACTTCGGTCTCCACCATAGCTTCCACTTCTGTCACCTCCACCACAGTCTCCTCCATCCTGCTTTCCCCACCCCGCTTTGGTCTCCTCAGCATCCTCCTCTACCACCTCTGAAGTCTCCTTTATCACTTCCATAGCTGCCTCCATCTCCTCCATAGCTACCTCCTCTTCTGTCTCCACTACAACCACCCCCACTTCTATCTCTGTTGGGCCTCTTACCCGGCAGGTAGGACTGGAAAGGGAGAGGATTCTGACCCGCCATTTCCTCTTCCTGGAGGCTGAGAGGGATGGCAAGTGTCGATGACCCAGCCTCCTCATACAAAGCAGGGAGGAAAAATACACTGAGTCTGGAGACTTGTTGGAGAGAGGTCTCAACTTTATTGGGGTGGGGGGAGTTCTCTTATATAGAGTATAGGGAGTGGGTAGGGCATAAGGCGTCATGAGATATGACGTCTCCCAGGACGTAAAGTAGTCTGATATTGTGGAACCAATTGGTTTGTGTTACGTGGCTGTTGGCAGGCGGGGCGCACACCAGGATGGGCCATGCTGAGTCATTCCTATGTGGAAGTATTTACCAGAGACTGTTGCTGAAACAGGCTCTGTTCTTTCCTCAAGGCCTCAGAGGGCTGACAGATTCAGCCATAGGGCCCAACATATCTCCACCATATCCAACCCCACTTTTGTCTCCATTGTAGCTACCTCGGTCTCCACCTCTGTCCCCATGGCCTCTGTAGCCCCTTTTTCCACCATAGCCTCTCCCCCGGAAATCATGCCCTGAGTGACAAGAGTCTTCTGGTCTAGGCTCATTGCACTGATTGCAGGAATTCCTTTGAGCAAAGTTCATATTTCCACAAGATGGATTAGGGCAAACCGAGTCCCCATTCTTGGGGTCTCCACCGCGACCCTGAAAACTTCCACAGCCTCTATATCCTCCATGGCCTTGTCGTCCGCCTCCTCCTCCCCCACCTCTCATGAACTTAGGCCTTCTCATGGCAAACGACACTTTAATGATATTTCCATGGAAATCTTTTCCATCAAACCAACTAATGGCCACCTTAGCTGAGGAGGGTCATCAAATGACAATGTTGCTTCCCCTTTTGGCTTCCCAGTGTCTTTGTCTGTGTAAAGACTTACCATTGGTTTTCCAGTCCTTTTGTTAGTCTTGATAATTCCTATTTGCTTAAAGAACTCTCCCACTTCATTTGTAGACATACCCTCTCCAAGTCCTTGTACGAAGATTGTGTTGTCATCTGAATTATCGGACTCTGAATCAACCTCTGGTCTGGGTCCATAATCTCTGTGACCACCAAAATTTTTGAATCCACCACGGTCACTATCACTACTCATAACATGATGGTCATCCTGCATTTGGTGGCTGTAGTTTTTCCTTTGTGAATGGTAAGACTACTAGTTTTGATTATAGGAACCATGTTGCTGATAATTTGACTGCTCATCATAGTGGAGGCTTGATGCTGACCATAGACTGACTGCTGGTCATGAGAATCTTGCTGGCCATAGTCTGACTGGCCATATGAAGGTGCTCTTTTACCTTGGCCTCCTGATGATTCTGTGTCTTGTTGTCCCTGGTTATTGTATGATTGCTGGCCAGATAAGCTCTGCCTTTAGTTCTCATAACTACCATAGGACTGTGAATAACCTGATTGATTCTGTCTGTAACTGGAGTAGCCACCATAGTTTTGTCCATATGAAGAAACAATCAGTCGTTTGCACATAGCAAGAATAGCTTTGTGATATTTGTCCACAGCCTTGACTGCCTTGATTTCCATTGGAAGAATAACTATGCTGCTCACCCCCAAAACTGACTGTAACTTCCAGAATCCGACATGACTAACAGCCATGGCGCAGAGCCCCCATGGCCTGCGGACAACAAGGAAAAGAAAAGAAGCCAGGCAGAGAGGCTGCTGTAGCTATTCTGAGGGCAGCGAAGAGGCTGATAAAAAACTTCTAAATGAAACGGAAATGGAACAACATGTTCCTGTGGAGGGGAAAATGTAGTCAAAATGTTGTCACCACTCTCTGACTCCGTCCGTATCATACTTCCATACACACTGAGATAGGTCTTCCTTCAGAAGAAAGAGCAATTCCATGAAGAACTGAGACACTTGCATCATCTTTGGTTTTCTCTGGCAACAAATGGTGACAGAGTTACAATGTATCAATAAAAGAACAGCAACAAAAACCCCGATACTTGTCATATACCAGATACTTAGCAAGATGGAAGCTGCAAGGCCATATATAAAAAACTACAACTTTCTTCTCCAAGAAACCAAATCTAGAGTTGGGATAGATCTAAAGACAACATGGAGGACAGCATGGGCTAACACATGTGCACACACAATACACATAGTGTATATATACACCATACACATTCACACTTGCACACACATATTGCATACATACACACTGCATACGTACACACACTCACACACCCCACATCACATACACACAAAACCATATACTACATACATATTGTCATATACATACATATACCACAATCGTACACATCACATGCAAAATACACACCACACACATACCACATGTACACACACACCATACACATATACCACATTCATCACACATTACATACATACACACAACACACACACATAGATCCATTATGCAGATCACATAATTCACCCATACACACACATCACACAGAAACCATATAAACATATCATACATAACACACACAACCATACAGACACCTTGCACATGCCACACACATTTCTTTCAGGAAAGAGAAGAATATAACAAAAACAATCAATCTCACAAGTTTGTTATGTGCTACTTTTTTTTTTTCACTTGTAAAAGCCTCACTTTCTTTTTTAAAACATAAAAAAATTTATTCTTCTCTAATACAGTACCTCTGGACTGCAGCCTTCCCTCCCCCCTCCACTCCTCCAGCAGCCCTTCCTATCTGGCTTCTCCCCAGACCCACTGCTCCCTTCAGAAAAGGACAGGAAAGGCCTCACTGTCTTAACGCTGGCTTACTTGAGTAAGTCATGCCACTTAGACTTTTTGAATTGCTGATTCATTCCTTCAGTGGTTCACTGCCATCAAAAGCTATGTAAACGACTGTGGCTTCCATAAAATTGGAAATTTCATGTCAATTTACAAACCAACTGTGTTTGAAAACAATGACCTTCAATTACAGGCACAGATGTGTGAGGGGAAACTTTGTGCCAATGTTTGAGTTCTGAATCAAAATAAATTGGGCTGGCAGCTAATGAAAGAAATTTACATTGTCTTAGAATCTGATATATAATCATATATATATGTGTGTGTATTTTTCACATTTGTGCATTCTACTTTTAAAGCCATTTAAAAAATAGGTTTTTCCATATTTCAAACTAAGGCACCAGCCAAGGACAATACAGGCGGTAAACCTTAAA
Organism: Acomys minous; assembly: GCF_964271855.1. Taxonomy (NCBI): domain Eukaryota; kingdom Metazoa; phylum Chordata; class Mammalia; order Rodentia; family Muridae; genus Acomys; species Acomys minous. The sequence goes on from NC_140490.1 coordinate 102,193,897, forward strand.
CCCCTACCCAGATCTAGACAATGGACAGAACACTCTCCACAGTAGAGTGGAAAGTGGGATATTACTTTCTCACATACTCTGGTGCCTCACCTTTGACCATGTCCCCTGGAGGGGGAGACCTGGTGGCACTCAGAGGAAGGACAGCAGGTTACGAAGAAGAGACTTGATACCCTATGAACATATACAGGGGGAGGTAATCCCCCTCAGGAACAGTCATAGGGGAGGGGAATAAGGGGAAAATGGGAGGGAGGGAAGAATGGGAGGATACAAGGGATGGGATAACCATTGAGATGTAACAAGAATAAATTAATAAAGGAGAAAAAAAATGAAAAAAAAATAGGTTATACAGCAAATGAGTTTTAGAGCTTGATGTCATTACGTATGTTATAATTACGTAGTGGATGGATAGTCTCTACTTTGTTTACACGCTCACCATGGAAATCTCTCATTCATATATAATGAAACCTTAAGGGTTTTTTTTTATATTGATTCACTGAATATGTGTATGTCAATCATCTTCTTCTATCCCATGCATGCCGAAATTGGTCTCAGATCGTCAGATTTTGTGACAAGCGCCCTTACCTGCTTAGCCATCTCACTGGCTCTTAATTTTCTAACTTTACACATAAAATGTTTGAAAAATACTGATCATGCATCATATATGGCATTTTAGAAACAATGATGAATTCTCCTTCCCAACGCAGAGACTTGACAAACTGGCAGTATGAGGTGGAGAGGTGTGAAAAAATAATTATAATATGTAAGATAAGTGCAAAGGCAGAAATGACAGGTCAGTATGAGGGAAAAGAAAATGTCCTTCAGAGCCACAGGGAACATGCTCCATTCTTCACAATTATAAGGTGTGTAAACCAGACTCTTCACAAAAGCCCTTTGGAACCGAGATGGCTTGTCAGTTAACGCCAAGATTACTGCACCCGCGCTATTGGATTGTGTGTATATAGGGAACAGGGATGGTGTGCATAAAGCTATCAACACAGTTCCAGAGCAAAATAAGTGCTCAGCAGAGGGGGTGTGGCTTATCACATTATGATAATTATTGGGAGAATTATGGCAACCCTAAACATACCTTAATGTAGCGTAATGTGATACACCTTGGCAAACTTGTTTCCAAAGAAGTGACGACTGAAGGGGAAATATACACAGTTAAATCAAAGGCCAGGACGAGCACGTGAGAGAGTAGTTGGGCATGCAGTGTGCAGCGGTGGGGAGAACACGGCTAGAAGTGTGTGCGTGAACAGGGGACTGAGAAGGGTCTCCTGCTATGGCGCTGTGCTGGGATGCTTTCAAACATGAACTTCCATAAATAACAACAGTGCGCCTGCCTTCCACACCCTTCTCCCAGGCTGCCGCCCATTGTATGCGACACAGTCTTTTACACTATTCCTCAGGAGAATGGTTGCTACTGTTATTCCTGCCCTCGCCCCTGCATTCCTGCTCATCTCTACCTGTTCCTGACTCTTTCCTAACATCCATCCCCTGCTCCCCTCGCTCTGAAAGCCTCCGGCCTCTCATCACCTGCCCATTTGAGACATGTGTCCTGACTTCTCTGTTTTGGCCTGAGGTTTCTGTTTCCTGAAGCTAGTTAACACTCTTTTTACGGATTTATCATTAAGTGATTGCTTTTATTTGGGACATATCTTTTTTTTTCCCCCTTGAAAGTGTTTTATATAATATCTCATGGCTTTCTCTTTTAAGTTCTTTAACGTTCCTTCCCTATGCTGTCATTCCTTCAGCACACTCAGTTAGAGAACTCTCATCTTTTCTTCAGCAAAACTTTACATTCCTTTGATTCTTTAGCATGGGTGGTTCGGATTTGAACTTGCTCTTCATGAACTATTTTCTTGCCTTGAATTCTGAACATACGTAAAAATGCATCGAATTGTAAAACAATTAAGTGGCATTCCGCTTTTGCCCCTCCTCCTCCCGTAGCAGCTGACAGAAGGGACTCTTGGGCTTTTCCTGCTGTTTTGGGAACCACAGGTACTGTCCACATCAGGGTGTTTGTTTTGCCTCTCTGATTTCTATATAGTCAACAAGGAGGAGGTGGTCAGCCACAGAGTGAGAGTGGCACTAGTCAGGTCCCTCCCACTGATTTTTCTCTATTGTTATTTTAATTTCTTTCCCATCTATTTAACTTTAGTCGCTAAGGTAATTGTAACAATTATTGTCCTTGGTTACCGGAATTGGGGATTGAAACCAAGGTCTCGCTCACTGTTAGCCAAGTCCAGCTTTCTCCATGGCTTTGGGGTTCTGAATTTATAGTCCCATGCTAGAAAAAGGGGCCAAGCATCTTACCTAGTAAGCCAGGGGCATCTCTGTCTTCTCTTACACTTGCCTTGGCTTAAATGCGCTTTTCTTGCTCTAGATTCTCAAAGGACCAACAGAGATAGTTTAATTTTACTCACATACAGAAATTTAGTTTTACATATTGTACCATGAGTTTTATTTATTTAAACTTTATAAAGGTGTAATATGTTTTCTCTCACCACTTCTCATTTTCTTTCTTCCCTCCCTTTCTCCCTCCCTCCCTCCCTTCCTTCCTTCCTTCCTTCCTTTCTTTCTTCATCCCCTCCCTCCTTCCTTCCCTCCCTCCCTCTATCCCTCACTTCTCTTCTTCTTTCTTTTCTCCCAGACAGGCTTTTATGATGTAGCCCAGGCTGAGCTCAAATTTCTGATCCTGCTGCCTCTTCCTTTCAGGTGCTACGATTATAGGCATAAGCCACCACTCCTTTTTATTTTTTTGTTTTTAATGTTTTGATTTATCCCACACTTTCTTCTTTGACACAAATATGGGCATGTTTATAAATATTTTCGACAATATTCATATAAATCTAGGCAACTTATAGATTTTCTTGGTTTTGACTCTTCATCTCATGTTATTATGGTAATGAAGAGACTAAATTATTTCAATGTTTTAGATGCATGATCCATGTGTACTGAAAAAACATGTGTTATGGCTAGTGTAGGCTGGAGTAGCCTATAGTTTCAATTGGGTCAGTCTTGTAAAAAGCATCATTGAGGACTTTGACAGCTTGATGTTTCCTTCTTCTGTGAGCTGTTGAAGGAATGGCGTTGAACTAACCAGCACTGATTGCTACTGTGTCCACTCCTCCTTTAGCTTTGCTTCGTTTGTTCTGCAGCTTTGCTAGCAAATGGGTACAATCTTAGAGCTCTTGTAACCTCTGGATCCAGAGAGTTCAACGGCTCCATAAGATAACCTCTTACCTGTATGCAAGGTTCGCTGTAAAGAAACTGCCAAGATGGTCACTTCATTATTGGGGCATGGGAGTTATTGTTAGTAAGAGAGAGAAAATATCAAGAGGCATCTGGAAGAGTCCAGAGCAGAGAGAGAGAGAGAGAGAGAGAGAGAGAGAGAGAGAGAGAGAGAGAGAGAGAGAGAGAGAGAGACTAGGAGTGCAGGGAGTATAAAGAAGGCAGGATCTGAGGTGAGAAGAGACAGTATGGGGGGTTTTCAAAGATTAACATGTACTTGTGTATAGGGACTGGAGGAGCCTGGGAGCTAGTGGGCATGGAGCTTGATTTGCATTTAGCTGATACAGGTACATGCCAATGAAGAGCCATAAACCAGAGGCAAGGGAAATGATTCCTTTTTGGGGGAGGGGAACCTGTCTGCCAAGTTCCTAAGAAATGCTGGCTTTTAGCTAACCACTGAAAATCCTATATTCCAGCCCAAGCTAAGACAAGCCTGCCATTTCTGGACATATGGACTGTTTTGAGACCTGTTATCCCTTCTTCTAGAATTACTTGTTATACTCTGAATTATATCCACATAGCTATGTCATTTTGCTTCTTATTCGTATTTGAATGGCATGACCATTAAAATGTATTTTTATAAATACGTCTTTTTACGATATTAATTCTTTTTCTCAGTTACATTTGAGAAAATGCCTCTATGAGATAAGGCTGTGAGGCATTTTCTTAATTACTGATTGTTGAGGGAGGGCCCAGCCCACTGTGCTGGCAGTCCTGGGAGCAAGCCAGTAAGCAACACCCTGTCATGACCTGTGCATCATCAGCTCCTGCCACTAGGTTCCTGCCCTGCTTGAATTCCTGTCCTGACTTCTTTCAGTGATGAGCAGCACTGTGGAAATATAATCCAAATAACCCCTTTTCTCACTAACTTGCTTATTGGTCATGGCATTTTGTCGCATCAGTAGTAACCCTAAAACAAAAGCCTTCTGAATTAAACTTCTTTTTATGTGATGGTGCTGGAAGGGTTGCCCTTTAGGGGGCTAGCTAATCCCTAGAGACAGTAAACACTACTGGAAGAGTGCCTTTCTTATGTGCAAATCAACCAGCTCAGAGCCCATATCTTAACACTTCCTTCATGGGATTCTTTTTTTTTTAAATTTATTTATTTTTAATTAATTTATTCATATTACATCTCAGTTGTTAGCCCATCCCATGTATCCTCCCATTCCTCCCTTCCTCCCACTTCCCCCCTACTCCCCTCCCCTCCCCTAAGTCTGTGTCTGAGGAGGACCTCCTCCCCCTGAATATGCTCATACGGTATCAAGTCTCTCCTTGGTGACCTATTATCTTTCCTCTGAGTGCCACCAGGCATCTCCATCCAAGGGACATGTTCAAATATGGGGCACCAGAGTTTGTGTGAAAGTTAGATCTCCTTCTCCACTCAACAGTGGAGAATGTCCATCGGCTAGTCCGGGTAGGGGTTCGAGGTTTACTGCCTATTTTTTCCTTATATTCTGTCCTAGCCACTCTAGTGTCAAGTAACACAACTAGAGCAAGCTCCTAATGCCCTAGGTACCCATAAAAGTGTCCATACTAACCAACCCTGGCACAGTATGTGGTGCCTGGAGCATTATGAAATATGGAAGCCACTTCTTGCATATATGTTCTTTCCACTGCCCCCTGGCTCTCCCCATCAGGACCCTGGTGCTTCCACTGCACATTGTAGGAGCTCATTCTACATGGGAACTGTAGATACATAGGAACTCTCTCAGCAGCAATGCTGACCTCTTTATAGTGAGTCACAATAACATTTGCGTTTTTGAAACACCACGTGTTTCAGGGCATAAAAGGCAAACACCCTAGAGACCCTCTTGTATTTAAAGTTTACAGGTGTCATAAATTCAGCATATTTGTGTTTACTTAATGTAAAGTCTTTAAATGTTGGGCAAATAACAATCATTGAACAGACAGCTACTCATGCCTTAACTTGATCTCAGCATTGGCTTCCTTTTGACTTTATCTACGGATCCCATTTTCATTGTTTTATTTAATGCTCCAACTCTCCTCCGACCTGCCATCTCCACTGTCACTCTCACACTCAACTAGAAATCTTTGCCTTACAATTCAATGATGTTCCTTAAGTATCTGTGCTACAGGCTTTGGCATATGATGAGAAGCTGGCAGAACCTTTATGAGATGAGACGCAGAAAAGGAGTTAGGTTATGGGGTGTGTGCCCATGAAAATGAATGGCCATCTGGGTCTATCTGTGTCTCCTTTCATGTCTCTTGGAAGCCATGAAGGGCTATACATTCCTACCATGATGTTCTATCTGGCCTCAGGTTCACAAGCAACACAATCAATAGACAATGGATTGAAAACCCTGAAGCTGTTACCCAAATTAACCCTTTTTCTTTTTAAAAATTTATTTACTTTTATTGGTGTTTTGTCTGTGTGTCTGTATGACAATGTTGGATCCTAGAGTTACAGTTGTGACCTGCCATGTAGGAGCTGGGAATTGAACCAGGGTCCTCTTAATGAGCAGTCAGCGCTCTTAACTGCTGAGCCATCTCTCCAGCCACTCCCCTCACCCATTTTTATTATAAGTTGGTCACCACCAAGATGTTGCCACACTCTTCTTTACTGTATCTATCCTTTCTTTTGTCCCTCTGTCCCTCCCATCCTTCCTTTCTTCTTTTGCTTTTGTAGTTGTCTTAGTCACCGTTCTATTACTGTGAAGTGACACCATGTCCAAGATAACTTACAAAGGGAAGCGTTTAATTGGGGACTTACTTATGGTTTTAGAGGGTGAATGTATGGCCACGAGGGCAAGCATCAAGGCATCAGGCAAGCAGGCATGGCACTGGACAAGTACTGGGAGCTTACATCTGAGCCACAACCAGGAGATGGACAGGGAGAGCCTGGGCCTTGTGTTGCCTTGAAACTTCAAAGCCCATTGTCAGTGAACAGCATCTCCAACAAAGTCACACATCTTAATCTTTTCCAAACCAATTGTAGACCAAACATTTAGATATATGAGTCCATGTGGGCCATTCTTATTTAAACCGCCTCAGTAGTACTGTGTGTTAAAATAGCATCTTGTACATGTTGGGCAAACCTTACATGACTGAGCTATGTTGTCAGTGTTTCTTCTTCTTTTCTTTCTTTCTTTCTTTCTTTCTTTCTTTCTTTCTTTCTTTCTTTCATTTTCTTTCCCTTTCTCTTCTTTTCTTTCTTTCCTTTTTCTTTCTTTCTTTCATTCCTTATTTTTGAAATAAGATATCACTAAATTTCCCAGGCAAGCTTGAAGTTTATTCTATAACTCATACATGCCTAAAACTTGTTTGTGATCTCCCTGCCTCAGCCACCCAGATATTTGGTATTACAGGCCTGTCAAACCTGTCCTGGCTTGTCCTCTACATATTGAAATTGAAACCATTTGAGCATTTAAACTATTATTAGGAATTTTAAAGTTTCAGTATGTGCTTTTGTCAAATCTCTTGCTGTTAGTTTGATCATCTTTCTTTCTGAGTACAGTTTCTCACTGTGACCTCAGCTGTAGTGTACTGATGCTATCAAACTTCTTATATATTTTTTATTATTTTAACACAATTAATATCTTAGAAATTACTGTAAGTTCTTGGTTTTGTTACAACCTACTTAAGCTGTAAAAAAAGATACTTAAGTAATTAGTTTGATTAGACAATTAAAGGATAATATGATAAAAGAGAGAATTCTCTTAGTTTTACTTTGGTGAGGAGATGCAAGTAGTCTGAGAATGGCAGCTATTTGGATCTTTAGGGAGTAATAGAAAAACTAAAAGATATTATTATCGCAGAATGGATTTTGTGTCATCTTCAGTTCTCACTACAAAGAAAGATGTGAAAATGTGGTCTGCTAACTTTAGCTCTCCTTAGCATGACACAGTCTATGCTTTAATCCCCAGAGAGGCTTTTTCCTAGTTATTGCACAAGGTTTGAAGGATAAATGATTGCCAGATGAAAAATGTATTTTTACTTTGTTGCTTTGTTACAACCAGATTCTTAGGAAAAAAAATCCACCAACATACCCCCATGGTAAGTCCCTGAATCCAAAAGGCAGTTTCAGTCATTGCATTTTTATAAATAAATTTTATGTTTTGACTAACAGAATATTTTAGCAGTACTTGATTGATAGATCTTTTCTTTTAAACACACTTTGCCTAAAAATTAACCTACATTAAAATTGATAGCTCTATCTTCATCTTTTTTTTTTTAAAGCGGCATGAGTAAGTTTTCAAAGGCCATTAAATTTTTCTCAGCACCACATGACCGTCTTCCCTAAGCTCAGTAATAGGAACATACCTTTTACCTCAGAGACACAGAATACTGCCTGTGTTCTTACATCAAACAGTGCACACTTGAGGCAGCCTTTGACTGGGCGTATTCAGTCGAAAAGATCCTAGGGCAATAATAAAGTTTATGTTCTGTTTCTGTCTACAGCCCTGATTAGTGGACAAACAACCCAGAATCTAGTGAACACAATTTGATTGCAACCTTTTATTTCATTGCAAGCAATGCAGTTCACAATACTACAGTGAAAATCCCCCAGAGCATCATATGGACAAATTAGTCCCATGCCAACTCATAGCGCAAGATTCAGGACCATTAAGCCAAAGTAAGAGACATGGATGTCTAGCTATATGAGGGGGTGTAGTGGCCATTGATGTTGTTCTTGCTAGAACTGCCCTGCCCACCTCGGGTGAAGCAGAGAGGGAGCCCTACAAGCACTGTAAGAGACAAAGGTGGGCAAGGGTGGTGGTTCGTATTTTATTTATCGTTTCATTGCCACAGCCTCTTCCTGAGCCCAGCACATTAACATTTGATGCGGGGATTGGCGTGAATTAATTTCTAGTCCATATCTGTCATCTGTACTATGCCGAGTCAGCTTTGAGCAGCTGTTTAAGTGTATTGAGAATTTTTTTTTTATCACATGAGAAATAGAAATACCTACCTTCACAGGTTGTTTTTTGTTTGTTTGTTTCTTCGAGGCAGGGTTTCTGTGTGTAACAGTCCTGGCTCTCCTGGACTCACTTTGTAGACCAGGCTGGCCTTGAACTCACAGAGATCCGCCTGCTTCTGTCTCCCAAGTGTTGCTCTAATGCATTTACATGAATATATGTTTCCAATAGCACTCAAGTAGATTACTTTTATTTTGTTTAAAAAAATGTATCTTTAAACTTCCTAGTTCTGAAATTTGAGTGATAATTAAAAATGTAAACATGGACAATCTAATTCTCTAATTGCGCCTCTAAAAATGTTTCCTTGCCATTTGTATCAGTCTTTTCTTTTTTACACAACTGTGTTTACAGACGTGTCCTCTCTGTGCCTCATAGAGGCCTCATAGTAGAGCGCCAAGATGTCTTAGGTCCCGAAGGCACAGCAGCGTGAAAGATGGAGCAAGTGGTGATCAGTCCCAATAGTGCTCTGATAAAAGAAGTGGCCACAGTCCATGAGCAACTGTTCCTGTGTGCTCCTTTGCATTGTCATCTACGGAGCAGACTTATTGGGGTGAGAAACAGACAATGACCTTCCTTAGACTTGTGCATCTTGGGATATATCTGTGACTTTTGGGTGTGGCATGAATGTTTTGGACACCTAGAGGTGTTGGCATACTTTTAAACAACTGTTTTTCTTTTGGGTTCCATAAATCTCGTTCTCCCTATTCCACGCTAATCCCTTCCAACACCCCAACACCAAATAGGGGAGAAAGAAGGTTAGTGGGCAGAGGGGGCGTAGTTTTCCTTAACTGCTTCCTGCTGTTTAGGGTTGTTGGGTTCCCTGGGGCAAGTCCAGTCTTCATTTCAGGATATCTCTGACTTCTCACACTGTATCAACAGCAACCAGGAGCAGCAGGGAGAAGCACCAGCAGCCTTCTTCTTTCTTTGAGTGTGCCCCCCCCACCCCCAGTCTCTCTTTGCATTGGCTTTTATCCCTACTAACAAAGACCACACCCCTGAATGAGGTAGTTCACAGCCCTCTCAAGAGGTGATTATCAGCTGCGGACAAACTGGAGCAGCCTTTATATCCCACACCTGGGATTAAAACAAAAACATGTGTACTTCTAAACCAGAACTCCACACCATAGGAGTAACATTCAAATTAATCTTTAGTGTACGTAGTGCCCATCAGCATTGAGAAATGTTCCTGGCACCTTCTGTAATGCTCTTTTCCATATTACTGTGAACAAAATATATGACAGAAACGTCTTAGAGGAAGTCAGGTTTATTCTGGTTTACGGTTTCACAAGATTTTAATCTGTCCTATCAGAGAAGGTATGGCTGAGTTCCTGGCAACTGTGGTGTGGCCAGAGGCTCCCCATGCCATGCTGGACCAAGAAGACTCCTTCTAATAGCTGGAGAATAGTGTGTCTAAAAGACACACTTGACAGTGCTGCCCTCTTCTCTAGCTGCCTTCTCTTCCCTTTGAGGTTAAATCGTTTCATACTCTGTTGGCCCAACACTACTGCCCAAATTTCTTGGCAGAGAATAAAAAGAGACTAATTACTCAACGTCTTCCTCCTTGCTGTTTCTAGACTCCAGTGGGTCTACAACACATGCATTATGCTATATTCTTAAGGAAAGCGTTCTTTCCTTTCCTCATATACCCACTCACATATTCTTCCAGTCTATTCTTCCTGGCAACACTTACTCTTCCTGTAGTGCGTGCGTGCGTGCGTGTGTGTGTGTTTGCCAAAACCTCTTCCTGACTGGTTAGGATTGGGTTGGGTATACTTTTTTGTATTGTTTTATCACATAATAGCTATCGTATTATATCCTCACAGTGTATCCTAATTCATGGAATGTATCCATTCACTTGCGTTTCTCCTCCTTTGAGAGTCTCCTTAAAGACTGTGTTCTATTTGCCATTGAGACCTAGAAACCCAGTAGTTCCTCTAGTTAGTGGCCACTACTTCATCTGTATTGAGCAAGGGCTGGATGGATAAATGCACCATTCATTTTACGCCTGAGTTTACCATTGTAACTTTGTGTTTGTATGTCAGGAAAAGAGGGGTTCAAAGCTTGATAACTTCCTGACACATTATAGGTTATATAGGAGCTATAATTATGCTTTATTTTAAAGTGATTTAATGTTTAGGCAATACAAACAATTGTGGATCTTTGTACCTAAGCATTCTATGAACACATTCCAACCCCATAAATGTCAAAACAGTAATGATCACACCCCAGTTGAAGAGCATAAAAATTGCCTTGCCAAGCACTTTAACAGTGAAGAGTGCTGAACATTTTGCTGAACTAGAAATAATCATGAAGTGTTGCAAAATAGAATTAAATATAAGTGTGTTTAATAAGAGCCTTCCCTCCTTCAGTTCTTTTTACAGAGCTAAAAGGCTTTATTATGAATATCGACTATTGGGTTTTCCCAATAATTTATGAAACTCTAATAAATATTGTTCCTCAGAAGAAATTATGGGTGATACTTCAATATGTTTGAAATGGGTTAAATATTTAAGAAAGTGTGATTTTTATGAGTAAGCATTAGTAGGACTGAAGAGGATGCAGTTTGCTTAGTGAAAATCATTCAACTTGATCTTTATTGTGTAAGACAACTGTAAATCCTCAAGAAATGATAGATTACAAGTGTATTGTACATTGTAAGCCAAAAAAGTGCTGCCCAGATGATTCACTATTAATCGGGAACACCATTTAGAGGCCAAGAATGTGATGGACTTATTTAGTGACAAAATTAGATTTTGGTCTTGATTAGAGGAGAAAATAATTACGGAAGTTTGGCTCATTCCTCTAGTTGTTGTTTGAATGCATTGGAATTAGAGCTCAGCTCCATGTTACCATGGTAATGGTTGCATACGGAGGCTGTTCCTTTGGACAGTTCTGGCTCATCCTAGTAACTGCTATAAATTAGAGACACATCAGCCATTCTTTAAGAGGAAGAGCCACAGCACTGCAACTGATGGGCAAGTTCCCTCCTACGTGAGCTGTCTGCTATTACCTTCATTATACTGTTCCTTTCTGTTTCCAATTTATGAAATAATTGCTTCAGAACGCAACCCAGTATTCTGAATTTTCCTGGATATAGTGCTTTGAAAAGGTCTATCAACTCACAAGATGAGTTTGCAGTTATTCTTCAAAAGATCACAATGCAAGATGATGAAAAATGGGTAAGGGTCACCCGGTAATTGCCTTTAGTTGGTCCTGATCTATTGAGGCACATGAAAGTTGACATGTACAGAATTTTAGTAGAGTCAAGAATGCAATAGTGGTTCCAGCAAAATGGCTCAGTGGGTAAGGGTGCTTGCGGCCAAGCCTGGTGATCTCAGTTTGATCACAAGGATCCACACGGAAGGAGGATAGAATGGACCTCTAACCTTGACACTCATGCTGTGGCATGCATTCATGTACACACACACACACACACACACACACACACACACACACACACACACACACCTGCCTGTATGTACATATGCACACATAAAGTAAAATGTAAAATGTTTTTTTTTTAAAAAAGAGTCCAATAGATGGTTTGGGGTGTATCACAGTGTATACTACATATCTCACATTCACTAGGCCATGAGTTCAATCCTCAACATACCCACTGGTGTGTGTGTGTGTGTGTGTGTGTGTGTGTGTGTGTGTGTGTAATTTAATAGTTACAAACCGAAAATTCAAAATGATTACAGCAGGCAATGTTATGAATCAGACAAATACCTTATTTTTTCAGTGTCCATGCTTTATTGTGTGTTCACATTGAATTCATTGGTAATTTAACAAGCTCAACAGTAACAGGCTTAGGAGTTACATACGGCCCACAGCTAGCATCCCCCATGCTCCCAATGGATTATCCTATCATTTTCTTTCCAAATAATTTTTTCCCTAGTTTTATGGAAACTGGTAAAGTTCACCATTTTTTGATGTGGGTAAATTCAGGTTTATACTATTCTGGAACTGAACTCCGTTCCTGACTTTGACAGTGATGGATGGGTTAGGCAAAGTCTCTCTCCCTCTTCTTTCTATATCTTCATCCATCGGGAGTGAATTAGCCCATCTCATTTGAAAGCTTAGTCCAGTGGTAGCTTTTGGTTTGTGTCAGAGTGCTCAGAACATTATGCCAAAGACTCTTATGGTTCCTAGAGATGATGATGATGATGATGATGATGATGATGTGTGTGTGCTACTGTAGAGTAGAGCAGATAGACATGGTGTTTGGAATTCCAGAGCACAGACATAGATAGAACATGGCATCACAAGATAGGATGTTCTTATGCATGCCAATCCCATATGAAAATGCTAGGGTAAAACAAAAAGGACCATTGGGGGGACAAAGAAAGTCAAAATGTTAAACAAAACAAAATTCTTTTCTGGTTTAAGTCCTGAGGCCAAGAACAGAAACTAGGATTGAGCGTAGATTTCATCAATTATAAGTACCTGATAATATTGGTCCTAACAATCATTTGAGCTTTGTTTTTCCAACCACTGTGTTAAGTGATACAAACATTGTCTCATATAATTCTCACAATGGGTTTATGAATTGTTCAAATGAAAGTATAAAATGAAGTGAGTTTAGGGAAGTTTGGAAAGGTGTCCAAGTTCACAGAGCTGACAGGGTGACAGAGACTGCTAGGAACATCACAAACCTGTGCTGTTCATAAACACTGAGTTCTGTTCTTGTGTGAAAGAGAGATCTTGGAAGAAAAAAGAGTAAATGTAGCTACCAGACCTGTTATTCTTACTGACTGTGTATTAGGAATCCAGTAGGGTTGTGACAACATTCATTGGAAGAATACTCAACTCCCAGGGTTTTAACCCAAAGGGAAAAAATCCCTTCAAATAATAGATATGTAGTAGAATCTTAAGATAATCATAAAATTACCTTCTTAAGATGATTCTGTCTTAGGAGGCTCAAGATGGTCAGGCTAGTTGGCAGAGTTGGACTGTAATGGCTTCAGGAGCTGAGAGGAGGCGTTCCTTTGGGGAAGCAGCTTTTGAGGCGGAATCTGCAGCCCTGGGGAACTTGATTGTGAGACTGTGGCCTCTAGGGGCTGGGCCCAGGCCTAAGATTTCTAGCATGTTCCTGATCATGTAGCTGGGCCTGGAGCAGACATCCACTCCCCACAAATAACCTTTCCCCTATGTACTTGCACCAAAACTCCACATGCCCCTGGCGTCTGTTCCTGTCTCCGCCATGAGAATAACATTTATGCCTTAGGGAAGCAAAGGATGCCAAGCCAGTATTTGGATGCAGTGCCCTGTGCCAGTGTGGTGAACACTGTAAAAACAGGGTGGTCCAAAGTGGTCTGCAGTTCCTTCTCCAGGTGTTCCAGACAGACAACAAAGGCTGGGAACTTTGGACTTGGAATCTATACCCAAGGGAAGATTTGTCTGTTACTATGCTGTGGAGGTTTTAGGATTCTCTGAAGCGCAAAGAAGAACTCACCTACAAACAACACAGGACCCAAATTACATCAGGGAGCACATTTACAATGGGCAGGCCATAGAAACTTTTGCTGACCTTACCTACATAGGAAATATTGGGAGATTCCTGAATCATTCTTGTGAACTAAATCTGTTGATGATTCCTGTCTGAATTGACTCAGTGGTACCTAAGCCGGCACTTTTTGCAGCCAAAAGTATTTTGCTAGGAGAAGAACCCTCTTATGACTATTCAGGAAGATTCCTTAATCAAATAAGCAGTAAAGACAAAGAAAGGATAGATTGTGGACAACCAAGACAGCATTGTTACTGTGGTGCCCCGTCATGTGCCACTTTTCTGCCTTATACTGCCTCTTAGAAAATCCAAGCACCAGTTAGGAGTGGAGATCCTACCTGCTGGCCTTCCTGTGGACAGAAATCAGAAGGAGTCAGGCATTAAGAGATTCAGCAACGTCTGGTCATCTCCTGCAAGCAACCTACCCTCAAGGGAGGTATACCTTGTAGTCCGCATCTTGCTCATGCCTGTAAGAAAGATCAGGGGTTGCCAAGACCTGCCTCAGCCAGATTGCTGAAATTCAACTCAACAATGCAGCCCAGACTGCAAAATGTCCAATAATACCTTTTCTTCCAGAATACTTGCTTTCGTAGTTAAATGTGGGTAAGTGACTGTGTTCAAACTAGCAGGATACAAGCCAAAACGATGACTCCTTGAGCACCATCCTTGTATTTCTTCTTGGAACTCAGAATTCGTATTTGATGGCTGGAGTTGGAGCAGCCATCCGAAATCCAGAATGACCGTGAGACAAGGCCATGCAAAGCATATCAACAAGACTTCTGCTACTTAGAAAATGATGCCAGTATTAACCTGATGCCTCTACGCTTGTAAAGGAAAAGCCTACATTGTTAAGCCACTGTTGGCCTTGCATTTGAGCAAACCTTATCATGATTCAAGAAGACCTCAGCCTTGCTTCCCAGCTAGTTTTGTCGGTGATAAAGCTGTTTGGTTTTCTGTCATTTTGAAAAAAAAAAAAGAGTTTATTCTATCTTTTCTTACTCCTTACAAATTACTTTTTATGGTTGTACACATGGCTCCTTTATTTTTTTATTCCATTCCTCTCTTCCTCTCTCCTTCCCTCCTTTCCTCTTTTGCTTCTTATTTCTGTCTTTCTGTGTTCAGACACTGTTGCACTCCTCAGAGTCTGTGCCCAACACCCTCTTAGACTCTAAGCATTAAGTGATGATCACACATTATGACGCTCAATGTGTAGACTGTTAACACAATAGAAAGAAACAATGAAAAGTAAACTCCACAACCTACATGGTTAGGAAGCATTTTGTAAAGGTCAAGGTTCACTGAATGTGAAATCAGAACTCCAGGCTCCACTTTGTTCTGTTCTTCTGACATTGCTGCTCAGCCATAACCTTCTTCTTATCTTGTGTTCAATGAGATGGTTACAGCCAACACTTCTGCACATACAGGTGCTTTTCACATCTTCTCACTACCTCACAGGAAGCTGCTTCTCAGTTACATCATGCTTCCTTCCTGCCCTTTGGAATGACTTTTAAAAGAATCATTTCCAGGGGATGAAAGACACAGCTCAAGTCTCCAAAGGGATGAAAGGCCTGGGCTCAAGTCATGGTACCAAAATAGTTCATTAGCCTGGGCTTTCCCTTAGTTACATCACAATGAATCAGTCTCTTTTTCAGATTGCAGAGATAACTCTACCCTATTCACCCCCTCCAACCTTGGTCAATTTCAGTACCCCTGCAAAGGCATTAGGAGGGGACTAAGGAAATCCTATAGGAGAACAATCACAGGAAATTGACATAGTCATTAAGAAGTCTGGAAAATTTACCTTAGAAGAAAGCAGAGCTCGGCCTATTGCCAATTTTGGAATAAGGAAGGAATGACAGGCTTTGGAGAAATAAATATAAAGCTCACTGAAATAAGGGCAAGTAAATCAATAAATAAGGATAATAGCAGAAATTTTGTTTTTATGAACAAAACATATGGACCAGTGTAAATCAGAGCTTTGATTTTGTTTTTCTCTTAAGACAAGGCTTTCCCTGGGTTTGAGGTCAGTGACGTCCAAGTTTCCCAGGGTTGATCTGCTGACCTGGGAAGTCAGGAAAGGAAGGGCCTGTTTGCTTCGACATCTGTAAGGAAATAGACTGTAAAATATTTAGAGGCTTCCAGAGCAGTTTACAATCACAAGTCCTGGATAAATAAATGAAAATGTGTGATTTGGAAAAAAAAAATGACCTCATTCAGGGTGTGGCAGGGTAGGGAATTTTTTTCCACTTATTGTAAAGGAAATTCATCAACGGTTAGTTTGACCCCATCAGCATGCATCAGAGGCCCGTACTGAAAGTCACTTAAGGAAACGAGCAGCAATGCAGGAAGCCTTCGTGCACGATGGGGTGGCACATGGAAGAACAGATCCTATCCAGGTTTATTCTTTTTAAAATTTTCTTGTTTAAATTTTGCTTATTGGTTTTCCCATGATTTTCTTTCCGCGTAGAACACACTATATGAAGTAAAGCTTTCTTTCATCAAAGAGTCACTTAGTGCAGTAAGTAATGAAGCTTGTTTTTTTCCCCACAGTTGGAAAAGACCGTAGGACAATTCAACAATTCTTTCGTCGCAGTTTAAGGACAGAGGGGAAGACATCCTATTGAGACTCTAAGTGAGAGAAGTATGGGAGAATTGGGAAATAGAAGGATCCAGAGGGTCCTAGAAACCTACAAGGAGAACATTATGATGGGCAGATCTGGGCCCAGGCATCCTGATCAAACTATAGCAGCAGCCAAGGACAATGCGTGCAGTAAACTTCCAACCCCTACCCAGTTCTAGCCAATGGACAGGAAATTCTCCACAGTTGAGTGGAGAGTGGGGTCTGACTTTCACACGAACTCTGGTGCCCCATATTTGACCACGTCCCCTGGATGGGGAGGCCTGGTAGCACTCAGAGGAAGGATAACAGGCTACCAAGAAGAGACTTGATACCCTATGAGCATACACAGGGGGAGTAGGTCCCCCTCAGTCACAGTCATATGGGAGGGGAGTAAGGGGAAAATGGGAGGGAGGGAGGAATGGGAGGATACAAGGGATGGGATAACAATTGAGATGTAATATGAAAAAATTAATAAAATATATTAAAAAAAGAAGGTGGGAGCAAAGCAAGGGCATGCCTTATCACTATCACAAACTTCTTGGATAAATAGGCATACACACGTGCATCCGTGTGCATGTGTGTGTGTGTGTATGTGTGTGTGTGTGTGTGTGTGAGTGTGTGTGTGTCTGATATGCTTTCATGATCATCAATTCAGTGCTACCACAGAAGACTTAATATTTGCCTTTACTGCTTATGCTTGAACATTATACAAATAATATCAGCCACATGGTCTATCGTTTAGGAACCTCAAAGTTTCAGCAGAACTGCATGCTTCACATTAAGTAGATAAGCACTAACTGTCCCTATACAGAAAATAAAGGTTTTCTGCGAGAGCTCCACTTTAGATATTTGCCATGGGCAGTTGGCTAACTGGATGAATTATGACGATGGTATCTATCAGCTAGAACCAGAGGGCTTTGGACAGTCAACTATATTTATCTGATCCTGGTCAGCTAGACTTTATCAAGATCTCAATACAAATGACACAGACAGATTGGAAAGCTGAAACGGAAGCTAAATAAAGGAAGCGGTAGTGCATTAGGTTCAATCATTGGCCCCATACAGGAAGATAGCAAAGCTTAGAGAAATGGAAAGGGGACACCGCAAAGAAGGGCAAGCAGCACATCGCTCCCGCCATGCTCCACAGTCGGGGGAAGATAATCAACAGCCTAGTCCAATATGTATGGTACGTGGGCTTGGTGAGGAGACTGAGTATCAAAACCAACGGAAAAGCCTATGTTTCTTGGCAACATCAGCTCTAGCTGTGGGGCTGTGTGAGGTTGATTCTTTCAGTGAGGTGGGCCAGCCCTGCAGAGGACATCTATTCAGTTATTCTCTATGTTTTCGAGGGTTACTCTGGGAACCGAAGAATAAGAAACAGACTGGGGTCAACCTGCCATAGCCCTGGGGTGGAAGTCATTTCTAGGAAATATGGGAGGGGAAGAAATATCCAAATGGCATGGAGAAAAACTCGGGTGGCAGGAGGCTCGGTAGCTAGGAGTGGAGCTCGTTATCCAAGGGCAACTGCAGAGTCTAATATGTCGGATCCTGAGCTCAGCAGGTGGTCCAACATCTGGAACCATATATCAGCTGTCATGTCCAGCTGGCTGGCCTGAGAACTTGGAGGCTTGAGGTGCTAATAAGGTACTTGGCTTCCAGATCCCTGTTCTTCCAATTGCTGTCTGGCTGGGTTTGTAAGCACAGAGACATCTCTACCTGTACATTACTTCAGTGCTGTTTACTTTCCTCGCTATGTTAATGAGAGACACACCACAGGATACTAGCCACCCCAGCATGTACAGGTACTGGGAAGTCTCAGGATTGAGGAAGAACCTGCCTTGCCTAAAGATCACCAAATGTGGCCAGTAGAAGTTTCTGGAATACAAAAAAGGAGAAGTTCTTAGAAGGAACACAGCTTGGATTGACATCTGACCCTTGACTGTTTGAGTTAGTTCAACACCAGACTAAATGTAGGACACCAAGCTTTTTCTACGTCATCTCTACTGGGGAAGACTCCAATTTTAAAGGCCCTAGAAAGATGTGGTTTTAATACTCCTCTTCTCTTACTTTCTTCTTATTTTTACTATGATTTAGATAATGGAGACATGAGCAAGAGACAATACCATGGAATACATAAGACAGAAGAAGTAGCTGAGATTAAAAGTAAAAAAGAAAAATCATACAGAAACTTATTTGATGAGATCATAGTAGAAGACTATGAAGTATATATAATGGTCTATAGAGTAGTATTATATAGCAGTAGCAAAAAATTGAGACACGAAACCTTTAGAACCCCAAATAGATATGAACAGATATTCCAAAAGTTGCAGTCAAAGGTCAAGACTATACAAACACATTAAAAAAACTGCAATAGAAAAATGCCAACTCACCACAAAAAGAGAGAGAGAAAAATACCAACTCACTTTCAAAGACAAATCCATCAGAGTAATATCAGATCTCTTGGCAGATACCCTGAAGCCAGCAAAGCACAGAATGTTATACTTCAAATACTGAAATAAGTAACTGTCAACAAGGCAACTGCACCCAGAAAAGTTACATTTCAAAAGTGGTAGAAAAATGAAAATACTCGAAGACAATGAAACATCCCACAGACTAATGCCAGAAATAGTGAAGAAAATTTAAAAAAAAAAAAACAGAGAGGGAGGCAGAGACAGAGGCACAGAGACACAGAAACAGAGACAGAGAGACATAGAAAGAGATAGGATCAATCTCAAACATGAAAGCATAAGAAAGAATCAACATTTTCAATAAAGTGTTAGGACAGACAGAGGAGGAGAAAGAGAAGAAAATCAGCAAACAAAAATACATTATTTTTCTACATAAATAATGAGGTTTCTGAGAGGGAAGGAGAGGAATGACCCTATTCACCATGTCAACAAAAACAAACAAGCAAGATAACACCTAAGAATCAAATTAACCCAGGAGGTGATGAGCCTCTGCAATGAGACTTGATACCCTATGAGCATATACAGGGGGAGGAGGTCTCCCTCAGTTACTGTCCTAGGAGAGGGGAGTAAGAGGAAAATGGGAGGGAGGGAGGAATGGGAGGATACAAGGGATGGGATAACCATTGAGATGTAATATGAATAAATTAATAAAAAATAAAAGTTAAAAAACCCAAAACAAACAAACAAAAAACCACTGTCAAAAGCCACTGAAGACACTAGACTGTAGAAAGATGCATCGTGCATATGGAGAGGCAGGACCAATATTATGAAGATGGCTCTGTTACCAAAAGCAACCTACAGATTTAATGCAATAGCCGTCATATTCTAATGGCAGCACAGATGTGACAGCATATACCATTAATCCCAGAATTGAGGAGGTAGCGACAGAATGGGAAGAATGTGGCTTTCTTATAATTCAAGGAAGACAGAAGATGATGAGAAGATTACTTACACATTATTATACACATATAGCCCCTGATATATGTTTATTGACCAACATGGTTTCTGACCAAACCTGGACAACAGGAAACAGGAGATTGAATTCTTCACATGTCCTAAAAATAATTATTCTTAACTATTAAAATAAGTTTTCAGAAAGTACTAGGCGTGCATTTTATAAAGTTATGTATCTTGTTATAAATATTAAAAGCAGTTGCAATTTTATGCAAATTACAAGGTGACTTTCATAGATGGGATAGAGGCAGGTCATGTGGAAGAAGAGGAGCTTCCTGAAACCTCATGAATTTCAAATGACCATTCATTTAAAACTCCAGAGGTCCTAGGCACTGAGTAATAATATCTAATGGGATTTCTGCAGAAATATCATTTGAGGCTTATTTACTTTATTTAAAAAAGTATTTTCTTCATATGCCCATGAAATTTGAGCCTCCCAGAACAAGGCATGGGTATGAGTGTTTAAAGCCCAATGTTCCTAGGAGATTGTGACACAAATCTTCCAGGAGAGCTCTGGCCTCAAAGGTCAAAGAGGCCTAAGAGGACATGGGGGAAGGAGTAATGCAGTGTATAGTTTGTCTAAAATATTTTGTTTGGAGGAGAACAGGATTTATACAGTTCTAAACTTGGATTACTTGCAAAATGTACCTAATGACATTTTCCACAGAATGAGTTTTCTATTGAAAGTTATAATCATCATCACCATCATCATCAACATCATCATCATCACCACCACCACAACCACCATCATCATCACAAACATCATCATCCACCTCCTCCTTCCGTAAAAGGGAAGACATGGCACAGTGCTTTTGGTGCACATTTGTACTGGTTATTTTTATCTATCTATCTATCTATCTATCTATCTATCTATCTATCTATCTATCTATCTAACCTGACACAAGCTAGGATCATCTGGGAAGAGAAAACCTCAGTTGGGAACATACATCCATTATATTGACCTGTAGGCGAACCTGTGGGATATTTCTTTTCATTGATGACAGATGTAGAAGAATCTAGAGCATTCTGGACAGGGCTACCCCTGGGTTGTCCTGGATTGTATAAGAAAGCTGGATGACCAAGCTATGAGGAACAAGGCAGTAAGCAGCATTCCTCCATTGCCTGTCCTTCAGTTTCTGCCTCGAGGTTCCTTCCTTGAGTTTCTGCCCTGAGTTATTAGACTAGTAAAATCTAATAAGGAAATGTTCGTGACAAGGAACCACTTTGCTCCCATCCCATTCAACCAGCAAACTTACACATAAGCAAAACAACACAGTTAAAGTAATCCAAACATGACAGTCATCAAAGGTCATCATAGCACATCGGGACGTCACCGTTTAACAGCGAGGAAAGATATTAAACAAGGAAAAGGCACAAACAGTTGTAGGCTGTTTTAAGTAGAATCATTTGAAGACAAGTGTTTGTGTTGCTGAAAGAGGTGAGATCATCAGCTTCTGGATTGTAGAACTAGTTAGCAGATGAACAAGACAAGGCTAGTTAGTTTGTGAAAGCAGGAAATGTTGAAAAAGACTTTTCAACTCCATCAACTTTATGGTCCTGATATGTGCACTTCCTGAGAGCAGCACTGCAGGAGCACAGCAGTGTATGGCTCACAAAGTCTACTTAGTGTTTGCTGGAGCCAGGTCTTGTGGCATAAGCCTTGAAACCAAGCTACTCAGGAGCTTAGGTGGGAGGATAACAATTTCAGGAAAAGTTTGGGCAATGTAGTGAGAACCTTCCTCACAAGAAGACATGAAAAGGAAACTGGGGATAGGGTTGAGTGGTGTGGACTATTTGTCCTGCTTGAGTGACACACCAGGGTCAACCCTCAATGCTGGAGGCTGGGGGACACTCAAATGGATCTATGGACACACACAGCCAAAACACACAGTCAAAACACACACTCACAAAGACACAGTCACACACATATACACACTCAGACACACACAGTCACATATACAAATATACATACATGCACACACATAGGCACACATCACACACTCACACACACAAACACAGACAGACACACATTTTCATATGCATAAAGACATGCTCACTCATACAGGCACACACAAAAACACACAGTCACACATAAACACACACTCACATGCACATATGTACA
Organism: Acomys minous; assembly: GCF_964271855.1. Taxonomy (NCBI): domain Eukaryota; kingdom Metazoa; phylum Chordata; class Mammalia; order Rodentia; family Muridae; genus Acomys; species Acomys minous. The sequence continues at coordinate 102,215,798 of NC_140490.1, forward strand.
CACTCACTCACAAACACACACATACATGCATGCACACATAAGCACACAGACTTACACATTTACTCACATATACACACACACTCTCTCTGACACTCATACACACATGCATGCACATATATACACACACAAATGTATTCATGTGTAACACTTCTGTCTAGACCTTCTCTTAATCATGGCTTATGTTTACTCTCATTATTGGACACATGAAGTCAATGAAACCAAGGAAGGAAGCAGGAGCAGAAAGAGTCATTTGTTATGAAGAAGAAAATCTTCCAGAAAAGCTGAACAGGTGAATTTTTAAATGAAACTTTAATTTGGGGATAAACTTATTTTTACAGATAATTCTCACCTATTTTCTGCTCATGCTGACTAACATCTTATAGAGCAATACACAGGGCAAAAATTGAAATTGACATTAGTATATCATTTTATTGAGTTTTTGTTTTTGTCTGTTTTTGTTCTTTTTTTTTTTAACTTGTTTTTTGAATGTCCCTTTTCTGCTCCAGGTTCTAATGTAAGACCTCACATAATATTTACCTGAAAGAGACTTTTAAGATGGATAATAACTAGACGTACAAAAAGAAGTAGAGGCTCTCAGTGGTGAGGGTAGCTACAAGGCAGTGCACCTGCAGGCCCTGAACAGGATAGGAGCAAGCGTGGGGAGACGAGAAGAACTCATGTGACAGAGAGAAATCACAAGGCCTAGAAACTTACCTTAGTCAAGTAGAGAAGTCACACGGTATGGGGGGTATGGGAAGAGAGAGACGGGAGCAAGGGTGTTTAAGGAAGATGGGGCAAGAACATGGATTTCTAGCCCTTTCCACTCAGATGTGGGCCCAGAAGAGAGATTTCCAGTAGGAGATTAATAGCCAGGAAACCTACCAGGCAAAAGGCTACATTGCCCTTCCTGCACTGAATCCTGTTGAGCCTTTGGCAATGACAATACAATTTGCTTATATATTGTGATCCATTTTATATGATAGGCACAGTTCTTCTGTGCCTGCATCTCACTCTGATTCTGAAGGTGGTGTGTGTGCACATGTACACACACACACACACACACACACACACACACACACACACACACACACACACACACACATATCCATACTCACCCCATACTCTACATTGTCTAATTCAGCAACCTTTTAGTTAGGTGTCCATTTCAGGAAAGGAATCTGAGGGTTACAGAGGTCACGTAATTTTCATAAGGTTGAAGTCTACAATTAAGGGATGACGTTCGAAATCTAACCAAGTTCAAGCTTGCACTTTACTGTTTCCCCCAACCCAAATGACTTTAAATTGTACTTATCAGAGATCATAGTGTGATCCTCTTCCTTGTTCAAGCAGATTGCTAAGTGCTACACTGTTGCGTTTTATTAGCAACTTTCCAAAGGAATGAATCCACTTGGGACTGTGGTGTCCTGAACTGGCCCTGCCAGGCTGGGGCCGGTCTCTGTTCTGTCATGAGCAATGGTTACACAATATGCATCCTAGAAGGGGCTCAGCCATTTGAATAATGGGGTCAATTTATCCTTGGTGAGCAATTATGTATTTCCAAAGTGCAACTTTGGAGGTGTGACGAACCTATACTGCTGTACCGAACTTCTCCCACATTGTAGACTGGAACGTGAGCTAGGGGATACACACACACACACACACACACACACACACACACACACACACACACACACACACCACACCACACACCCTCAACCCCCACAAACTACACCAAACACATTATACCACACACCACACACACCCACACCCACATACCCACATTCACACAAACCACACCAAACACATTACATACACTACAACACACACACACACACCACATACACACAATTATAGAATAGGAAAGAAGGGACTGGTAGTGGCATTAGGAGCTTTCTTCCTTTGTTTCTTCCTTTGTTTTTTCTTTCTTTCCTTCTATTTTAATTTAATGTGTTTGGTGTTTTGCCTGTATGTGTCTGTGTGAGGGTGTCAGATCCCCTGGAACTGGAGTTACAGACAGTTATGAGTTGCCATGTGGGTGCTAGGAATTGAACTTGGGTCTTCTGGAAGAGCAGCCAGTGCTCTTTAAGCACTGAGCCATCTCTCCATCCCCCAAGTCAGGGCTTTTCAACAAGTAACTCAGAGGAAAAGGAAGCTCCATCAATGATTTCCCAGCTTCAGTTCCCCTTGGAATATCGGTAACTCTGAGAGGGAAACATTTGAAATCATCTACACAGAATCTCCCCTGTGACATTCCCTACCTTTACTCTTCCATCTTTCTCTTTACGGGTACTGTCCAGAATTCCAGGCTTCCTGCACTACTTTTTGAATTAAATAATTATTCATCAGGAACATTTTGCCTCACCTTGGCCAAGTTATTAAAAACTCATGCGTTGGCTCCATCACAATATTTGCCTTCCGGACAGATAAGCTGGAGCTGCCGTGGCTTGCTGTTGGGCTGGCACTCAACATTTTCATCAGTTGATCTAACTTTGAAGTATAATTGCCTTTTTAGATGGTTTGATTTTTCCTGCTATCTCAATACTCCAGTTTCTGCTCACTGAACTCTGCAGTTGACACCATTTCTCGCAATTGGCAAATGTTAGGGTCCCCCATCTCTGGGCCTCATGCTTTTTGACTATAGTCTTGCTTTGGATACCATCAGACCCATGGTACTAAAATGTACTTATATGCCACCAACCAACCAATCTGTGTTTTCACCCCAAACTGTTCTCCCAGCTTTGACTGTGTATCTATTTGACATAGTTTTTGGAACATCTAGTAGTTAACACCACTCTACCAAGTTTGGATCAAAGATCTTGGAAGTCCCTTTTTGTTCCAATATTTTCTTTTACTTTAGTTTAAAATCTCTCCCTCTTCATTCATCTCCATCAGCCCCCACCCCTATAGATGTGTCTGAAAACAATTTCACCTGTTGAGTTTTCCTTCCATCCTTTTCAAGGCAGAATCTTTTGTTGTTCAGCGCTATGTGTGTCAGGCTAGCTGGTCCACAAGTCTCCAAGGAGTCTCTGTAGCCATCTCCCATCTCCTTGCTGCCTTTTACATGGGCCGGTGCAATCAGCCATTCTTATACTCCAAATCTACCATAGACTTCTCAATCCCAGGCACTCCACAAAACACTGTCCCCCGCTTACCTTTCTAGCATCTTATGCCGCCACTGTCTCCTTCTTGTGCTTCCTTCAACAGGTTAAGATTATTCTCCACAGTAACATTTGCATAGTTGCTGTTTCCTGTCTGATTCACTGTCCCCTTCTCCATGCAGCACACGCCTTCTTGTGGTTCCGTGTCTGTTTAACTGAAACCTTGAACACGTTTTCTGTCGTTGCTCAGTCTGTACCCACCTTTTCCTTGTAAACAAAAGTCAAGTAAAGCTGAATGCTTTGTCCTCCCCTCAAGGATACAAGTTTTGCAAGGACAAGCTTCTGCTTCAGCACGTGACTGGCGCTCACAGCCTCTCCATTGTTTGAGCAGGCACTCACCACTTTTCCTTTGAATGTCTTGCCTCAGTCTCAATTTCTGCAAACGTCAAAGAGCACCAATGTTCATTTTCATCTGACGTAGGAACCTTGATACTTTTAATGAACAAAGACATACAAATTTAGGTCTTCCAAGACATAATCTACTGTTAGAATACTTTGATAATCTGTTCTGGGAATCTTTCATTGCACAGGAAGGATATTAATAAAGACCTATCATCCTAAGCATGGAATTCTGCTTTTTGTCCTGACAGTTGATACAGATATGAAAGAGGCAGGTGGTTGGGAATGGCCCGGAGGGTGGCAAAGGGAACTTATAGATCATTGAATGCCTATAACATGAAAGGCCACCTTGTTGGATTTCTTTCAAATCACTTTTCCCTTCTCCTGAGAACATGTAAGGTATGTTTTGTCCTTCTTGTTGATTTCATTTTACAATAAAGAATATGAAGTTTGCTGTTTAACATTTTTCTGAGGTGAGGCCAAATATATGCTTGTAGTGACACATGGGTGTCATTTCTGTTTACTTCAAATACTATGTTTTTACTCTATTGCCACATATATTACTAGAATTGTTTTGAATATTGAAATGTGTTGTCCCTCTGTAATGACATGATTTTATTGTGCTGTGAAGTTTTAGGAGCGATTCCATTAGAAGTAGCTTCCTGCCTTATTTATGTACGTATTAAGCATAACTACTTTGATCTAGACTCACCAAGGCTTCTGCTGGCTGAGATGGTGTCTTCATATTCTGAAAAGGCATATAAAACAAGATTCATAGAGAAGTAAAAGAAACTATAACAGGCAGCAAAGATGAGGAAGAAAATTTATTCCTAAGTATATTCTTAAGTATGGTCTTCAAAGTAGCACCATCCAAATTATCCCTACAATTAATTTCATAAATGTACTTCTACAAAATGTCTAATAAATACTTGAGAGAAGGATAAAAGGAAACAGAGACAATTACACCAAGAACACTTTAAGGGTTAATATTCCTCTGTTATCTATTATTTTTCCTATTTTTCACTTTTAAGAGGATACTGATTTAGTAAGTAGGAAGATCATGCTAAAGCACCCAGTTCATGACCATTGATGGCCATCGACGCATTTCCAACTTCAGTGACAGCATTCATTGGCTTTACATATTACTACGTACAACATTATTTATGTACAATATCAACTTTGTCTCCAAGGACCCTTGAGTTTACAAATAGTAGAAGTAAGGATGATCTTTGATACTAGGGTGTATATTTTTCTTTTATTTTTGATATTATATCATAAGTTACATAAGTTCTCCCTTCCCCTTCCTCCACCCACATCCTTCCACATACCTCTCCTTGGTCTTTTTCAGATCCATGGCCTCCTTTGTCATAATTGTTACATACATACATACATACATACATACATACATACATACATACATATACACATCCATCCATCCATACACACACATGATACTCATTTTATAAGTTTATAAGTCTTTCAAAAGTAAAATACAACTAATTTAATGCCTCTTACAATAGTTATCTGCTAGTTCTAATCAACACCTTAGATATTATAAGTGGGAATTATTGTAAGTGGAAATTATGGTTTCTCCCAATGATGTACATTTCAGTTCAATATGAGCCAATTGTCCTATCACTTCATAACAGAAATTAGGGCACTAGAATTAGTCACTCTGTGCGATATGACATTTTTATTCAATATGAAGTGGGGACCAAGGGAGAGGCTGGCCTGAGGGAATCTTCACAGCTTCCCCTGGTTCCTTCCCAACATGAGATTTCATTTCATACCTCACTAATAGGTATTATATTTTAGTCATTCCCCAGTGGCTTTTATATATCTTATTATAGTAGATTTCCATTCGAAAGCATATGAATGATTTACAATTCCTTCGTAAAAAACTCATGATGATGACAATACAGGTGATGTGTTGTAGGTTAGAGATAACATTTAAGCAGTGTGCATAACATAACTTGATACTTTCTTTTTTACTTCTCAATTCCTAAACATTATTTTTGAGAACATAATGTAATTACATTATCTTCTCTTCCCTTTCCTCCCATTGATACCATCTGTAACAAAGGAAGAAAGTAGGATGCAGAGATTCATTTATTTCCAAAGTTCATTAAGCCACTTGAGCACCCAGGATAGAACACCCGATAGACTATTGGAATTAACAAACATGACCGTTTTAGTTGTGAGAAATTAAATAGAGGTCCTATAATAAGAAATGGTCCAAACACACAACTGATGCTAAATAAATGATATATCATTTAATGTATTCAAAATATGGCTTTTGTTGATATTATGTGTTAATATTTACATAATTCCTTAGATAAAGTATTTATGTGGGACAGATGGATGATGCAGCTAGTTCGATGCCAATGCTACTCTTAAGAATGCGTCATCTATCATTTACATAACAGTAATGCTTTGAAGAGTGTAAGACTTTAACAAAAAATCCCCACAGGTTCAATAAACTTTATTTAAGATTTTGTTTTAATATGTCATTCTAAAAATTAGAATTTATGATAGGGTCTGTTTTCCTGGTGTGTAAATTATCATTTTATTAGAATTATAAATGAGAATGCAAATCCTATTTTGAACCACCATAACCAGAGAGAGTAACAAAGTTTGTGTAATTTACTCTTTTGGATTAGGGAAATAGTTTTAAAAGAACACAACAAGTAGCCTCTTCAAAGAAAGGAAGAGAAATGTTCCCAGAAGAGGAACATGCCACATTTTCAAATTAATAATAAAAATGTGTGAAATTTAACTTTGAGCTTCATTGGCAAGACAGGCATAAATGAATCATAGATTAAAAGGGACAAATTGCTTATGAAAGATTCAAAGAATTAATAAGCATCAAAGAATTATTTGCTAAATAAAAATTTTCTGAAAAGCCAATCGGAAATTTCAGAGCAGAACTCTACTTAAAATAAACACAAATATGTATCCATACATTTATGTTTATCCATCTATCATTATGCCTGTCTGTCTACTTGTCTACTTGTTTGTCTGTCTGTCTGTCTATCTATCTATCTATCTATCTATCTATCTATCTATCTATCTATCTACCTATCTTTCTACCTATCTATCATCTATCAAGAAAAATGAACACTAAAGATGATTGAGACTATTTTTAAAAATGAGAGTCAAGAGTTTTAATAATGTAAAATCTGAACTTAATGTACTCTTGCCAAAATGGTATTACTGCAGCCAGGCAGAGGGACTGTAAGGCAAAACACTTGGCCATTATCCAGACCTTGCTCTCTGATACCGTGTGTCTGTGCATAGCTAGATGCTTTCCTGGGCTCAGTGTGCACATTGACATAATGAGGATGATTGTAGTATCTGCTTGGTCTCAGTATGATATACTGAGAGTCATTAGTAAAGGAATGAAATTTAATAAAACAGTCTATAAATGCTAGACGTGACTAGATCACAGTAGTGAAGAAACATCGTACATTCGAAAGGGAAACAATATTCTGAACTTGGTTAAAAAAAATTACTAGCAGCTGTGTCTTTTGGAAGCAAAGTTTGTTACCTTTTATCTTTAGTTACATTTAATTCATGATTTACTAGAATGTAACAAACTATTCAAAAATATGCTAGCTTAGCCAGAGGTGGTGGTGCACACCTGTAATCCCAGCACTCGGGGAGGCAGAGGAAGGCAGATTTCTGTGATTTTGTGGCCAATCTGTTCTACAAAAGCAAGTCCAGGATAGCCAAAGCTACACACACACACACACACACACACACACACACACACACACACACACACAAACACACGCACAGGCACACACACACAAACCCTGTCTTAAAAAAAAAAGTCAAGAAAACAAAAACAACACCAAATACACTAACATTACCTGTTTCATTATAACTTTGTTGGGTAGTGATTCGAGCTGAGTTAATTTGGTAGCTCTGCTCTTCTTACCTGGAACTCTTCATGCAACTCTGGTCATGTAGTGACTCTAGGAAAGCTACATATCTACCCAGCTCCCAGTGCTGGTGTTGGGTAGTTCATCTAAGAGATGTCAATAGAGAAGAATCCTTTTGCTTTTCCTTTTCCAGTGACTCTATCTGGCTTCCTCAACGATGATTTCAGCATTCCAAGAGACCAGAAGCCATATGTCTCCTGGATCAATCATCAGAGATATTTTTCATCATTGTTACCATGCTCTATCAATAAAACCAAGTTATTAGGCCGGATGATATTTAAAGAGCAGGGAAAATAGACTCTATTGATGGGGAAATGTCAAAGCATGGTCAAGGAGCATGCCCACACAGTGGGGAGATGTGAGCAAATATGTGCCCACACAAGATGAGGTATCAATGTATGGAAGAAAAGATATTTTCGATAGGAGAGAGAGAGAGAGAGAGAGAGAGAGAGAGAGAGGGGGAGGGAGGGAGGGAGAGAGAGAGAGAGAGAGAGAGAGAGAGAGAGAGAGAGAGAGAGAGAGAGAAGTGATTCCCTTCTCACTTACCTTGATGGCCTAATAAGCTGATTGTGATACTGCAGGAGCATGGATATGGTGTTTCTTAGGGATCGTGGGTGACTGTATCAACAGAAAGATGTCCCTAGAGTTGTGGCAACCCATGAAAGCTGCGAACGTGTTCAACTTTCAGCAGGCTCCATTCGAGGGTTTCCTCTCCTTTAGCAATCGCTTAACCACTATACAGCCTTGGGGTGGATCTTGAGTCTTGAAACTCTCTCATACTCTTTTTTTTTTTTTTTTTTTTTTTATTTTTTTCCTTTATTAATTTATTCTTGTTACATCTCTTTTTTTTTAATACATTTTTATTAATTTATACATATTACATCTCAGTTGTTAGCCCATCCCATGTATCCTCCCATCCCTCCCTTCCTCCCACTTCCCCCCCCTACTCCCCTCCCCTATGTCTGTGTCTGAGGGGGATCTCCTCCCCCTGAATATGCTCATACGGTATCAAGTCTCTCCTTGGTGACCTACCCGGACTAGCCGATGGACATTCTCCACTGTTGAGTGGAGAAGAAGATCTAACTCTCACACAAACTCTGGTGCCCCATATTTGATCATGTCCCTTGGATGGAGATGCCTGGTGGCACTCAGAGGAAAGATAATAGGAAACTCTCTCATACTCTTATGCCTTTTAGGTAAAGTGTGTGAACTTCCTGAGTCTCAAGAGTCTCCCTTCTCTGTCCAAGACAGAATGTTTCAATCTGAAGGAAATAGCCAGATGCCAGATTAGGAAGAGTGCTGGGACCATATTATTCTGTAGTTTTTCATACCATTAGTTTGCCGTTTAACTTTGTAAACACAACCTCAAGGAAGGCACAAATTCTAAAGAAAAAAAAATAACATTTCCAATACAGGCATTTCACTATGAATGATGAGTCAATAAACAATGAATGTGCTGAATTCTCATCATATTTATAAAGAGTACAGAAATAAGACAGGGCGAGGGAGATAGAGACATAGAGACAAAGATACACACACACACACACACACACACACACACACAGAGACAGAGAGACAGAGAGACAGAGAGACAAAGACACACACACACACACAGACAGAGAGACAGAGAGACAAAGACATACACACACACACATACACACACACAGAGAGAGAGAGAGAGAGAGAGAGAGAGAGAGAGAGAGAAAGAGAGACAGAGAGAGAGAGACAGAGAGAGAGACAGAGAGAGAGACAGAGAGAGACAGAGAAGCAGAGATACAGAGGGAGAGCTAGAGGGGAGATGGGAGTTAGGTTTATATAACTGGCTTGGCTCTGGAACACATCTCTTTAACGTGTGTGTGTGTGTGTGTGTGTGTGTGTGTGTGTGTGTGTGTGTGTGTGTACTTTTGACACTTTATATTGTCCATTTTTGCAAGATCAGTTTTGATAGCAAAGCTATTTTTATATTCAGTTATTTTTACACAGACATTTGTGGACTTAAACTTTAAAACTTAAACTTTCAGGATTTTTATTCTGGGATAGGGAGCAGAAAAGTTATTATTACTCTATTCCCGGGCCTTAGCTCTCCATCTATCTCCTTTCTATCAAAGAAATCACAAAGGAGCTGAATTTAGACTCCCTGTTGCAGATGGAGGAGAAGAAAGAGGAAGGGGAGCTGTGTGCACCATGTATTTTTTTTTAGAAACCGTAAGCATTGCTTCTTTGGGAGTGTACTTTGAATTGGGATAGGCAGAGGGGGAGAACGGTTCAGTCGCAGTTGAGCTGCAAATTTGTGTAGCTAGCATTTGCTGCTTTGTGGGTTCTTCTTTCTTCCACCCTTCCCCACCCCTTTCTTTCACCATTTCAACCCCCTAACACTAAACAAGAGAGGTGGAGAGGAAAGGGGGTGACATTGTTGTTAGATTATTTCCTGGCGATTAGGGGCATCAAGGTTCTTGGGGCAAGTTTGATCTTCCCGGTCAGACTATCTAATTTCTTCTTGTTACTTGTTTGTGCACAGCTGCTTCTACTGAACAAACCATGACCAACAATCTAACAACAACCACCAGCAACCAACAGCCCAACAGCAGCAACCCATCACTCGGGACCCTAGCATTTATAAAGCCTCTGAAAAGTCCCCAGAATTCCAAGTGTCACACAATAGCAGAAACTATCTGCAGCGGGCAAAATCATGCTCCCGCCAGAGCACGAGGCAAACCACAGTCAGTTGGCTGTAAAGCGGCCCCTTATCCCCACTTCTGGGATTAAAACAAAACTATATTCTGATAATATTTATGTGTTTTTAAGGAAACCAAAATTCCAAAATTCTCACTACAAATTAGATCCCTATTTTCATTTCCAAGCCTTGAAGGATCTCTATGAAAACAGCACTGAGGACATATAAAGCCCCGTTTGACATACTGTCACCTACTTAATGAATAAGAAGACTTAAATAAAATTTTAATTATGGTAATTTTTATGCTCTTGGTCTTTTATAGAGTAGATATATTATTTTAAATTTCTGTTCTCATTTGTAAGATTCTGGGTATATCTAATAGGATCTGGGAAACCTGTATAGTTCACTTCACCAAAGAATTATGCATTAGATGTGACTTCTGTATTTTAAAGGCTTTGGTCATTATAATAGACACTTAAGATAATATATGAAATATGACAAATATGACATTTTTCCTTAGTATTGAAAACTAAAATGAGGGCCTCTACATGCTAGACAAGTATTGCAGCTATATCATCATTACTTTAAAACTTTTAAAAAAGATTTTCAGTGAGTTATCTTTGGTTGCTGACAACGATGGCTCACTGAGCAAAGGGGACTGTTCATAAGCCTGAAAACAAAGGTTGAACCTCAAAGACCCAAGTGGTGGAAAGACAGAATTAATTCATGCAAATAGTCCTCTGATCTCCCATGTCACATGCACACCTACCTACACACGTGGACACACATGCACACAAAACAAATAAGTAAAAATGTAATTGAAATAATAAGTTACTTAGTTTACACTTGAACTCACTCCACAGCTCAGATAGTCCTTGGACTTATAATCCCTGACCTCTGTCTCCCAATAAACTAGTTGTTAAAGGCATTGTAATCCTTTCTATTAATATCATTTTAACAGTGATACAATATGCATATGAAAAATTTTCACAGTATTATTTTATAAAGCTTTTTAAAGGATATATATACTTAATAAGAGAAATGAAGATGGCTTTCTCCATATTTGTTAGCAGTTTCACAGTTATGGGACATGATGCAGTGGAGCGTAACAGTTTCCTGAATTGTTTGGTTGCACTGTGACACTGTGATGCTTTACTGTTAACCACGGTTTAAAATGCAGAGAGCCAGAGTGTATGAAGACATTTTTGTGTACACATTCATTTTGAAGTATATCACTGAGGTGGAAATGAATGGGGGGGTGGGGTTGGCCACTGAAGACAATCATAGGAATTTAACTAACTTTGGAGAATAAAATATTCTCTTGCCCAAAAAATAACATCCACCTAATTTTAAACATCCTTAAATAAAAATGCTATAAATGAAGGAGAATCTCTACTACATGATATTGTAGCATGTAACAAATTAATAAAGCAACAGCTTTTCTTTAACCCCGCTAACTCCCAAAATAATTGACATAGAGTGACTATATTTTTATTTTATTAGCATGAAGTGTTAGATTTGGGCAGATATCAACCCTCTAAGCTATTTTTCTATTTCTTAGCTACACATCCAAAGTTCCTTGTCAATAAGTCATCTTGTCTGGGCAGGATCTGCTCCATCAGTCTGTCATCATGGCTACTGTGCTCATGGTTCATTTTGGCCCATGGCGACTTCCTTCTCTATAGCTTCCTTTCCTCCTGCCACATCTTCTGTCTCGTCTCCTCTCTCTCTCTCTCTCTCTCTCTCTCTCTCTCTCTCTCTCTCTCTCTCTCTCTCTCTCTCTCTTCTTGCCTTGTGGTCTCTCACAGACCCCAAGCCCAGGAGCTCTACCGACCTCTTTTTTGCCCAGCTCAGGCTGTCAGCAACTTTATTAACCAACCAGGGGTAATTGGGGAGTGAAGGTACATAGCATCATTTGGTGTATGTGAGAATATGTTTGTCTGGGGCGTAACCAGATCTTGTTGGGGTGGTGTGTGTGTGTGTGTGTGTGTGTGTGTGTGTGTGTGTGTGTGTGTGTCTGTGTGTGTGTGTAACTAACAATTAAACCCACAGCACCAGAATAATTCCCAACAGTGTCAGATTCTGCAACAGACACATCTCATCTCTCTGACTGCTAAAAGTCCTGCTTACCTTGCTTTACAGGTGCTACCTGCCCAATACAAATACCCATTATTTTGCTCTATAGAACTCTCTGCTCCAATCAATGGAAGTCAGGGTCTAGGGAAATCTGTAGAGAGCTGAGAATGCAAAGATAAGATAGCTAAGCCCTCTTATTCCTGCGCAGTTTTGTGATAATATCCAAGCTCTAGAGCCCCTTAGGAGATCAGGAGATTAGATTATCCTCAAGGCCTTTATTTTTGTCTCAGTAAATTCTCACCTTATTGCACATATAGGTATTTCGTGAAAATGATTCCTAGAATTATGGCCTATGAAAATTACTGGCTCAAGCTTGGCTTCTACAGAAATTCTTTTTTTTCCTATTTTTATTCATACTTTTAGTTTACTTTTAAAAATTATTTATATTTTTTACATGTTTACACATTATAAAAACACATACAGCAAAAAGAAGTGCAAAGCAATCCTGAATTATATCAATGTTACATTCATAATTCTCTGGCCACTTGTATTTGGCAACCTTGAAGAAAACATCTTTCCTATCTTAATGAATCTAAAATTCCAAATGCAAAACAGTATCTATCATATCTCATCTTTATCAATTTAAAGCATCCATCCAGACCTAAAAACATCTTAACCCCTAAAGCACCAAGCTTAATTGTAAAACTAAACTAATTGGTCTTAAACCCCTTCAGAGACTTGAGAAGGAATAAAATTAATTACCAGAGTACACAGGGAGGCTATTCTGGCAGCTGTCCTGTTTTGATGAGGCACAGCAACTAAAGCACTTGGTGCTGGAATATGGAGGATTCAGGATGTCAGTGTCCAGCACGCTGAGAGAAACGAGTGCCATCAGGTCAGATCCAGCATTCATGCCTGGTTCTTTTGTTCTGAAAACATATAATTTCTCACAAGCATTATACAGCCATAAAATTATAAATGTATAAGGTATGAGTGATGCACAGAACAATTAAGGCTGGTTCTCTGCTCTTAGCAGGAAAAAAGACATCTGTAAATCTTCATTCATGCCATATGAAAAATGGCATCTAATAATAATTCACAGGGATTCTGTAGCCAGCAAGAAGCCTTGTCTAGACATTCATGTCTCAGAGCTATTTTCATGTAGTGGGATTAACAATATAAGTTACCTGCTTATTCTGCAGTTTGAATTCTTCACATACTGATTGTATCCCCCTCCCTCATCTCCTCCCGATTCCTCCCCTCTCCCTTTCTCTCTCTCCTAGTCCTCAGAAAGGGGAGCCCTTCTATCTCAACATCTGACCTCAGCCTATTAAGTCTCATCTTTTCTTCCTGTATCCTCTTCCTCTGTGGCCTGGCAAGGCCTCCCTGCCATGGTAAAGTGATCACAGTTGGGTGGGGGGCAGAGTCCATATCAGATGTAGTCCCTACTCCCCATATGTGGAAACCACAAGAAGACTGTGCTGCCTATCTATTACATCTGAGCAGAGGGTCTAGGTCCACATCTTAAATGGTCCTTGGTTGGTGCATCAGTCTCTGTATTAGAGTGTAGTTATCCTGCATTGTGTTGCTAATATCTACATATGCGTGAGTAGGTACCATGTGTGTCTTTCTGGGTCTGGATTACTTCATTCAGCATGATCTTTTCTAGTTCCCTCCACCTGCCTGCAAATTTCAAGATTTCCTTGTTTTTAATAGCTAAGTAGTATTCCATAGTGTAAGTGTACCACAGTTTCTCTATTCATTCTTCGGTTGAGGGGACATCTAGTCTTTTTTCCAGGTTCTGCCTATTATGAATAAAGCTGCTATGAACATAGTTGAGCACATGCCCTTGTTGAATGGTGGAGCATCTTTCGGGTATATGCCCAGGAGTGGTATGGCTGGGTCTTAAGGTAGAACTATTCCAAATTTCCTGAGAAAGCACAAAATTGATTTCCAAAGTGGTTGTATAAGTTTGCACTCCCATCAGCAATGGAGAAGTGTTCCCCTTTCTCCACATTCCGCGCCAGCATGTGTTGTCACTTGAGTTTTTGATCTTAGCCAATCTGATGGGTGTAAGACGGAATCTCAGGGATGATTTTGTATCAAGTCATTTTGCTGAGGCTGTTTATCAGCTGTAGGAGTTCCTTGTTAGACTTTTTGGGGTCACTTACGTATATTATCATATCATCCAGGAATAGTGATAATTTGACTTCTTCCTTTCCACTTTGTATGCCCTTGATCTCCTTTAGTTGTCTTACTGCTTGAGCTAGGACTTCAAGTGCTATGCTGAAGAGACAAGGAGAGAATGGACAGCCTTGTCTGGTCCCTGATTTCAGTGGAGTGGATTTAAATTTCTCTCCGTTTAATTTGAGGTTGGCTATAGGCTTGCTGTATATTGCCTTTATTATGCTGAGGTATGTGCCTTGTATCCCTGCTCTCTCCAGGACTTTTAATGAGAGCTCCAAGCCAAAACTTGGCCTCCACAGAGGGATTGTGAACAGTGGGTGTTGGAGCCTGCACCCAGCTCAGCTCAGCTCAGCTAGGTTCCCTTTCTGTAACCCAGCTGGGTCAGGCAGGATAGGAGTAGGCTGATAAGAGTTCCAAGCCTAAAGCTGTTCAGGTTCCATAAAGTTCTTTTTGAGATGGCAGGGTTCTTCCTGTCTGCTCTGTGTTCAAGATGGGCTAGGCCAGTAAGCAGCTGGGGGCGCCTGTGAGAGACCCAAGCCCGAAGCTGCTCAGGTGCCCCACAGACCTTCTTGAGATGGCAGCAAATGTGAGTTGTAGTCCACGCCAGACTCAGCTCTGCCTATCTGCTCTGTGTTCCACATGAGTCAGGCAGGTAAGCTTCTGGGCGGTGAGGGGGATCTAAGACCAAAGCTCCTGGGATACTCCACAGGCCTTCTTAGGGCTCTGCTTATTTGCTCTGTGTCCTAGGTGGGTTAGGCTGGTAAGCAGCGAGCATGTGGAGAGAGATCTGAGCCCAGAGCTGCTCAAGAAATGGCGGCTAATATTGAGGCTCTGCTCTGCCTGTCTTCTGTACGTCACAGGTGGACAAGGCTGGAAAGCGCTTGGGGGACTGAGGAAAATCCAAGCCCAAAGCTGTTCTGGTGTTCCCCCTGGCGTTTTCGAGGTAGCCAGGCTCTGTGAACTATAGGTCGGTAACCAGCTGGTGGGCTGAGAGAGACCGAGCCTGAAGCTGCTCGCAGGATGGCGGCTAATGTAGAGTGTGGCCAGAGCCAGGCCTCAGCTCTGCCTGCTGCTCTATGTCCCAGATAAAATGAGTAGCAGTCGGGCAGAGAAAATCCAAAGCTGCAGGGGTGTCTCACAGTTTTTCTCAGGATGGCGGGTAATGGAGGTTGGTCCCCGAGGCTTTTCTGTGGATTAGCTGGATGGCCAGGGGTCGGACCCACCCATGCGCCACACAGTGTGGATCCCTCTCAGCTGGCAATCAGCAGCACTGGTGTTTTGTAGCTCTCAGTTTGGTCTTTAGGTCGCTGTGCAGTCCTGGTTGTTCTGCTGATCAGAAGAGCTGTGCGATTGGTGCCACCATCTTGGATCTCCCCAGAAATCCTTGTAAGGGTGGGCAGATCACTCAGTGGGTAAAGTGCTTGCCATGAAACCATAAGGACTTGAGCTCAGATACTTAGTCCCTATGTAAATATCTGTAGCCCCAGTGTTGGGACGTTGAGACAGTAGTATCTCTGGAGCTCAGTGACTATCAATCTAGCCGGAATGGGCTCAGATTCAGTGGGGAACTCTGTCTCCCAAAACCTACAGTGGATACTGATAAAGGTCAATCTCCATGTTCAAGATCTTGCCTCATATACACCTGCAGAGGTTGGTATACTACACTTTGTTGTACACACATGAGCATATACCACATACAGGGTGGGAAGTGAGAAGCAGAAGAAGAACAATCTGGTGACAAGTGTCGTTGTCATACAATTTTCCTTTTGTGTACACACTAATTCAAACTTTTCAGCAGTAGTTCAGTTTTCTCTACCTTGGCATTGTTAAATAGGCACCCACAGCTATTTGTTGTCACTTACCTGCTTTTTCCTTTGAATTTATTAATGCTATAGATTGCTTATCTGTATTTTATACTAACATGTTTATACAAGAAAAATCTGGAACTGTTCATTTTCACTGAGGAAAAACTATCCAAGTCCAGGAAATCACAAGATTTATGATAAGACACTTATCCACTAATCCTAAACCAATTATTGATTAAGTTCTGGCATGATCACATGTTCTTTCAAACCTGTATTCAATTTATTTAAGACTGGAATGACAGTTCGAATACGCCTTCGTTCTTATGAGTGCTAACATCACAACTGTGCAGATTACAAAGCTTGAATGAGTGCCTGGCACAGAGCAGCTGCTCCATGAATGGTATTTCCAGCAATAGGGAACAATATGATTTGCAGATATCAGCAAATCAGTTCATTAAGGATGAGTTTGTCATTCTATGTCCACATTTTGCTTAGTTTCCCATATAAAGTATGAATACTCACTTTCAAAATAGTCACATAAGATGCGTTTGACTTTTATTATTATTTATTTTCATTTATTTATTTATTTAGTTATTTAATTTCTTTATAGCCTGATCAAAGTCCTTTCCCTCTTTTCTTCCCAGTCCCACCTCCCACTGCCCCATTCTTCCCTCTCCTTCTCAGAGAAAGGTGGCCCCCAAAAGGTACCAACCCACCCTGGCTCCTCAAGTTGCAGCAGGACTAAGCTCATCTTCTCCCACTGGAGCCTGACAAGGCAGCCCATCTAGGGGAAAGGGATCCAGAGGCAGGCAACAGAGTTAGAGACAACTTCTACTCCCCATTGTTAGGGACATCACATGAAGACCAAGCTGCACATCTGCTCCCTATGTGTAGGAGGCCTATGTCCAGCCCATGCATGCTCTTTGGTTGGTGGTTCAATCTCTGTGAGCCCCCATGGGCCAAGATTAGTTGATTCTATAGGTCTTCTTGTGACATCCTTGACACCTCTGGCTCCCCCAATCCTTCCTCCCACTCTTCCACAAGACTCCCTGCTCTTGACTTATTGTTTGACTGTGGGTCTCTGCATCTGTTTCCATTAGCTTCTGGATGAAGCCATTCAGAAAACAGTTATGCCAGGCTCCTGTCTGCAAACATAGCAGAATATCATTAATAGTGACAGGGGTTGACTCTTTCCCATGGGGTGGTCTCAAGTTGGGCCAGTCATTAGTTTGCCATTCCCTCCATATTTGCTTGAATTATAAAAGGTCTATGGAGTAAACATGGGTCTGTTCACTGAAATCAGATATTCAAGTGGCAGTGTAGGGGTCTCCTAGACTGTAGAAGCTCTACCTTTAAAGACTCTGTGTATTAACAACACACAGGAAATTCTGTCATTGAGAATATTTGGACCTACAAAACAAAAATGAAGATAACTCATGGAGTTGATCTAGCACTAAATATAGAATCATACCTAAAATCTAGATCTGGCTTCCTTTGAAAGGGGACAGGCTATCATTGCTGTCAAGACCACTAGGAAATGGTGCCTTCCAGTTATTTTATTGGGATTAACCACATAATTTTTTTGCGTGTGAAGCAGAGTTCGTTGAGAATCTAGGATTATGTCAATAATCATGTCACCAGGCCTGTCCTCTAGCACACTAAGAAGGCATACTGCTGTAGCCAGAGTCCCTGCTACTCCCAATTGCTTCTCCGTCAGCTAGAGCCTTCCACCTGTCAGTACCATGGGATTCTCTTCAAGAGCATCTGGTTCATTGAGTGATTCAGAGACTCAGTTAATTAATTTTTTTAGGTTCAGGATTCTTGTAACTGAATTCCTATTAAGTAAAAGATACTTCTAATAAAGTCTGACTATTGTATCCCAAGATGATATACTGTGTTCACGCAGTTATATTTTTCTCTACAGTTTCTTTGAGGCCAAAATACATTATAATTTAAAATTTACTTGATGCATAATTTAAAAATATACTTTTACAGGCTTGAACATAAAGAAAGCAGTGAGGAAGAAATGGCATAATCCTCATATTATTGGGATGTCAATGGCTTCTGCCAAAAGTATACTTTTGATTTTTATTGAAGAGCATATTTGCTATGCATGGCACAGTGTCCTTGGCATGGAGCAGTTGGTGATGGGCAACTAGAGAAAATGATCCATGCAAGACAGAGTTGGCAATGAGCAGCTGAAGTGAGAAACAGTGCACGCGTATTTGGAATGGCCAGCAGGCTTTACAATCTGTTGTGCTGGAATTTTAGGGGCTTACCACAGACAATGTTTGTTATTACAGAGAGTTTTGTTTCCCAGGAGGAAGGAAGATTAACCAAAAGAAATACAACAGTAAAAAGTACACAGATGATACAGCAAAATAAAATCCTGGACTATAAACCACTGATGGCCCAATGTACTTGCTTGGGAATAGCTGGCAAGGTCCACTATCTAATGCTCCCATTCTAAGGATGTTTACTGAAAGAGAGCATTGAGTAATGCTTGCACTGGCTTTTCAGCAAAGTCCCCATAGTAGCATCACCACCCCAACTCTTTGTGGTTTGCTAGCCTTCTATTATTTTTTTGGGGGGGGGCATATTTGGCTTTTTGTTTTCTCAAATCTGGCTTGCCTGTGGAATGCGTGTCAAGTAGCAGGACTTATTTACTCATTGAGAAACTGACCACTAGTGAGGCATTGAGCATGCCCAAGGGAAGAAAGATAGAGGGGCCACGTGCTCAGCCACCCATTGCATAGGACAGCTGCTCTGGGTAATGAGCCATTTTGCTCTTAACATCAGAGTGGAAGCCACAAAGCAGGAAGATTGGCATCTCGAGACAGTGTGTGTGTGTGTGTGTGTGTGTGTGTGTGTGTGTGTGTGTGTGTATGTTGTTTAATAGGTTCTTGACCTAAAATACTCAGTGAGTTCCACAAATTCCTTCATCATAGTCAGAGATGTATAAAAATCTTCTCTCTCCCTTGAGGTAGTGGTCTCTAAGAATGTTTTCGAAACACTCGTGTTCTTTATTTCCACCACAATTGAGAGGGTTAAGATATAAATAATGTTTACTATGACACTTAGCCTACTTTTAATTTAGTAATTACATTCTTATAGGCTTCCTGGAACAGCAGTCCTATGAGGGCAAGATGAAATAAATAGCACTATTTCATGTGAGCAACAGTGTTTTACAGCAGAACAAGTTAGTAGCATTTCTCCTTCTGCTCCACATTGCGTGGCTTTGATCAGTGTGATATTGAGAGCGAGAGGACACCTTCACACACCTATGATGGGCAGTAGCTACTCGCTGGCTGGAATCTTCACTGGTTCCTCATCAAAGTCACAGTACTAGTGGTAACAACAAGAAACAAACTTTGCAGATGAAAAGAATAACATTGGAAAACGTACATAGAAGATTAATAATCTCATATCAATTTATTATTGAACCGTATTATGTAATTGCTCAACCACCGTAACAATGGTTGATCTTTACTTTGCGGCCTCAATTAATATCAACTTGATCACAAACATTTTACATGTATTTTAACATTTTATTCATTTAATGCACAATTTAATTAGTACGAGTGCTAATCTAATTATTTATTTCAAATAGAAGTTTGCAGAATAGATGTATTTAATTGAAATCATATAACTTAGCAGTGGTGGCAAGAGAGGGATTACAATAGTCTTACTTTAAAGTCAAGATCTTCTAGAGAGGGGTCCTCAACCTTCCTAATGCTGCAACCTTTTAATACAGTTCCTCATGTTGTAGCAACCCCCCAACTATAGTTACATTGTTGCTATCTTATAACTCTAATTTTGCTACTGTTATGAGCCATACTATAAATATCTGTGTTTTCCAATGGTCTTAGATGACCCATGTTAAAGGTCATTTGATGCCATCCCCTTCAAAGGGGTCATGACCACAAGTTAAGAACTGCTGGTTTAGATTTTTTCAGCCTGTTGTGCTGCCTGTGCTGCTAGTGTGTGTGTGTGTGTGTGTGTGTGTGTGTGTGTGTGTGTGTGTGTGTGTGTGTGTGTTTCAAGACAACATTACTTAAGCGTTTATTTGATTTGCAAGTTTAAATTCAACGAAAATATACTGAGTGCTTTTTATCACTCCTGGCATATGACCAAGATATTTGTTTACTTAGTGGTGTCTTTGATTTCTGATCTTCTTTCTCTTCAGTGTAAATCAAGTTAAAATATCTACAGTGGAAATGATACGCATACACCTCAATCCTACCCTCTGAGAGGTTGAGGCAGGGAGATCTCTAGGTCATGCCTACCTTGAGCTACCTAAACATTATCTCAAAACCATATTGTGATGGCAGTGTCTACATCACTACATCACTAGAAATGTTATAGTTATTTGAAAATAGATATGGCTATTCCTGTTATCATTACACAGAGATAAATAAGTTCATGGTACAAAGTGGGTGGTTAAGAAGCAAATGAATGAGCGAGCAAAAAGTGAGTGAGCGAGTGAATGAGACAAAGTCTTTCTAGAAATTAACAATCTGGTCGTGTGAGCACCAATCTGGTGGGAGAAACACCTAGTTATCTGTGCTTCATTGGCAGGGATTTCACATTAATGGAACATACAGGTTAGATGGAGAAAAATGAGTAAATAATCCTGGGCAGCAATTGTAGGGCAGAGTATTCCCGGAAACTTTGTAGAAGAAAAAAAGGAAGGAGAGAGACAAAAG
Source organism: Acomys minous (assembly GCF_964271855.1). NCBI lineage: Eukaryota > Metazoa > Chordata > Mammalia > Rodentia > Muridae > Acomys > Acomys minous. Next base: position 102,236,687 of record NC_140490.1, read on the forward strand.
GAAAGAAGAAAATGTCAGGATGATACAGAAACTCGAGAGAAGACCAAAACAATGCAAGTTTGTCCTTAGAACGAGAGGTGGTAAAATGCGAGCTGGCAGTGATGGGAAGTGAAAAGAAAACAATGGATTCCAGAAGCAACTGAGAGACCAACAAGGTCTTCCACCGATTCAGTCAAGGAGGTGGGGAGAACTGACCCAGATTCTTGGCTTTTGCATCAAACTGAATTACGATGGTGTGACAGATAAAAAAAATTATGTCCCAGAATGCAGTTCCCAGCAGATGATCACAGTCTTAATTTTCATTATCCTTGAATGTAAACTGAGGATAGAAATAGTCCCTATCACATACAGTTTGTGATGAGGATAAAGTGCTATAATAAAGGCTGGACGTTTGTTACAGCTTAACCTCATTCACAGCTTGTACGGCATTGGCAGGAGCGGGGAGACCGGCAAGGAGCAAATGTGCTTACTGGTAGGGACACTTAAGAGCCACCTCATTCAGAACTACTCTGACACCTTCTGAGGCATGGTGACAAGGTCAGTCATTCAGGAGTGACTGAGGAGGATGAGCTGCTGTTTCTAGTGGAGGGTCCACTTGGGAAGGATCTCAGCATCATCTGAAAGTCTGTATCTTCCAAGGCCGACTGTGAGTGCTTGCTTCTGTAGCCCGGTGGCTAACATTCGGGGCCGAAAAGTCACCAAACTGCATGCAAAAGGTAGAAAAGACAAATCTACTCCTGGTTCTAGATTTGATTTGGTATTGTAGTTCAGCCTGTTGCGTCTCTGTGTGCATGTAGTGCCATTTAATCTGTGACTTTTTTTTCTCTCTTTCTCTCTCATTTCCTGTATATATTTTTAGAGGTTTAAAATTACTTCTTACTATAATGGCATTATAACATTTAAACTTTCTCATGGCAGTGCTTTTAAAAATAGCCTAAGATTTTTGGTCCTTGAGTTATAAAGTATGGGACGAGAAGCATGCTCAGCATTTAGTATACTTGCTGTTCTTGAACAGAACTGGAATTTGGTTCCTATCACTCACCTCAGGTGACACACAATCACCTGTAACTCTAGCTCAGGAGAATCATATGCTATCTTCTGGTTTTGCACACCCAACACACACACACACACACACACACACACTCCTTAATATTAGGAAAACATGTACAACAGGCTGTGGTGGTACATGACTCTAATCTCAGCATTCAGGAGGCAGATTCAGGTGGGTCTCTGAGTTCAAGGCCAGCCTGGTCTGCAGAGCAAGTTCCAGGACAGCCAGAGCTACACAGAGAAACCCTGTCTCAAAAAATAAAATAAAATAAAATAAAGAAGGAAAGAAAACATATATAATCCTAGTACTATTTAAAAAGTAATCATATGCTAAGCTTTCTTTGTAGAACTTATCTTTTACTCCCATCAAGAACAGGGAGAGGAAGGGAGTGATAAATCCTGGTATTTTATAGAAACACTAATGACTAAATGTAGTTTAAGAGTAAGCATGTCATGTCAGGTCCAGTCAACTACTTAACACTTAACTTCCAGTGAAAAGAAGAGCTGATCATCATCCAAATCATCAGCTATTGCGCTTTAAAATTTTATAGGTCAGGTTATAAAAGCAAATATTTAACTTATTTCTTAAGGTATCACAAACCCATGTAAAAGTATCCTTTAGAAACCATTTTGCAGCCTACAGTGCCATTCCTCCAGGAGACAAAGTGAAGCATCATAATAGAGACAATAGAGAGTTTCTGTGGAAAACAAAGCTGTGATATTTCAGTGGTACCACAACGTTCAATAAACACCAAAAATAATTTGAAGAACACCCTTAGCTTTGAGATACTGGGCAGCAGATTAATGGTACAGCTTGTTGAATCTTTGCCTGATATGTAATGTTTATGCAAAATGTTGCCAGTCGACTCATATCTTAATTCACCCAGTACCAAATGCAGCACAGACTGTTTACGGAACCTAAGAATGCACTCTGTAAGTGACCATGGCTCTTGGTTTTTAACATCTACAAAGGACGCCACTCAACTATTCACAGCAACCAAGCAAGTGAACATCTTAAAACTCTTCCTCTTGTATAGACTATACTGTAGTAGAGGTTGAAATGGCACTTGTAAGAAAAACAGCATCGTTGATGCTTTCCTATAGTCTATATAAGGCACAAGCTCAGACTTGTGATCAGACATCATGCTCTGAATATGTTAGAGTTCAAACTCATTTCTATTCATCACAATAGCAGTCCATTTGTTATGTTTCAAGGATACCATACCAGATATTTATCTTACAGACTTCATCCTCTCCTCCTTCAATAAGCAAAAAGTCACCTTGCTGTTTTTAACAGTATAAGCTTCCTTATACCACCTTTTTCTGAATGTCCGACAAGAGGTCTGGGTGAGAGAGTGTGTATGTGCATGTACAGAAAAGAAGGAGAAATCATAAGATCTCCGCAGGAAATAGATTATTACCCCCATGGCAGTGTTCACACACACAGTTAGTGTGGAAGGAGTCTCTGTGTTTCAAGCATGGGAAAACGACACCTCCCTGATAGTCTGTGTGGACATAGTCCTGTGAAGGAAAGGGCAGAAGGGTTTCTCATTTTCATGGACCCTTAACACGTTCTGATACTCTAGAACCTTGAGTTTTTGGAGGGTTGGGATTAAAACAGTTCAGAGATCCAGCTTGAGGAGTTAGAACAGTCCCTAGGCTGAGTAGCCGTGAGAAGAGGCTTGCTCCCGAGCCAGCATGCACTGCACACAGAAGTCATCTTAGATTCTAAGGCGGTTAGAAAGAAAGGCAGACTAGTCTCCTCTCTGACATATAGGGTTAGGCTTCCAATCCTTTATGCCACTCTTGGACCATGGAGTGAACAGATACTGTGTTAACCACTGATAAATCAGCTAAGGATTTGAATTGGGCATATATATATGCACATACATACATACATACATACATACATACATACATATGTATATACATGTATATGTATATATACATACTGAAATTGGTGTAGATATTCACAACAGTTTTTTGTCCCCACATGATTTCACTATGCTGCATTCTTTTGTAAGGTATTCACTATTCATAGCAGGTACAGACAATGCACCTTTAGGGGAGTTCTCATTAACTGCTTCATAGTATAGGCCATGGATGACTCAAGGTTACAGTTGACTATCAAGACAAGGTGCTTATGCTTCTCAGGCATGGTGGCACATGCCTTTAGTGCCAGCACCTGGGGCAGGGGCTGAACTAGGTGCATCACTGTGAATTCAAGGCCAGCCGGGGCTACATAACAAGTTACAGGTCAGTCAGGGCTACATAATGAGACCCTATCTAAACACACACACACACACACACACACACACACACACACACACACACACACACACACACACACACATTGAGCAGCACTGTGTGGGAAAGGGGTTGAGATTGCTATAAAAGAAGTAAAGCAAGGGACAGAAACTTAGGACATTATTTTGGATATCCTAAGTTTTGTTTTTACCTGAAGCTACATCTTTATCTTGAACAATTCAGCATGCTAAATGGCATGACATCTGCAGAGTGTCAAATAGCAGAATGGAACAGAGGAAACTAATGGGTTGTGCTCTTGATATGATGGAAAGAGTTTGAGAAACAAGGCTGTAACTTCCACAACAGGACATTTCAAAGGATGAAAGTGTTTGAGCATATAGAACAGGTCATGCTGGTTAAACGTCTTAAACATACCAGAAATATACTAAAATTATTAGGCCTGTTTATGTATGTGTATAGATGCATTCCCTAAATGCCAATCTAGCATTCTACTATTGAAAAAAACCCAGAAAAGTCAAAGCATGAGTAAGAAGAGATGTTAATGGAGGGAGAGGCAGAAATAGAGATTTGTCATTTCATCTACAGGTAAAAATGTAGAGATGTTAATGACAGCACTGTTCATAGTGGATTTTAAAAGGGCCCAGAAATTAGAAAGCATTTATAGTAGAAGAAATGCTAACTAGGTTTCTACACACCCATGCAATATTAAATTGCTTGAAATAATGTCTTTGTAGGGACATGGCCACTGGGAGGTTTCCCACACTCCAGTTAGTGGCCTTCACAATCATGCATATGTAGGTGACACTCATTGGAGTTGGGTTTTACAAATAAATAAGTAAAAGACAAAAGACTTGAAATTGGGAGGATAGTGCATTCAAATGGATACGTGAGGAGTAGGAGGAAGGAAACAGAAGGTACATTGACCACATTTCATTGTGCACATGTATGAAATTCAAAAAATTAAAATATTCAATCATATATTTACTATTCTAAACTTTCAATAAGTGTCAGAAAACAAAGTGTAGGTAGCCCCTATAATCTTATCTTTTTAAAAAGTTTAAAAACATACATTTATTTTGTGTATGTATATGAGGTCATATGTGTGGCGTTGTATACATGTATCATGCTCATGTGTTTAGGTCATAGAGCAACATGTGGGACTTGGTTCTCTGCTTCCACCATGTGGGTTGTGGGGATAGAACTAAGGTCATCAGGCTTGGACATAACGAATTTTCTTGCTCCCTAGCTGATTTGATATTTTGAAATTAAATCAAAGTCAAAACTGTGTGTGTATGCTTCATAAGAATAGAGAAAAATCCAGGATGGTGATATAGGCTGTACTTATTAGCTATTTTCAGGGAAGACGATTGGAAGAGAGCGAGGAATGAGATCTGCAAGCTACATCACTTAACATGACTGCATTCGTTTGGAGATGCTCCTCAGAGTTTTGAGTTCAATATCTAGCATGAAAAACAATGCCCAGCTGCGAGCCTCTGTGTTAATTATCACCTTCTCCCCAAAGAAGCTTCCCTGATGAGAGTTGAGTGATAAACTTATCTATGGGTAAGCAGTGTGTCATTAGGAGTCATTTTTATCACCACATTACTTTAGCAGGATAGTAGTAGTAGACTTTCCCCTAGTTCCATGACCCATTCAGCAAGGTTCCATCTCATGGAGTGGGTCTTAAATCCAATATAATAGAGTTTGTTTATTTCTATAACATTTGGTTAGGTTAACTATTACATACCTTGCAGTTACGCCACTGTTTGTAGGTAACAGGATAACGTGTAGGGAGGGATATTTTGGAGAACACAGCCCTAAATGGGATGGTGTCTTTATCAACCCTGTCACCTCCAAGGCTCAGAGATCTGTGCAGAAAAGGAGGATGAAAGAGTGTAAGAAGCAGAAGTGATGGAGGGCCCCAAGGGGGAAGAATTATCTTCTAGACACAAAACACACAAGTATAAACCAGAAAAAAATTCCATCACTAGGAAGGGGAAGTAGACACAAAGTCCTAGTCCTAGCCAAGAAATGATTTGCAATTGATAACTTCTAGAAAAGAGGAAATAAATTTTCCCCAATAAAATGGCAATGGATATATCAACCACATATTAGGGCAGGGCAAGAAAGACTGGGACAGAGACAGAGATGGAACACAGACTTGGGTGAGTAGAGAGGAGGTCAGGGGGATGTTCAGGGAGGAGAGAGAATGTGATCAAAATATATAAAACTTTTTTTTAAAAGATGAAAAGCAAATAAGGAGCACAAAACAAAATTACTCGGAGAAATTTCTACTTTGTTGAAAGAGGAAATAAACTTTAAAAGCATCACTTTCAGTATGATATTAGGAAGAACATAATATTTACTCCAAAGGAATGAAAACTTATGAGTTAGTATGTTTTAAGACATGACAGTTAAAGATGAACACAAATAATGTTCTTGTTGTTTTCATTTCAACACAACCTCATAATCAATCAAGGTTCATGTTTATGACTCACTTATTCAATGGAAAAACCATTCACATTCAGTTTGAAACTGCTTAAGCTGTTTGTCTCATCCAGAAAGTCAGTAAGTGTGTGTTCAGATAGTCTCTACAGCCCACTTTCTATTTAAAAGTTCATTGTTCATGAGGTTCATAAGAATTTCATTTTGTATTATCTATGAGATTTCTCTCTCTCCTTCCTTTTCTTCATTCTTTCTCCTTCCTTCCTTCCATTCATTCTTTCTTTTCTTTCTTTCTTCATTTCATTTAATGCTTATTTAGCTCTTTTTCTTTTCTCCCCCCAATTCTCTCATTTCATGATGAGGAATGCCTATGGGCATGAGCAGTTAAGTAAGGAGGGTTAAACTCTTCTTTTCACAAAGCTTGCCTTTTCTCAGGGGACTTTGATGAAGAGAATGGGATGATGTGGATCAATAACAGAAGTATTATGAGCCCAAAATAGAATGTAATTGATGCCTTATATTCAGAGCATACAAAGGAAAGAAGCAAGTTTTACCATTTTGAACTGGAAAATAGACAGAAGGTGGTGCCATTTATGAAGACAGAGATCAAGAATGTCACAGATATTTTCCACATTTAAAGTTGGTAATCAAAAAATTAAGGATCATATTCGCTTAGTTATAAAGAGGTGGAGAGGCTATTTAGCCATATGGTTTGGAATATTGGCTAAGTGTTTAAATATGAGATTCTGGAAACTCATAGCAGGGGTCAAGGCCAGAGACTGGTATTTTGAGAATCATCATCGCTTCAGTTTAGTGGACACTTAAAGTCTCATAAGAAATCACTAAGCTTCATGAATTCAAAACAAAAACAAAACAAAATACAAAACAAACCAACGAACCAACCAACCAAACAAAAAATAGTTATCCATAAGGTAGGAAGACAATCCAAGGTGGTTTATGATGCGTCACCATGGGTCCTGTGACATGGTGACTGTGTCATCAATTGTCTCACTTGTGAATTCAGAGGGAGACAGACTTAAATGTGACAATATGTGGGATCTTTATGTCAGGTTGGTTTGAGAGGCTAGACCAGCACTGGAAGCAGTGTTTCATTGACAAAATTGATAGTTTAAATTTGCATAAAGTATATGAATAAATAAGGTTTTATTATTGAAATCAGTTTTATTTAAGATAAATGAGGTGCAAGGAATATGAAGTTTTGTTCACAGTCCATAGACAGTTTGTAGTGGTGTCTCATTCCTATGTATTTAAAGCTTTTGTAAAATCCTTAATTTACACATCATGCTGAAAATTATTTTTATCACTTCTTTTGCTTTGCTCTCTCTAGTATGTTATTTAGCACTTGGTGGGAAGGCCTGGTGGCACTCAGAGGAAGGGTAGGCAGGCTACCAGGATGAGACTTGATAGGCTATGATCATATGGTGGCAGAGGAGGTCCCCTTCTGTCACAGACTAGGGGAGGGGAATAGGGTGAAAGAGGGAGTGAGGGGGGAACGGAAAGATACAAGTGAGAGGATAACAAATTATATGTAATCTGAATAAATTACTTTAAAAATTATTACTAAAAATATGGTGCATAGAATATGTAATCAGTTGTGAAAACTTATATCGTAAGAACTTACAGAACATTTTCAAAAATATATAGTGGCACTTCTTCTCAGTGACTTCTTATTGAGCTCTTAAATATTGAAAGAATAGTGTAATAAACATGTGGAAGGATAAATACAAAATTTAAAGTAGTGATGTAGAAGAACAGATAAAAGAAAAAAACTCAACAAAGAGAGTAGAAGAGTTCATATGCATATAAAATATGAAGTATTTCCATTAATGGTCATTTTATTGCTGACTACAGTAATGGGCCACAGAGCTTCCCGGGGGTGGCCAGCTGTAGCAATGAAGATGTTTGCTGATGTACAACCACGCTAAAATGTTATCCCAGGAGAACTTTTTGAAGTTTGCAGGAAAGGCAGCCATACTGTGGTTTGAGACTTGAACAAAGTTCTCTGGAATGAGCTCTGAGACTGACCAAATACTGTAGTCTCCACATGTTCTGTGCCAAACTACCAAGAAAAAAAAGATTAGCAAAGTGCCCTGAATACCACAGTGTGCTTCTTCACTAAATACCAGCTTGCTGGTGGAAAATATAAACAGATTTCTACCCAAGTTTCCATTGTGATTTAAGGAAAATTTGCTGAGGAAACAGGGCTAATCCACAGAGAATTGTGAAACTGATGAGGGTACAGAGACCCACAATTTGCCTTCGAGCCAAAACAAATGCAGTATTTAGAAGTGTCTTTCCCATAGGTATTTAAGGGAAAGAAGAGATTTCTACTGCAATCTCAGGGCTTCGTTTAAAAAAGAATGTCATGATCCCGGTTTAAAAAAAAAAAAAGCCCTTAATCTGGGCTTCCAGAATTCTGAGACTGAGCATACTAATCAGCTGAGCTTTTTCTTTTAATCTAAAATTACTCTTCACCCCATAGCAATGGTCTCCATGTTTCTAACTCAGTACACTGACCTAAATCTGTTACTTAACTAGATGCACCGTTTAAAGCTTTTTTGTTGAATCCATTAGCATGCATCTCTGTGCAATGCTTCTTTTAAATAACCATGTTAAAATTTTAGTTTGTAAAAGTAAAGTTACTGAAGCTAGATGGTCATTTTCTTAAAAAAAAAATCCTAATTTATTCACGTTGCATCTGGATTGTAGGCCCCTCCCTCCTCTCCTCCTGGTCCCATCCTCCCTCCTCCATCCCCTCCTTTCCCCACCCTTCCCTCCCCCACCTCCTCCCCTATTCCTCAGAGATGGGGAACCTCCCTGTCTACCCACCCTAATTCATCAAGTTGCATCCAGACTGAGCTCCTCTCCGCTTGCTTTCCCTGTGGCCTGGCAAGGCAGTCTCACCAGGAGGAAGTGATCAAAAAGCAGGCAACAGCGTCTGTGTCAGAGACAGCCCCTACCTCCCTTACTAGAGGACCCACGTGAAGCCTGAGCTGTCCATCGGCTCCATCTATGTAGAGTACCAATGTCCAGCCCATGCATGGTCCTTGGTTGGTGCTTCAGATTCCACAGGCACCTCAGGGACCTGGTTAGTTGGCTTTGTTCGTCTTCTTGTGGACCTCTAGGTCCAAAAGCTTTAAGCCCAAAATGTACCCTGCCTACAAGATGTGTAGGAATAAAGATAGAACAAATAGAGCAGAGATTGAGGGAATTGTCCAACCAATGCCTGGCCCAGCCCAAGACTCACCCCCATGGAAGAGAGAGCTAACCCCTGACACTATTAATAATACTCAGCTATGCTTGCAGACAGGAGCCTGGAAGACTTGTCTTCTGAGAGGCTCTACCCAGAAATGGTTCGAAACAGATGCTGGGACTCACAGCCAAACATTGGGCAAAGCACAGGGAGTCTAGTGGAAAGTGGGGGAAAGGAGAAAAGTATGTATAGTCTTTTTTTTTCCTATTGGGTACCTAAACAAACCAGGTTGCTTCTCTCTGAGGATTGATATAAGGGCATACACATGAAATTTTATAGATTAATTTACCAAAGAGGGAAACACAGGTTCATTCATTGGCATCTGACAATCTCTATTGGGTCATGTGTAGACCCTACTGACAAATCGAAAAGGAAATAAACAAAGAAGAGTTGATGAGTCCATGGGTAAAGCCGCATGCTACGATGGCCTGAGTTTGATCCCTTGGACCCACAGGGTAGAAGGAGAGAACCAACTCCTGAAAATGGTCCTCTGGCTTCTACCACTGCTCCTATCACCTCCATAAAGAACAAACAAACAAACGAATGAACGAATAACTGTAATTTAAAAAATTCTAAAGAAAGGCAAGTGGATTGTGATCTGTTCCTCTGATCTATGTTAAATATCCATCGCAGTCTCATCCCTAATTCCTTTAGGCATTAGTACAATATGACTGTTGGGGTGTAGACCCCGTAATCACCCTAACTTTTTGTTCATCCTACCATCTGATTATACTCTTTATTCTTTCTTCCCCTCTTCCCACCATGGTATGCTTTTTAAAGAGCCAGCCTCTCTGTATCAATCCTTCTTGTCTATAAAATGATGATTCTGTGAAAAGCCCCGAGGCATGGTCACCATGAAGGACGATGGGTTTGGATTGGTAACCTGTGCTCAGCTGTTGAAAGCGATAAGGGATGACATTGTTTTCCAGACTGAGACAAAGTTTAGATATGTTTTCTGATGACACTCATGCTGATCCTGAGCGATGCTGAGTAACGTGAAGTATAGAGCCCGTGGAACTGGACAGAACCACACAGCTATGATGAAAGCCACAGCAGCCAAGCAATCTTCAGGAATTCCACTTCTCACCGATGCCAAGCGCCCAACACACAGCTTTCGTCAGTATTACATTAGCAGAACTTCGAGATCGCACTGTTCCAAGTCATACAACAGCTGTTAAAGCCCAACACCTATAGTCCATTATTTCACAATGTCAATATAGTCACTGAAGAGAAATCCCAGTTTCTGCTAATTCAAGGAATTTAGAAGCTGGGGTATAGTACATAAGTTGTTGTTCAGCAGCTGTGAGCCCCTTGGGTTTGAGTCAGCAATTTAGCATGTGTGTGTATGTGTGTGTGTGTGTGTGTGTGTGTGTGTGTGTGTGTGTGTGTGAGAGAGAGAGAGAGACAGAGAGACAGAGAGAGAGAGACAGAGAGAGACAGAGAGACACAGAGAGACACAGAGAGACACAGACAGAGACAGAGAGACAGAGAGAGAAGAAGAAGAAGAAGAGGAGGAGGAGAAGGAGGAGGAGGAAGAGAAGGAGGAGGGAAGGAGGGAGGGAAGGAGGGAAGAAAAAGAGAGAAAAGGAGGAAATAAGTATACAAAAGAACTAGAAACTGAGAGCTTTGAGTTTATTAGCCTTATCTATATTCACTAAATGAAGCAGAAGAAAGTGACTAAGGAAGGGAGGAGGTGAGTGAAGGAAGGCAGTGAGGGATGGTTATGAACAAGACCAAAGCAGAACAGTGCACATATGAAAATCCCAAAATGAAACCTATTGCCATGATACATGCTAACTTAAGAAGCTAATTAAATTTAAGATATTCATTAAAATGTCAGGATATATAGTTAAAAATGAATGAGGGTAAATGAATTCTTTGTGTAAATAAAGATCAGTCTAGATTGTGAGAGAAACATGATCACTTTTCAAACTCTCAAATCAGTAATATGCAATGTGAGATAGGTAAAATCGAGTATCCACTCAAAAGAATGGAATATTGGATCATTTTTACATAATTATATTACAGATAGATTAATTATACAGTTTTATTGAATAAAAATCATTGGAAATCTCAATAGAAAATCATGCTATCACATGTAGAACTAATAAAAGTTTCCTTTAAAAAACACAAGTCCAGATGCCAAAAAATGAAAAATATGGTAATACCGATTTAATTAAATATAAATATTCTTTAAGGCATTACAGACAGAGACACAATGAGCAGCATTTGGACAAACTACAAATCAATAAGTAAGAGAGAAACAGTTTGTAAATAATTTGGCCAAAATACAATAAAGCAAATGACCAAAAAGTATAAAAAGTGTTCTCGTATTTATAATTAGAGGTGTGTATATCAAAATGTCCATTTGATAGGACTCAGTGTAAACATGAGTAAAACCCCACAGTGAACAGAGAAAAATACCATCTCTGCTGTGCACTTTCCAGAACTGTATGGTGATCAAGCCTTTTTGTTGGGCAATTAGGAAAGATGATTTAAAACAAGAATAACATATGCCCTCAGCTCCAAAATTCTACATCTTGATTCTACCATTTAAAACTTATATCAGTACCACATACACAAATACTTATTTAAAGACAGCATTGCTTATTAAAACATTTTTGTGTGACTTAAAATATGTTTAAAAAATCATTTGTATTAAGACAAATAATTTCTGCAATAATTGGCAAAAAGAATCCCCAAATAACAATGGTTTGATGGCATTAGAAATTTATTGTCTTTTACATAAACCCCCAAAGGCTGTTAAGCATCTCTCTAGCTTGGCCGTTTGCCGTACGTTGCTTTTACCTAGAGTGCAAATGATCTCCATCCTGTGGTCCAGACTAGAGTTAGCAGGTGGAAAAAAGAGTGAAGAGAGGAGCATGGCTCCTCCCTTTGAGAACAGCAAGAGGCAATTCTCTGTATTCCCTCTATCCACCTGCCCCTCGTCAGAACTTGCTTGCTGTCACAGGGCCACACATAGCCTCAAGGGAAACTATAAGACCTAGTTGTCACTCCTTACACGTGTGTACCCAAAATCATGTTTAAAAGTCCATTCCCGATGAACAAAATCCAGTTTCCCAGGGCAACTGGTAGACTCTCTCACAGTCAAACCATCTGTCCATCCAAACAACAACCCATTCTCCTTCTGGCTTATAAAACTCAGTTACATGTTTCCAAGAATGGCAGTCCCAGTGCCTCCCTGTGGTCCGTTCTCTATTCCTACCCATGCACTATTTTCTGCTCCAACAACCGCTAAGATCTAAGGCAAATTCCTCACTCCCAACACATCCCACAACTTCAGCTGGTGCAGGATAAGCATGAAAGAGGGAAATGAGAACTACAGTCACTGACCTTAGCGTCCACAGCGCATCCTCTACGTTGGCAGGTTCTTGGCTGCTGCTGTGGCTTCTTACTGTTGCCTCTTGCTACAGCTACTATTTTTGATCTGTACTAATAACTCCTGCTGGTTGTGGTTAAAGCACTTGGCCTCTCAACCACACGACTGCACTCTCAGTCAATCAGGACCGTAAGACGAGGTTGAAAGCATCTTGTGATGGAGTTATATTTCAATCCACTTCTGCTTGAGGACTGGTTGGCTTTAAGCTGTGAACACAAATTTTCTGCAAATGTTTCTTTAAAAGTAAAAGAAGTAGTTAACATATGCCAGTCACTTAATTGTCTAGTATTTACCCAACAACCCAGACACTGAATACATACTTTTCCTTCAAAAGTACCACAGAAGGCAATTATATTGATTTTTTTTTAAAACCACAAAACAACAAATTACATTATCTTTCTGGAATGCAATGTCAGTTCTGATCAGCACTGAACTTCTAAGCCAGTGCCAATTATATGCTTTTTGTTGTATGTCCTTCTGAATTACCATTCAAAATATCAAAGATGAACTACTCCAGACAATATAAGATGGGCAGGCGTAATGCATAGGATTAGCGGTTTCAGTATCATTGCAAGAGATAAAGAAGTGATGTCTATGCATCTCTAGAAATGAGAATGTTCTATAGATCGGGGTGAAATGAAAAGTCTCATGCAGCTAGGCACCATATTTGAGCCTGATAACTGCTGGATGTTAAGAAGCAAATACGACTACAGTCTGTCTCAGAAGAAACAGCAGATGGATCAGGCAGCATTCCTAACATGTGCATGTGTCTGCTCATTGACAGCAAAACCTGCCAAAAATGTGAGCTGCAAGAGAGTCTGAGAGAAATGCTTTGCAACTTCAGCCTCCATCACTCAGCCAACCCCTGCTCAAGGCACTTGAAACATACCGAGGTGAGTCAACATGTAGTATCTTCCACAGGTCCTAAAAGGTCACTCATGGTAAAGGGGTTAAATTAATTATGAGGCATTCACCTTAAGAAATACTAAGATACCAGTAAAGGCATGTGTGCATATGTATGAATAAAAATTACTCTGATTGTGCTCTAGAAATGCTTAAAACGGGAATTACATGAATCAGTCTGTCTCAGAAGAAACAGCAGACTAATCTTCAAGTAAGATGGGAGCTTAACGAAACAAAATGCAAACTGCCTTTGAACTAGGACTTCAAGTGCACAGTGTTTAATAATATGACTTCACCGTGTCCACCATGCCATCAAAATCTCTTTCACCCACACCAAGAATCACGTGATTACAGAAAAACAAATATCAACAAACAGGGTGAGAACCACCAAGAGGCATCACATAAGAGACCTGGTCAGATAGGAACACCAGAATAACTAACCATTGTAGCCAGCTGTTTGAGGAGCTGTGAAGAAAATAGAAAATGATGGAAGGAGAAATGGGAGTTGAACAGAATGAATGTCTGGAGATGAAAGACTTAGTATGTGAAATGGGAAATCCACAGGAAGGGATATAGGAGAAAATTAGACAGTAGAAATACAGCCACAGAACCAACACAAAACGAATCACAGGGGGAAAGAAGCCAACAGACAGCTTTAGTGACCATGGGAGGAGATCAAGCAGCCTAACTTCCACATTCAGAATTCCAGAGGCTGCAGTCAATTTAGTAGGCTCGTGGGACAAAGGTTTTAAAAGGCTCAGTTGCACCTCCCTATGAGGCAGCAAACAATTGATGCTTTAATGTCAATATTACTTACAATATAATAAAACCGCGAAATACTCCAAAATCTTCCTAGCAAAAGATGTGGACATTTCCCTTGCTGAGAATGACAAAATCTCACTGAAAGGAATTTTAGGATAACTAGGTAAACTGAGAGATGGGCCGTGTCTGTGGATGGATTTGTTACGATGTCCTCTGACTACAGTGATCCACACATTCAACTCCATTTAGGAGGAATTACAGGAAACACAGATCGGATTTAGTGTGAGGAAAGCAGAGTGATGTTTCCAGGAACTTGGGGGTGACTAACTGCTACAGTCAGAAGTGACCATTCACGCTAATGTGTATTTGTCAGGCCCTAGGGACTTGAACACTTTCATGGGCTAATTTTCTTAAACATAAATTATTCTGTTAAAATAAGTTGACTGTATTTCAATACTGTAGTCAAAATTAGAAGCACTGTCTCCATGTTTTTTTTTTTACTTTTTGAAATTACAATATAATAGTCTCATTTCCCCTTTCTGTTTCCTCCTTCCAGTCCCTCCCGTGTACCTCTATTGCTTTTTCTCAAATTTATGGCCTCTTTTTCTTTAATTGCTCTTGTGTGTGAGCATGCAGATGAATGCGCGCGCGTGCACGCACGCACACACACACACACACACACACACACACACATACATGCACACACACACTCCTAAACACATAAACACAAGCTGATCATTCCATACAATGCTACATGTGTATATGTTTTCAGGGCTGATGTTGGGTATTGGAGTACCAGTTGGGGAACTCTTCCCCAGGAAAGACCATTTCTCTTGCTCTGAGCATCCTTTGGTTGCCAGTACTTCTTTGTCTAGGGTTAAGGCCCAGGTACTTTCTCCCCTTTACATTAACATGACTTTTGGCATTATCATTTTTCATGTCTTGTTTAGGCAGCCATGCTGCAAAGTCTTCAATTGGGGTAGCCTCTCACACATTTCTAGGAGACGTTGTCTCAGCAACTCCCCGTTCCTCTGACTCTTAAATGGTCCTGCCCCCTTCTGCAATGACCCTTGAGCCTTAGGTGCAGCCGTTGTGTTGTTGATGGGTTTGTTGGGACCGAGGTTTTAAAAGCTACCCATTTATAGTAGCAATGGAAAATGTTTAATTACCTGGCAATAGAGCTACGAAAGTATACCACCTTTCTGTGTGTGCTTGTGCATGTGTGTGTTTCCCTCTAGTGCACTGACCTAGGTCTGATTGAACTTTTTAATTTTGTTAGTATTCAGAATTTTATCTTTATCTTATAAAGGTATTTACATGACATGTGGATCTAGCTTTTCTTTCAAATTATTTTAATAATTTATAAGTTATCTCTTACATATTCTTGTTGGCTTACAGGTTGGCTCTGCAATCTCTTAGATCCTTTCAGGTCAAATGCCTGTATTGTTTTAATTTCTTTGGGCTTATGGTGAACAGTATGCCTGATATGCACAATTTATTTCTTTGAGTAGCTCTTCAGATAATATAGCTCTTTCTTTTTTAGCCTAAATATACTTTCCATGTTGGCTTTCAGTATTTGTCTTTCATTCTTCTTTTTCTTTGCTTTAGATTATTGCTTGTTCTAGGTAAAACTTGAAAAGTCAGAATTGATAGTGTAAACATGGTAATCTGGGATAGGTATGAATATTTTTATTCATAATTTAAACCAACACCCAGCTGTTTTATTTTCTTTTTCTTGATAGTTAAACTTTCTTTCAACTATTTTTTATTTCAGTTTTATGTTTAAGAGATTGAAGTGATATTAAGCAAATCCTTTAAATCCTAGAAGCCTTTGACATAAGGCATGACAAGCATCCGTTTTCCTATTGTCCTGCTTGACTTCAGGATGTTTCCCTTGTCCGTAGGCACAACTGATATATAGGTAAGAGGTAAAGTGAGAGCACTTGCTGAGCAGCAATGAGAGGCAGATTCAAATGCCCAGAATGCACATAAAAACCAGGTCATGGCTGTGAGTGAATAAAACACAGAGTTAAGGAGCAGAAACAGGCAGATGCCAGGAGTTGTCAGCCTACCAGAAGTGGCCAGAAACAGGGACAGGGGATAGTGAGAGACCTGTCTCCAGGGAGTATGACTGAGGTGTAAGTGACAGCTCAGTATCACTAGTATCTGCTGGCCTTCATATGTGCATGGGTGCATATACTCAGTGCATCTCTCTCTCTCTCTCTCTCTCTCTCTCTCTCTCTCTCTCTCTCTCTCTCTCACACACACACACACACACACACACACACACCATCCTTAAATCACAGAAGTCTACAGAAGTCTTTGATGTAAGGCCCAGCAATCATTACTCCACATTCACAACCTGCCCTGTTTGTCTTTGGAAAGTTTTCCTTATCCATAGTTATAATTGATGAAAGAAAGAAAGAAAGAAAGAAAGAAAGAAAGAAAGAAAGAAAAGAAAATCAAGAGGCAGAGATAGCTCAATGAGTAAGAGTATTGTTGAGCCAACATGAGAAATGAATTAAAAATCCTCAGGACTCATGCAAAAATTAGTCATGGCATGACAGAAAACATGTGGGATTTGACTTTCTGGTTCTGCTTCATTTTTGCTCAATATGATGGTCTCCATTTCCATCATTTTCATGCAAATAGCTTGTTCTTCTTTAATAAGTATTACATTTTACATTACATTAACATATAATACATAGTGCATTAGGATAACAACAACAAACCCCTACTGTTTATGCTACATTTCCTTTCTCCATCCTGCTGATGGACACAGAGGCTGGCTCTGAGACATGGCTAGAGCCAACAGTGCTGTGTAAACATAGGCAGGCAGGGGTCTCTGTGGTATCTCATCTAAGAATTCTTTGATTCTTGGTATCGTATAGCTTGCACTATATAGTAGTTTTTCTTTTACATGTTGAGCAACTTCCATAGTGCTTTTCACAGTCATTTCTGTAAATTCTAATGGACAATGTACTATACAACATCTTTGACAGCATCTGAGCGGGCATTTTAAAGAGCATTGTTTGGCATTATTAATGAATTCATTAACCTTGATCATTCTGATAGAGGTGAGATAGAATTTCAATGTAAGTTTGATTTCCATTGTACTTACAGTTTTGCTTTCATTGTACTAATGGGGATAATTTGACCTCCTTTCCATTTGTATTCTTTTTATTTATTTCCTTTACTCTATAGCTCTGGCTAAAACTTCAAGCATGATACTGAACGGGAGTGAAGAGCAAACATCTTTTTTTTTATTTCGTGCCCAGCATCAGATAAAGGGCTTTCAGTTTAGCATAATGTTAATAATAGGTTTGTGCTACGTAGCCTCAGACTTGTTAGGTATTTTCCTTCTATTGCTTGTTTCTTTGGGGCTTTTATTATCATCTTGAAATTTGTCAAAGACTCTTTTGATCAGGGATGCTCCTGTGATTTCTGCCCTAGAGTCTATTTATGTGATGTTGAATTTTTATTACTTTACACATCTTAAAACATTCTTGCATCCATTTGTGCTATATGTGTGGTTTTCAAAAAAATGCGTTGTTGAGCCTAGTTTTCAAATACTTTTGAGAATTTTACCATCTATGTTCATCAGGAAAATTTTTCTTCTCTCTCTCTTTTCTTCTGGTTTTGATAACAGGGCAATATTGATTTCATAGAATGAGTTCGGTAGTATTCTTCTTTACAGAATGAGCTGAGGAGTATTGGTGTTAGTTCATCCTTAAGCAGGCTTTTATTGAGTTGGTAGACTTTTTGTTTTGCTTTCACTGCATGCTGTAAGTTAGTATTAGATTATTATATCTTGTAGGTCTACTTTTGTAAGTCATATATATCTATGCAATCCATTTCTTATGACTTTTCCTACTTATTGAAACACAGGTTTTCAAAGTATTCCTTAATGATTTTTTTTATTTCATTAGTATCTGTTATAATGGCCCCAATTTCATCTCTAATGTTATTAATTGGAATCCTCTCATTTCCTTTGATTAGTTTTTGCTAAAGATGAGTTCATTTTATTTATCTTTTCAGAGCCTCAGCTCTCTTTCATGGATTGTATTAGTTTTACTATCTATTCCATGAATCACTTCTCTGAACTTTATCATTTCTTTCCAGTTACTATTTTTAGATTTGTTTCTCCTTGTGCTTCTAAGACAAGGTGAATCACTGGTTTATTTGAGGTTTTTCTGAGTTTTTAGTATAGACACACAGTTGTGGACTTCCCTTCTCTGGACAGTCTTTGATATATTCTAAAGTTCTGTTTATTTTATTCTCAGTTGTTTATAATAGTTCTACATTTCTCTCCTTAATTGCTTCAATAGTACACTGGTCCTTCAAGAGGGTATTGTTTAATTTCCATGTTTTTATATAGTTTCTATAATTTATCTTGTTATCAAATCTAATGTTAATTCCACTATAGTCTAATAAGATGTAGGATATTACTTTGATTCCTGTGTACATATCAAGCTTTGGCTTATGGCCTATAACGTTAACTATTTTGGAGAAGTCTGATGGGCTCTTGAATAGAATGTATGTTCTCCAGCTGCTGGCTGGAATATACTGTAGCTGTGTGTTAAGTCCACTTGATCTGTGATACAGGTTAAGTGTGAGGGTCCTTTATCGTTGATGTTGTTTTTCATTTGCTTTGTTTTGGTCTGGAAGAAGAGTCTACTGGTGAGAGGGAGATACGGAAGTCACCCACAGTTTGTCTTACCTAGCCCTCTCTTCTTATTTATACCCGGTAGTGTTCAATTTATGAAAGTAGATACGCTCAACATGTTGCACGTGCATATTTATCATCTTGATCCTCTTAGTGGACCATATCTGTCTTTACTTTTTTCATCTCTCTGGAATAATTTTGACATGGAATTTGCTTTGTTGAATATAGGGCTGTATACTAAGAGCTGCGTCATGCTTCTAATTACTTGATATACAGCATTGTACCCTTTATGTCTTTATGCTATGTGAGTCTATGCCAATGCAGTAGTGTATGTCTTTTGCAGCCAATGAGTGGTTGGATATTGTGCTTTGATTCCATCAGCTGGTTTGTATCTCTTTGATGGAGGATTGAGACCATTAACAAGGGGTTATTAATGAGGCATATTTGTTTACTCCTGTAAGGGTGTTTTCAAGATTCTTATATCATAATTCTATTAATCCAAGGAGGTGGAAGGGAGTCTTTGTGGTTTGAAAACACAGTGTTACCTTACAGATTTTGTACTTTCCCTAACAAAGTGGCTTGGTTGTAGAGTTTCTCTCCACCTTGGCTCATTTTTTTTTTTTTTACAATATCTCAGGTACTGTGGTATGGTCTGCACCATCACGGTTTCTTCCTCATCATCTGCTGAGTAGCTGCAGCTATCTAAAATTTCGGCTTTGCTGTATTTGGTTTAGAAATGCTCCTTTTTTTTTTACTCAGTCCTACTTTTCATTTGTTTTTGGCCTTAGAAAGTTCTAAGCACTAGAACTGGAACAAAAAAATGCCATAGCTAATGTGAATATATCAATTTAAAAACCTAGGCAGCTTCATAAAAATCCAAACATGATCTCCCCCACATCAGACAAGGATTTATACACTAGATATGCAGGTATGCAACAGTCTGTCAAATTAGTTTACCTCCTCTAACCTGGCTTGTATTGCCTAGATACAAAGGACTTGTTTTTCCACAAACAAAACATTCCTTGACAGTGAGAAAGATCATTTAAGGCGTCTCCAGAAAGTATTTCAAACAAGGATTCAGTTGTTCACATGAAGAATTCATGGCGAGTAAATGTTAAAATTTCAGTTTTTATTAGAATAACAAATTGGCTCTCTTTGTGTCAGTTTTACGTTATCTTTTATTGTCATTGGAATCAATAATCTTTTTTTTTAATTGCCAGTGTATGCCAAACTAAAAGGATGCACTTTTATAGTTTAAGTATGAAATGTCATGTTTGTGTGTTAAAGCCTAGGTCCTCATCCTTTTCAGGAGGTTCTAGAAGCTTGAAATGCTAGTATCTAGTTAGAGCTAGTAAGCCAGTAAGTGGCCTTACTTAATGTCCTGCTTCTCCTTCTATGTCATGTCTGCCATGATGTGAGTACCTTGCTTCACGACATCCTCCTACACCATGAAGTTCTGGACCACTGTAGACACAGAAACATAAACCAAGTGACTACAGAGTGAGTCCTCTGAAATATGAGCTAAGATAAATTCTTCCTCCATTAGATTGGTATTTTGTCACAGTGACACAAAGGTAATGGGTATTGTCCTCTTGATGATGTTGCTCATTTATTTGAAAAAAAAAACTCTTAGCAATTAGATTCAATTATTTACAAATCTAGATAATTCACATGAATGCATCATACTCACCTCAAGAAGAACAGTGATTACTTTTTGTCATTCATAGCATCTTTTTTTTTCTGTGTTCCAATGCTTGCAATGTTTTAGCCATTCTTGAATCCTCAGTGAAAGTTCAAACAATGATCAAAATGCTTGTTGGGAAAAATAAAGTTCTGGAAGATATCAAGTAGTCTATTAAGTGCTTACTCCGAAAATTACACTCCTAGCTTTTTTTTTTAATTATAAGGAACCCAGTGTTTAGCTGCATCGTTGTCCAGAACTTACACAGTTGCTCTAGTGATTATCAGAGAGTAAACACCCCTAGAAGAAACAATGTAGCTTTCCAAATATAAAATACTTTTCATAACAAATTTATTCTCTTAACTTCTGAAGAGGTTAGTCACTGTTACCTTGAGCTGTTAGCATGAGAGAGAAATGGGAGTAGATAAAATTTAATGTAGACATTCTATGGAAACATTTCAGGGACTTAAGTATTATGGTTATATTGTGTATTTTATGTAAAAATGTAGTCTTCATTTTACAGCCTGCCCCCCAAATGGTTCATGACAACTGTCATCCAAAGGCTTTATCCAAGATTAAGCAACCCTGGATTACTACTATTGATTTCCTATCTTTTCTTTTCACTTTAAATCCTTTGTTCAATGGATAATGCTTTTCTCAAGAAGAAGCCAAGATCCCTAGCAATTACTCAGTCAGCAACTGATATTCTAAGAATCTTGGTTCATAGGCTTATGAAGTCAGTGGGAAGGCTCCAGGAAGGCTTTTCCTTTCTCGAGTCAATGCACGTTTATTTTTATTGTTACTTTAAAGTTTTACATGTTTGATCTTTAGCCAGTCAATTTCTGCTTCTTATGTGCCTTTCATAAGTGAAACTTATCTGCAGGAGCATTTCTGAGATAGCACAAAAGTATTTGGGTTTTATTTTAATGGTTGCTATATCAAGCTGGGTTTTTTTAATGACCCAATTTATTTGAAGTTTCTGCTAATAAACAGTCTTATACAGATAAATGTAGGTCGAGAGTCTTTGATCATCCTAAATTTCTCTTTTTATCTCTGTGTTGATTTCCTTCTTTCTTATTATTTCATGAATTGTTGTTCTCAAGGGCAATGCATGCAGCTGTGCGTTTGCGTTGATTTCCGGTGTTCAGTGGTGAAACTTTAATCATACAGAGATCGTCAACCTTTTTCCAAATTGATGCTTTCAATCACAAAACAGATGCATTTGCTGAAAATTATTATATGGTAAAAATTCGCTAAAGCAAAAAATTATATGCTTCTTCTAAAAATAATTCTACTAGTTTCTTTGGTGAATCCTAAAAGTTGTAACACTCATGTGTTCATGTAGAGCCTAACCCACCACTAAAGCATCAATGTGTTGTGCTGTTTGGGGGTGTGCTTTCAAATCCTGAACCCTTTCTAAAAGAGGCAGAAATGAAAAGGTATTGAACATTTTTATATTTAAGACATGTATTTCAGTAATTGGGATTAAACAAAAAAGCATTTATTTTTTGTGTTTTAGCTATATTACATCTCCTGTGTTTCAGGATAAAAATTATATTCAGTATCGATTACTATTACATTACTGATATGCGATATAATCAGTGGCGTTTTCTATTTATATTACTTTTCAAATGCTTTCAGTCATGACGTTATAAATGAGTATCCATTGAAAGCACCTGACTTCTCAGTGGAAATGCAAAATCAAGTACCTGAATGGAAAGATTCCTGATGTTAATCTGCCTCTGATGGTCTACTGTTGGAGGTTAGTCTGATGTATTTTGATGCTAATTAATAAAAAGGCATCACCTGGACAGGGCAAATGCTATAGTCATGGCTAAGGTTCCAGGCCTTGAAAGACAGAGAGAATCTTGGGAAGAAGAAGGAGGACCCGAGGAGAAGGGAGAAGGGGAAGGCCACCATGGGTCAGATGGAAGAGAAGCACATGGCCGGCGTGGACGGAGATTTGGCCCAGATGAAGAACATTAGGCCCAGATGAAGAACATTAACAAGTATTTGGGTTTATGAATGGGAGGTAGCATGAGAGAAATTATTAGGAACAGATGGCATGGGATTGGGGTAGGTATCCCATACCTGCCCCACTATGGGAAGTAGTTTAAGGGATTAATGTCTGCCCTGCCCCAGGTTAACTAAGGTTATTTTAAAATATAACAAGTGTCCGTGTCTCGATTGATTGTCAGCAGGCTAGAATATACTGCCGTAATAATAATTATAGGCCCGATAGTAAACATTATTAGGCCCTACTAATAATAAACAACTATTAGGTCATACAGATAATTTAAAAACAACAGTCTACCCCCAGATATTGCGCACACATTTAATTCACTTTTACTTCCTCCACTCTCTTCCACATCATCTCAAAACAAACACAAATCAACTTTCCCTGTCTCAACACCAGCAAAGGAACTGATCCTATGGTATGTTTTGGGAAATCTCCCCGATATTCACCTGGTTTCCAGGGAAACTGAAGACAGTGTGAACCTTGACAGAAGTGTTAGAAAACCTGTCATTACTTTTGAGATTGTTTTGTAAACAATTATCAAAAAAATAAGTATATTTGACCATAGTCATCTTATTAGTTGAGTGGTGTAAAGGTGAGAAGGTCATGAAGACAAAATCATGTCTCTTTTTTAAGCCACTGTAGAAATGCTCCAGATCACTCAGAGGAAGGATAGCAAGTTACCAAGAAGAGACTCGATACTCTAAGAGCATATACAGGGGGAGGAGGTCTCCCTCAGTCACAGACATAGGGGAGGGGAGAAGGGGAGAAGTGGGAAGGAGGGAGGAATAGAAGGAAACAAGGGAAGAGCTAACAATGTAATATGAATAAATTAATAAAAAAAAAGAAATGCTCCAGATACAAAGCAGCTGCTGTGCAGAAAATAACTGTTTATTAAGTGAATGATTGGAATATTCAACTATAACAGGAGAGTTAGATAAAAGAGAATATACTTGACAATCAGAAGTTGCTTTCTTAGAAAATTCATTATTGTGGCATGGCAGTGAAATATGAAGTGAGTTATTGTTTCTAGAAGGCACTATGTTTTTATGTATCAAAAATAATGCATTGGTAGTATAGTGGTAAGCACAGTCTCCAAATTTTTTAAATGAATACATCTATTGATATAAGTGCTTTATTTCTATGAATTTATCCTAATAAAATAGTTGTAATATAACCAATCATTTAGTTACACAAGCATATATTACAGATTTTAAAAATCAGCCCAAACTTATGGATCTAAGATCATGTTTTTTCTTTTTCTAAATTTTGTGCCATGCATGGACTCCATTAATTATAAATGCTTAAAATTTAAAGTCATATAAAAAGAAAAGGAGCTATCATAACAGTGTAATTTACCTTAAGAATTCTGATTACTGATACAGTAAAGTTTTTGAACCATTACTGTTTATTTGGTTTATCAGTTTTTGAAGCTGGCTCTAGCTATGCACTCAGACTGACTTTGCACTTTCAGTCATTATAGATTTATTTATTTTATTTATTGCATATGAGTGCTTTTATCTGCAGAAGAGGGCATCAGATCACATTATAGATGGTTGTGAACCACCATGTGGTTGCTGGGAATTGAACTCAGGACCTCTGGAAGAGCAGGCGGCACTCTTAACCACTGAGCCATCCCTCCAGCCGCACTTTCAGTCACTATACTTCAGTTTCCCAGGTGTTGTCATCACAGCTCTGCTTTTGATCACTCTTTTGGTAATTAGCCAGGAACATTAAAATAACATTTAAATGCTGCCATTGAAAGCTTACAAAAAGGTTTTGGAAAATTGCCCAATTTCTTCATCTTCACTGCTCTGCCACAACCCCCTTTTTCCATTGTCAGCAAATGATTTTTATACAGTTGCCTTGTCAATAACCAATAGTGAAACATTCACCTACTACTATTGAATTGATCACTGCCCCCTTCAATCCGGCTGGCTGTGTTTTGTTATGTCTTGCCACTTGTGGTAACATGTATTTTATTAATTATGGCATTGTAACTTACGTTAATATAATCACCCTACTTCTCAAATGGTTTTGATTATCTGTATCCTAGAATGTAATATCATTCACTTATATGCAGCATATGCATGAATTGTGCCATATCCTATTTGGCTCCGGGGACTGACCTGACAAGAGTGGTGAACGAATGAAGAAAAGACAAACACAGAGAAAAGCTGCGATTGGGTAGGCAGAGTTATCATATGAAGAAGCCACAGCATCCTGGAAGTTCGGCATATTTATTCTATACAGATCTACAAGGATGCAGACATAGCCAAGCTTGCTAGGAGCAGTGTCTGTAGGAGGACAGTCTTGGACCATAAACAACTTGGTCATGGAGAGAAAGCTGCAGTGGACATTTCTTCATACACTGTCAACATTCTCATCAGAGGAAGACCCACACTCCTCTGAGGCTCACACAGAGAGGGCTGAGGCACCGGCCCCTGAACATGGCCTTGCCCATGTCTACAACATCCATTTACTCAGGACCTCATTCATTTCCTGCAGGATTATTTTAAAACCCAGTGTATCTATGTTTTTCGGTTAGCGTTTTAAACCCATTTATAATGAATGTAACTATTGGAAACGGTCACATTTACACCTGCCATTTTACTATTTGATTTTTATATGTCGTGCTTACGTCTTTTTCTTTCCCCATTTCTTCCCTTTTAGTTAAGTACATATCTTCTGGTTCGCCGTTTTTTGTTATGTTTAAAATTTTTCTAATTTATTATAATTTATTCAGATTACATCCGAATGCTATTTTCCTCTCTTGTATCTTCCTGTTCCCACCCTTCCTCCATCTTCCTCCCCGTTCCTCTCCCCTAGACCTCTGATATAAAGGGACCTCCTCCCCTAGCATATAGCCACAGCATATCCGGTCTCATCCTCCAAGCTGCTTCCTCTTCCTTTGTGTGTTGCTGTGCCCCCTCCAGCAGCAGTAAACATAGACCCCCCCCCCCCGTTCAGATCTAACCAATGGACAGCTCATTCCTCACGGTTGTGGGGAGAGCAGGGACTTCCTCTGACAGGAACTCTGGTGCCCCCGATTTTTGTTATGTTTTAAGCTCCACATATTTTATGTTATGATCATTTTACGACATAATAGGATTCATTATGACATTTTCATACACGTGTATCGTGTACTCTCATCACATCCACCCCCATGCCCTCCCTTGTCTGCCTTTCTTTGTTCGGTTTCATCATACCCAGTGCAAAGTATTTTGATCCAATTCACCCTGCCTCCCTTCCCTCGGTAACTCCCACCACTTTTTCTTCCTAACTTCATATGTTTTTTTTTTTTTAATCTTCACCCTCTGTGTACACTTAGCACTGTCAGTGTGTGTGTGTGTTGGGGGAGGTGCAGGTCGATCCACTCGAACATGGAAAACCTAACAGGATTCCACTCATAAAGAAAACTTATTCTCCTTCCCTCAGAAGCTAAAAGGCCCTGAGCTAGTGGTGGGACTTTGTGGTCTCTGCCCTGTTCCCTACTGGAGTTTTGACTGGCTTAGTCTCGTGCATGCAGTCACAACTGCTGTGAGTGTGTGTGTACAATGGACCCATCATCTTCAGAAAAATCCGTTATGCAACAACGCTGCCACAAACTCTACCTCTGACAATTTCCCCACCCCCTCTCCAACGATGAGCCCCAATGTCTGGGGCCAGACATATGACATAAACAGCACATTTAGGACTATTCTTTCCACAGACACTTATCCTCTGCTCTTTGACCAGCTAACTGTGTCTTTCTATTCATTGCCATCACGTTCAAAAAGAAACTTCTCAGTTGAAGGATAAGAGACGCGTCAATCGATGCATACAAAGAGTTCAGAGAGAAGTTTCATATTATGTTCATCTAGCTGAATAACAGTAGCAGCTTCTCTTCTAGAGGCTGTGGGCTCACAGCTGTAACTCAGCAACACACTCATCCTAGTAGACTCTATGAAGAGGGCATTAGATAACATTATAGATAGTTGTAAGCCACCATGTGGTTGCTGGGAATTGAACCCAGGACCTCTGGAAGAGCAGTCAGTGTTCTTCTTAACCTCTGAGCCATCTCTCTAGCTCCACTATTTTATCTTATGAAAAAGAAAAAAAAAGGTTTAGAGACAGAAGACTCATTGTTGGTGCCCGACTACTGGTTTAATCATCTGGCCATCTCTGCATCAGAGTCATGTTAATAACGCAGAGAGTATCTTCCATCTGGCCCAGGGGTACATGTATTCCACTACTCAGTGTTTTCACTATGCTGTGCACTCAGAACCTTGGAACTGTGAAAGTGCCCGGGTACTGATTTTGACATTAAAATAAATTTTATCAAGTGAACAAATTATTTTAAAACACAGGAATTTATGCATAACGGAGATTGGCTGTATAATGAAGTTCTTCTAGATTCATTATTTCTATTTAGTAGCAGATATTTTTAGTTTATCTTGGACTTTCCAAGATTAGTTACATAAGTTATCTACTTGTTGCAGGATGTATCCATAGAAGGTTTCCTGTTTATTTATCTGTCTCTCAATCAATCTATGTATCTATCTGGTCTCTATCTGTCTAATATGTGTATATACACAATTGTTTGCATTTATAAGCCTCTATGAAAGTTTTTTTTCTATTGGTCAGTATATCTTAGTGGCCAATGATAAGGCAGATTCACTTGAGCTAATAGGATACCTTTAATGGGAGCTCTGTGCCTGGCAGCACACTTTTGAAGTTCAATTATCTTTCACATTTGTGTTAGCCTTCACCCCCTGCTTGCCACTCATAATAAATAACTGAGGTCCCCACTAGTTGTTCCTGGAGAGATGGATGTCCTTGGACTTCTGGATTTCCAGAAATATATCAAGGCTTTTCAAAAACCTAGAGGAGCATCTTCTCTCAAATTTGTTTCAAGGGATACTGTAGCTTTAGTCAGCTGGTCTGATGCTAACTATCCCAACTAATTATTTGCTTTTGGCAATGAACTGTACATTGGAACTGTCAGATGAGTGTAACTCCATCCACATCTAGTTAAACAGCAGCAAAGCTCTATCTAGAGTGGACCTTGGCTTCCCCAGGCTCCAGGTGTGCTCAGTGATGGTGCTCAAGGGTGTCAAGCTGTGTGAAGTGCCCCAAATCAAGTTCTCTCTAGTGGCTCCAAGGCTTCCCACCACCATAGTTGCTTGACCATGCAGTAGTAAACTGGGGAGAGTATCATCTTACCACTGGTCCCACTAGTGTTATGAAAATCATAGATTCTGTAAACATTGCCTGCCTTCTTGTATAGCTTTTGGTGATTTCTAGTGTTTTGAGATGGATAATTTAGGTAATTTTGCCAGTATCTTTGTTTGTAGTAGAGAAGACTTAGCAATATCTGTTTGCTATCCATGAAGTGTCTCTCAAATGATTGTGGGTTTTTTGTTTTTGTTTTGTTTTCACTTTTCTTGGAAACAAATGTTTATGAAACTAACATTAATCCTCATCATATTATGTTTATATCATATGCTTTCCCCTAGTAAATGGTTAGGCTAATAAATTCTAATGTAGTAAATAAATCTTATTTTCATTTACTCAGTAGTCTTTGAACCTGCACAGTATATACAATTATACTAAACTTTTTCTGGAGGAGGCACTAAAGAAAACTTCAGTTGCCTCAGCCTCAGGAACCTTTACAGTTCGACATACCACATCCTTACAGATGAATACAATGCAGACACAAAGACAACAAAATACAAATAAAAAGACAGGCTTTGTGACAAGTCCACAAATCGACAGATCTAGGTAAATCAAAGATTTTAAAGCATCAGCAATAGTCCATGTGAAGATATAATGGAATGCTTTGTGAAGTTGTTGCAGAAAAATTAACATATTCATGGGTGATTATATTAATCCAGTATAATTTCCAAACACGTGTTTATTAACGTGTCACCTTGTACAAAATGCTGTATGAATGGGAGGCGCTTTGAGCGTTGATACGGATTAAAAGGAAGACCTGGTGGGGTAGGTTTTCAGTGTTACTAAGATCTTTCAGAAATTACATCCTATTCAAACCAGGCGTGCTGCCCATCATCCTCACAGTGATCATTTTTTAATTAAAAATATCAGCCCATATTTGCTGATGCCAATTGTTATTATCCACTTGGAAGTTGCTATGAGACATCCTGTCAAGAAATGTATTCCATGCAGTTGGAGAAAACTAAAGACAGGGCTAAGGATATCACCTCATGAGTAAAAGCATTTGGGGCAAGTCTCACCACTTGAGCTCCCATTCCAGAACCCCCATGAAAGCTAGAATTAAGTGTCTATAATTCCAGGTACCCATCCCCCAAAGGGATGTCCAATGTACAGACAGAAGAGTTGAGGGACGCTTCTAGGCCAGGAGTGGGGGAGAGTCAGGCAAACTGGAAAGGCAGGAAGGGACACTGGAAAGTACACACTGATTTTCACAGCAGGACCATGCAGGCATCCGTCTGCACCCTAACACAAGAACATGCACACACACATCCCTATGGTCACCTATCACCCGCAACGCACAGGCCGAGATGCAAGAAAGCCACAAGTCGAAGATCATCTATTAGTAAATAGACACTACAGATACCTTCACGTTAAAGGAAGCCGTAGCTTTTCTTTCATCTGTGCAGAAGCTGGCCATGCCCATATTTGGTGCACTAGAAGATGCTGAATGAAGAAATGGGGCATCTGTGGAAGCCCAAGGAGAACTAACATCTTCCAAATAAATGTCTGGGCGAAAATAAACAATCAAGGAGCAGATCTGTTTAAGTCCACTGCTGGCTCTAAAAATAGTTCTCCATGAGAATAGAGTCAAGTATTTTTCAAAGTACCTTGGCAAAAGGAGGGCTATTTCAGTGAGGTGTAAGCCCCAGGAATCCAAAGAGTTGGACAAAGCAACTAACTGGCTGTTATAAACACAGGTTGCGAAAGGGAGAGAGGCATTAGTAATAGTGTCATGCACAGTGGGAACCCCTGCACATGGCACCATAAATCTGAGCAACTGATGTCAGCAAGACAGAGAACAGCGGCAGAAACTAAGGACTTGAAAAAAAAAAAACCCCTGTTGAAAAAGGGTCAGTGGGGAACCGCGGATACTTCGAAGGAATAGCAATAGACGGGCCAGACGGTCTTTCTACATGACCAGAACATTACAGTTTGGAAGTGCTCAAAGAAAGATGAAATACTAGATGTTAACATGCATTTGGGGTGTTTACTGGAAGGTGGTTGATGTTAAATCCTTTTAAATCTCTGTTCAGTATTAAAGCTTAGAGAACCCTTCATGCGGCGGCAAGGAGTCGTTTTTCAAAGGGGGTGAAATGGAAGGCTAATCCTAATATTTGTTGCTTGATTTTTTGAGTCTCCATTCAGCTCACGTGAAATTGGGACTCACTCTGCGGGTTGATTATGAAACATTATAAATCTCAGATTTTAGCCAGAGCATACATAAGCACAGTTCCAAATTACCCATCACGTGAGGCCAGAGAGCAGGAATGGTGAAGGAAGAAGACTAAGCTCCAATTATGTTGCTATTTCCTGGAGATGTGCTGCTTTCTGGGTGTTTTTTTTTTTTCTTTTACAATAACATTACGTACTAAGGAGAATAAATCTGGGCACCACAGCAAGGATCACCACTTGTACCTTGACTTCTGCAGTGCTCCTTTGGTGAGGCTTTGTGGGCTGTAGTGTACCACAGCACTCTCTCCATGTAATGTCTAGGACAGCACTTGAGTTTGGAGCCCTGTCAGCTGAAGGAAATGTGGTTTCCTAAAGCACACCATAGGATGTGGTCAGTTTCACGGATTGACAAGATTAGACTGTGGTACCCGGCTTTTTGTTAGACATCACTCTTGCTGCGAGCATGTCTTTGTCTTCGAGGTTTGATTAATGTTTAAGTCAGTCCACTTTTTCAGCGAAGGTGGTTGTCCTCTCTGATATGGGCGTAGGCATCGTGGATTTGTCCAGAGGCTGTAAAAGAAAAAGGCGGAGGTCAAGGAAGAAGAAGAACTGGGTCTAGGATGTTTTTAGACACTAGTATGCAGTGTGCAGTCTGTGTCTCCTCTCTGTTGTTGTTGTGTTTGTATCCAATAAAATAAAATGTTACTCTCTCTGTGTGCCTGTCTGTCTGTCTGTCTGTCTCTCTTCCTCCCTCCCTCCCCCTCCCTCCGTATGTCTGTGTGTAAAATCCAAGTGCATTGGTGCATATGGGATCTATCTTTCTAGAGAATGAAAGCCAATACAAAAGGGAAAAGAAACATTCTGACCTATTCTGAAGTGCTTTGCTAGGGCTACTTTTCCCCCATTGATGACATCATGATATACACACCATCACTACACTTATTTGATCCTCTCTGTGACTAAAGTAGACAATGAAATAAATAAAATTAGCTAAATTCAACTCAAGTTAAAATGTTTTGTTGAAGGTCTACCTTGCTCAGCACTAGAGGCTGAAAAAAGAAGAGATAGAAAATAGCTCTGCCTAAAAAGAGGTCAGTGTTCAGTGAGCAGACACTATACAAACTTATAACCAGTAGAATATACACACAGACACACACACACATATACATATGCTCACATACACACAAATATCAACATATTTTTACTTAACATCATGGAAAAATATTTTAGTTCAAACACCTTCCTTAAAGCCCATAGAAAATTATAAAAATGAATAAGAATTAAAAAGAAAACAGTCACTAACACCAAGGAAATGTCATTGTCTCTGCCTCTCCTTATGACATGAAGAAGAGAGCATGTTTAGTACCAAATAAACCATCATTTTTTGAATGTTGAACCACAAAACCCACTCCCCCTCCAAACTAAAGTTGTCAAACTTCAAAGCACATTTACAATAATTACAGTATTAGGATGGTCTGTTAGACATATTGGACAGCTTAGGACTCATGAAAAGAGACACTGAAAAAAATGATTCTGTTACAAGCCTTTCTAATGTTGATGATCTGTCCACCCAATGTCCTAACCCACTGGAAAGGGCAGTGAAGAAGTAAAAATGATGGCTAGTGCCAGGCTGTCACACTGAATATTTAAGTGGCCATCTGCTCAGGAAAAGAAGGCACTGCCTTCTTTGATGGGAGTGGTAGTTGAAGTAAATCTGAAAACTCTTCAGCAGGGATTGGTGAGAGATGGGGCAGAGGATAAGAACACTAGCTGCTCTTACAAAGGACCTGTATAAGGTGTTATATCATCATCTGGAACTCCAATTCCACACACAAAGGGCACAGACATTCAGTCAGGCAGACACATGTAATATATATATATATATATATGTAATAAATATTTTATAAACTTGTTTGATAGAATGGTCCAGAACTCTTCAAGGCTCAATTGCCTTCAAAAGGATCTTATTATGAAAATGAGACTGGAGGGGAAGTGCAGAGAGAAACAGACAGATGAAACAAACAAGAAAGAGGACAGAAATGTTAAAAAAAAAAAAAAGACTAACTGGAGGAAAGATGATTGGAGATAAAGGGCCTAAAGATAAAAAAAAAATACACATTAGATGAATAAAACCATACGTTTCAACATAGTAATTATAGTAATTATTAATCTTGAAAGAAAGAAGAACAAGGTTCAAAAGTCATACAAAAGAGTGATGTGAAAAGCAGGTAGAAGTCAACAAATTATTATATATTTTGTATTGAAAATAGATTATTTTCTCATACAATGTATCTTATTTACAGTTTTCTTCCCTTTATTTCTCCTAGGTTTTCCCCATTTTGCCTCGCCCTGGATCCACTCCTTTTCTGCCTCTCATTACAAAGGAGTGGCTTCAGAGTTCATGTGAAAGTCATACCCCACTCTCCACCCAACTGTGCAGAATGTCCTGTCCATTGGCTAGATCTGGGTAGGGGTTTGAAGTTTACGGCCTGTATTGTCCTTGGCTGGTGCCATAGTTTGAGCAGGACCTCTCGGCCCAAATCTGCCTATCATAACGTTCTTCTTGTAGGTTTCTAGGACCCTCTGGATCCTTCTACTTTGCTATTCTCACGTCCCCTGGAGGGGGAGACCTGGTGGCACTCAGAGGAAGGATAGCAGGCTACCAAGAAGAGACTTGAAACCCTGTGAGCATATAAAGGAGGAGGAAGTCCCCCTCAGTCACATTCATAGGGGAGGGGAGTAAGGGGAAAATGGGAGCGGGGGGGGGGGGAGGAATGGGAGGATACAAGGGAGGGGATAACCATTGAGATGTAACAAGAATAAATTAATAAACTAAAATTTAAAAAAAAAAGAAAGGAGTGGCTTCTAAGAGAGAACAACCTTCCATCAAAGGCCTCTTCTGCATCTAATGAGATGATCCTGTGGGTTTGTTATTGTTGTTAGATTATTTTTTAATTCAGTTTGTTTACATGATAGATTGAACATATTTATTGTCATATATTGAACCATATCCGAGAAGAACCTTACATGATCATGGTAGATGATCTTTTTTCTATGGTCTTGGATTTGGTTTCCAAGTATTTTATTGAGTCTTTTTGCATCTAGTTGTCTCCTGTTCGTGCAGGGAATTGGTCTGTAATACTATCTTTTTGTTGAGTGATTGTGTCGTTTGGGTATCAAGGTAACTGAGGCCTCATAAAATGAACTGGGCTATGTTCCTTCTGTTTTTATTTTGGGAAATAACTTGAGAAGTATTGGCCTTAATTTTCCTTTGAAAGTCTGATCTAATTCTTTGTTAAAAAAAAAAAAACCCTGGCCCTGGGCTGTTTGTTTGTTTGTGAGGCTTTTAATACTGGTTCCATTACACTAGGGCTTATAGGCCTATTAAAATTGTTTATCTGATCTTAACTTAAATTTGGAAAACTGTCCCTATCGAGAAAATTATCTATTTCTTCTTAGATATTCCAATTTTGTGAAGTATAGGTTTTTAAAGTATGTCCTTAGGATTCTTTGGATTTCCTATGTATTTGTTGTTATGCCCCCTTTTCCGCTCTGTTACGTTAATTTGGACATTCTCCATTTTTTAGTTTGTTTGTATAAGGGTTTGTCTATCTTGTTTATTTTTCTCAAAGAACGAACTCTTTGTTTCATTTGTATTGTTCTTTTTGTTTATATTTTATTGACTTAAGCTCTGATTTTAATATTTTTCCTGCATCTACTCCTTTAGGGTATGTTGCTTCATTTTGTTTTAGAACTTTCAGGTGAGCGGTTATTAGTATGAGATTTCTCCAATTTCTTCATGAAGGCACTTAGTTGGGTCCATAAGTTTGGGTATGCTGTGGATTCATTTTCACTGAAATCTGGGAAGTCTTTATTTCTGTCTTGATCCAATAATAAATCAGCAGAGAGTTGTTCAGTTTCCATGAGTTTCTAGACTTTCTGTTGTTTCTGTTGTTGAAGTCCAGCTTTAATTCATGGTGGTCTGATAGGATAGAGGTGATTATTTCCATTTTCTCTTATCTGTTGAGATTTGCTCTGTGTCTGAGTATGTATATGAGCCAGTTTTGTAAAAACTTCCATGAGGTACAGAGAAGAATGTATATTCCTTTGTATATGGGTGAAATTTTCTGTAAATATCTGTTAAGTCCATTTGGTTTATAACATCTGTTAGCTCCAGTTTTTCTCCGTTATGTTTTAGTCTGGATGCCCTGTCTTCTGGTACTAGTGGGGTACTAAAGACCCCCATATTCAGTGTATGAGAGATAATTTGTGATTTAAGTGGTAGCAGTGTTTCTTTTCCAAACTTGGATGCCTTTACATTTGGGGCATACATGCTAAAATTGAAATGTCATTTTGGTGGAAACAGAGACAGAGGGGCAACAGACAAAGGATCTGGGGTGGTGTGTGTGGTGGTGGGGTATGCGCCCCACCTAGCAGCAGCAGGTGATGACATAGGCTTCTGCTAGGTCCCTGACAGCAGGCAGGGTAGAAATGTCTGATTGTTAAGAGTCAGCCCTCTGGAGTTGCTGGCACTACAAGTTTATGGCACCATTGTCTGGCTGCTTCTTTCTCAAAGAGTGGAGGAAGGGGAGATAAACTTTAGATCCTCATGGTTGTGTATCAATGATTGCAGTATCTCACTTACCTCAAAATTTTATTATTTAACATTCACAAACTAAATAATTTAAAAGTCATTTTCAAATGATGGAGTCAATGTGTTATTACTTTTCTTGACAAAGTGCTTTTGTGAGCTACTTGAAGAAAAAAAACTTCTATCTCTTATTTATTTATTTTTTTTAACTAAGAATGTCACCACAGATGTTAAGTAACTTCTCTTGTCCAGAATTAACTGGTTCAGGCTTTCAGTGATACTATGTAGTGACTTCTGGCTTTATTCTGTCTAAGTAATTATGGCTGGAGACATTGGATTCTGCGTGTACAATTTCAAAAGTCTATGAGGACTCTTTGGATAGTGTGACTTTGATTTGAGTATCATAGGTTGATTGAGCAAATGTTAGAGAGAGGGAGAGGGAGGGAGGGAGGGAGAGAGAGAGAGAGAGAGAGAGAGAGAGAGAGAGAGAGAGAGAGAGAGAGAGAGATGATTGATAAAGGCCATTATATAATTACATCAGAGTGATACCTTATCAACTGTTTTAGAAATGACATAACAGCATTTTGCTATTAAAATGAAGTTCAAATTGATACATTCAGCAATGTAACTGACGGGGCTTTACTCTTTGTCACTCTGAAAGCAAAGTGCTCAGTCATATTCTGGGAAATGGATTATGTACATGAGACTGAGTGCATAAATATCCCAATTTAAACCTCATCTAGAATTCCACAATTTTCCTCATTATATACTCAATCAAAGTAATGCATGGCCTTAAAAATCCATCAAGATCTTTAACTTCCTCTTTAATTCACAGTAAAATTGGGTAGGGGAATCCTTTTTAGGCACATTGTATAGGTGCACATGATCCTACTGCTCTGTGGCTCGCACCTGTCCCTTCTCTGGGTGACATCTGTATACTGTTCCGGCTCTCTCCTGCTTCTCCTATCTCTGCTCTGCTATTCCTTTTTTTTCTCTTACTAATATGATTGCTGATAATTAACTGGATCCAATTTTCTGCTGTGTGTGTTTGCACTCCTTGATGATAATTTCACCTTCTGAGACTGGAAACATCACCTCATGCTGGTGACTTCAGGTTTAATGTCATTGTTCCTTCTCCATAGTCAACCCTACTATTCTCTGACCTGGGCACTTCTTATCAACTCCTTATGCCAATGGTTTTCAGCTTAGTTTTTGGGGAGAGAAAGTCTCGTTGCTTGGGATGTGAGGTTTAACAAGAAATATTTGCAGAGGTTTCCCAGCCAACTCTTTTACATGTAATCTATGTGCAAATTCTCTTGGGCAAGACATTGGAGAAGGGGGGGGTCCCCTAGAGGGGGGACACCTGGTGGCACTCAGAGGAAGGACAGCAGGTTACCAAGAAGAGACTTGATACCCTATGAGCATATACAGGAGGAGGTAATCCCCCTCAGGCACAGTCATAGGGGAGGGGAATAAGGGGAAAATGGGAGGGAGGGAAGAATGGGAGGATACAAGGGATGGGATAACCATTGAGATGTAACAAGAATAAATTAATAAAAAAAAGGAAAAAAATGAAAAACAAACTTTTGGTCATCTTTTCACTCTTTGACTTTCTCTGAGAATGGCTGTGTTAGGTCTGAGCTATTCAAGCTCCTCCCTTGTTCGTTCCTTGTTACTGCCTTCAATGTATGTGAGGCAAAGCCAAGGGATTTCTTATTCACACCAGAATGAAAAGATTCTGAATGATCTTTGCCACCTGGCTCTATTTCTCACTCATTTCTTTGACAATAGCCTTGTACAAGAACATCCTGACTTCCATGATTACCTTGCAAATCATTTCTTTCCCACTAGTCTTTTTCTCAAATTCATCCATGCGACACACTTCCACTGGAAGTATTAGTATAAATGTGTAGATAGTTGGGTCATAGTTTTAGTGCAATTCACTCTCTCAGCATTTAATATGATGAGTTTTGAAACCCACTTTAGACACATAATAATCCTTGTGATATTGAAGATTCCCACAACTGGCAATGTGTGTCGTGCAGAGCAACACCCAATCTCCAAAATCTGGGCACCACTAATCATTCATGTATGTGTGTTTCAATCTGCACAGATATAGGTCTGCATATATACATAATTATATATAAATATGCATGCGTATATCTAAGTTTGGTCTTTTTTGAGGGGTTCCTATTAAAGGAAACATATGATCTAGGATAAATGGTGTCTGGCTTGTTTCATTGAGTACAATGCTTCTGGAACTCATCAGCTTCATAGTGATTATCAGTAAACCACTCTTCCACTGTGATTTCTCCAAAGCATGTTTAGCCTCTCACTAGTTGCTGGTGTTAAGATTGTTTCCAATTGCTGGGTAATATTTATACAAGCGCTAACAGAATGTATGTGTTCATGTCTCCTAGCTAAATGCCCAGGAAAAGATAACTGTTTTCCAAAGTGAATAGAACATTTGCACTGTTATCTCCAACGCAGAAGGTGGCAATGAATTGAGTCGCCGCCCCACCTCTTTGCCATCATTTGGTATTGTGAGTCTTCTTACATTGAGCTCATAGTGTGTCATTGTGACTGAAGTTGTTTTCCTGGAGATCAATGATGTGGAATATTTTGTGCTAACCATCCTGTTTCTAACTGCAGTGCTAAGTGTTACTTTGCAGATTATAATTGTTATTATTGCAGGTTCATAGGAAGCTACAAAGTGAGAACAAAAAAGACCTATGTATAGTTTACTCAGTTTTCTAAATTGATATTATATAATCATAGTACAATCAGGAGATTGACAGTAGTACTGTGTATAAAGAGAGACACCTTTCATTTCTGCCTGTTTTAAATTTCCTGCTGGATTCATTTAACCACAACACTCAAAATGCGGATCCATTTTATTCACCAGTGACTTTTAATTTTTTATTTATTTGTAGGAATTTTTGAGACATGGCTTCTCTGTGTAGCCTTGGCTGTCCTAGAACTCACTCTGTAGACCAGGCTGGCATAGAACTCAGCAATCTGTCTGCCTCTGCTTCCAAGTGCTGGGGTTAAAGGTGTGCATCATCCCCCTACCCCCCCACACCTACCTAAGATACCTATTTGTATTACCCTTTTTTTAAATGGTACCCAATAAGATTCTCACCACAATTCCTAATCTGTAAGAAGCTACTGATATAGCCACTATGTGCATTCTCCCACCACTGTAGATTGTTTTACTGAGCGAGATGGTGTGTGACCTCTGTCACTTGGAACAAAGCTCTTGAGATTCACTCAAACTGTTGCACATATCAAGAGTACACTCACTTTGATTATTGAATTCAATGGTGATGATTTCTGTAATTAAACATGAAGTTTGTGGGTGATATTTTCCTTTAGTCTTAAAAAAAACCAACAACAATTACAGCTATTGCAGCTGTTTATTCCTTTCTATATATGTTCAAAAAACTATTTTCTGTATCTTGCTGGATTTTTTAAAAAAATAAGGAATAGTATTAAATTATAATTGAAGTGAAATGATATTTTATTATATAGCCTTCTAATCCATGAACAAGCTGTGTTCTTTATTTCCATCAGCATCACTTTGTTTTTTATATTTTTGCCATATAATATCCCATATAAATCACCTTAGAGTTAAACCTAAGCACGTCATTTAAAACATTTTAAATGGTATCACATCTTTAATTTTAGTGGCCCTATACTCATTGCTAGTATTCAGAAATCTAATTTCTTTCCCCCTCTTACTGGTAAGCTGGTTTTGCCTCCTATAATCATAAAGCTTATTACTTTTTTTGAAATTTTAAATAAAATATAAAGACGATTAGATCCTCTCTAAACAGGGATAGTTTTCTTTCATTTGAGATGTATAAACATATTGTTTCTCTCACTGACATGGCAGTTGAACAGCAGTGGTAACAGAGAACATCCTTATCCTGCTGTCAACCACAGATGGAAAGTATTCACCCTTTTATGGACAAATGTGATAGTAGCTGTACATTTTCCTCTGGATGATCTTTAACATGTTGAAGAAGTTCTCTTTTTTTGCATTGTGTCCTCTAATACCTTAAATGCTGATGTGCTAACCTCAGTGTCTTGGAAGGTGACCTTATTTGAGAATAAGAGCATTTTGGATGCAATTATAGCTAATATAGTGAGTTTGTGGTAGACTAGGTCTCTAATTCGATAAGACAATTGTCCTAGTAAGAAGGAGAAAATAGGTTCAGGAAGAAGGTCCGTGAAGACAAAGGCGACGGTCATTGTAATGCTGCTGCCTGCCAAGGTTGCCCAAGATTGCCAATAAACTACTAGCATAGTGTCTCTCACCCTGTAGGTCCTGACCTTTCACAAGGGTTGCATATTAGATATCATGCATGTCAGATATTTACATCATGCTTGATAATAGTCACCTTACAGTTATGAATTAGCATGGAAATAATTTTATGGTTGTGTGTCAGCCCAACATGAGAAACTATATTAAAGGGTTGCAGCATTAGAACCACTGTACTAGAAGGTGGGAAAGAGAGCGAGCGAGCAGATCTTTCCTCGAAAAATAGCAGTGTTATCTCAACTGCATTCTCAGAACTGTGAAGTGATATATTTCCTCTGTTCACGTCTTTCAGTTTGTGGGTGTTTGTGGGTGTCTCTAGAGAATGGATACACACTACATTTCTTGCTTTATAAGTTCTACCAACACAACAGGGGAGGAAAACCAAAGCCTTTTAAACAAGTAGAGGAGGAGCAAGTAGATATGAATGAGGAAACAAAACATTAATCAGCATTGAACTTTGTCAAATGTTTCATCAGCCTTCTCAGATAATATAGTCATGGAATTCTTTTTCTCCTCATCCATTGACATAGCGATGTCAGTGACTGATATTATAATGTACAAATAGTCTTGTATGTTGAAGGTGAATACTCATGGTCAGTCATGCTGTGAAACTGTTGTATAAAGATCGTTAGAGTCATTTTGTTGATTTATGAAACTACTCTTCCTGTTACTGAAGGGTTTTCATAAAAATATACCATGAAGAATTTGTTCCTTAGCTTCCTTTCCTGCCTCTTCTTTGCTTGGACTGTTTTTGATTTTGTTACTACAGTAAAGTTTGCCGATGAAATAAATTGTTAAGTGTTCCCTCCTGTTAACTGAAAGGTGGTGTTTCAAGCTGTGTTCTGTTAGTTCTTTAAATGCTTGGAAGAGTTCGCTAGTGAAACCATCTGGGCCCAGAGATTTATTTGGGGGAAGTTTTTAAACTACTAGAGCAATTTCCATAACTGTTTTAGGGATATTCAAATGATCTAGTTCATACTGTATTCAGTTTATGCTCTTAAAGGAAAGCATGTTTTCAAATAATGGAGGCAGAATTGTGTGTAGGATCTCTCTTCTCTCTCTCTCTCTCTCTCTCTCTCTCTCTCTCTCTCTCTCTCTCTCTCTCTCTCTCTCTCTCTCTCTCTCTGGCCTGCTTGATATCAACAGGGACTATAATGATAAGACCCATTTCTTTGCAATTTTTACCACAGTTTTGTTGGGTTTTAATGCTCTTTCTATTGAGAACCTTGTTTTGTTTATTTTGGCCTGTGGTTTAACCTGTTTACACCAAATCCTTTTTCTAAGGTACAATTTATTTTCTCTGTTTTTATTTGTGTATGCACACACTGCTGTTGAGGGTCAAATTCACTCTGTTTTGCATATTAAGAAAGCATCCAGCCACTCAACAGCACTGCCAGCCCTAACTAGGTTCTTCAGGAATAATTCGAACATCTATGTATGAAGCTAGATTGCAGGTACATGGTAGCTTTGCTTTTTGATGAAATATGTGAGTCCATGGCTTTATGCCATGAATCACAACTTTTTGTAAAGATCTGGTCTTTCTTGGTGTCTGGTCTTCTCTACTTTCCCTTTGAATCAAGCAAGCATTCATGAGAATGTGTGCATTTTCATCTTGTTAAAGTTGATACTTCATAAATGTGCTAACAAAAAAAATTTGCAATGTACTATGTAGAGATGCTTGATTGACAGCCAGGGGTCCAGTTACAAGGAGAAAGCATTGCTCAGCTATATGTGGAGAAAAACATTAATGCTTCTGAGCCTCCAGTGAGGATGTCCAGGCTATTACCTGGTGTAATTATAACTTCCTGTTTTCTTACATGCCGACTGAAGGATTCCCACCCCCCCTCCCCCTTGGTCCTGTTTGTGGCCCAACAGCTTTCGAGACATATCTTCAAGAATAAAATTCCTATGCATTTAATGAAATGTAAGCATCTGTTTGCCAGCATTATGCCACACCAACTGGCTTTAGGGTAGTTGCAATAATCTGAGGACACATCCTCTTCTATATGGTCTTTCAGAAATGCACAGTTGATCACAGGTCGCTGTCAATTCCTCTGATCAGAATAGGGTTTTAACTGCAGTGGGGGCTCCACTCCTCTTCCTGGGCATTGCGGTTACCCTCTTTAAACCTTGCCACTGGCTTCAGGCTTCTTCTCTAGAGTGTCTGGTTTCTCAGCATTTTTCACCCGCCATCCTGCAGGATGGGGTAAAGCCAATTGCACCGACTCTGTGCTTATGTTTAATGTGTCATTCCATCTGCTCCATTTGGAGTCATATTTTTCTTCCAGCTTCGTGAGGAGGTTGCTTAGATTGATAATTTACAACTTTTCATCTCTTGGAATATAGGAATCTCATGTGAGGTGCTTCCTTCTTGGTCATATTTTGGCACAATCCTATAAATTGTGATGTGCTGTACTTTGATTTTCACTCAGCTCAGGAGTGTTTTTTAAAGCCTTCTCTTAGATAGCTGTGCACCGGGACTGTGAGATTCATGACTTATTTAGCAATTTGACTGCCAGTGGCTTTAGGTGTGATGGCAGGAAGTATACTCTGACCCGGAAAGTGTCGCAAGAATGCTATTTAAAGGAAAATGCTAAAACCAACCATGAGCTTGTCTGTTGCTGACATTTAGAATTGGGGTACTTTAAGATGAGCTCATTATGTTCCGAATTAAGTAAGTATTGGTTTAAAAATTCTCTTTTTTAAAGAGTCAAACTGTAGGGCTAGTGAGATAGCTTGGATGATAAAGTGCTTAACTTGAGAGCCCGAGGACCTAATTCGGGCTCCCTGGCAACCACGTGGTGGCATAGAGTTCAAGTCCTCGTGCTGCAGAGAAGGAGACAGAAGGGTCCTTGGAAGTTGCTGGCCAGCTATTCCTCATGCATCAGTGAGCCCAGAATCATGAGCTATATAGTAACTTTCCTTTCTTTATATGGCAGTCAGTGATACTTTCGCAGCAACAAGAAACCAATGACGGTACATTAAAGAATAGGCTGCAGAGGCTGTGTGAGGTTAGGAGAGGGCAGAAAGGTTCTGGTTAGAGGGGTGGGATGGCTTGTGTCCTCTAATTCTCCCCCAGCTGTGCTCTCTCGAGGCTGAGGCTACACAGCTTGTCACGGTAGTCCCTAGCTGGGAAAAGCACCTAGTCAGTTATGCCTGCACAGCATAATCCTCATGATGAACTCTCAACCTATGTCTTCCATGATTTCATTATTTCAGACTTAAAAAATGAATATGTAAACTGAGGTCAAAAGGTCTGTGCTTTGATAAGAAAATTGATTTAGAGAGTTGAAGGCGTGCCCTCGTTTTTCCCTGATACAAGCCTTCCCTTAATTTAAAATCTGACACCAATCAAATGAGTTTGGAAGTGGAAAACTTTGCAGTAACATGTGAAATTTCTCCATCAAAAAATAAATTCTGTTTAAACTGCCACACTCAATTAGAGCTGGGCACCTTGCTGCCACCTCCTGTCTTCATTGTGACCAATTATGGAGCTCTTATAGTAGTCTCCATCAATCGCAAAAGAAGCGTCTTTGATGAGGCATGATAGCCACCTTAACCTGTGGCCACAAGAGTAAGTATTTATAATACAGTTTAGAATGATATTGGTTTTAAGTGGTTGGCACTCATAGGGTCTCTCCTACCTTCTATGTTCTCTCCAGGTGCTAGCAGTTGGCTAGGTGTGCAGTGGCAGACGTGAGCTCCCTCCTATTGAATGGGCCTCAATTTCAATCAAACAGCTTTAGGTTAGCCTCCAAGTGCTGCTATTCCAGCATTGTGGACACCTTGTCAGGCCAGTCATTGGGGTTCGAAGGCCTTACAGATGGGTAGGACTATTGACTGCCTTTCTCCTTTGGCAGCTTTGCATGGCATCTTCTGAAACGATGAGAGTTAGTCCTCAGGGAGAAGGCTTCTAGGCCACCTCCAGATCAGTTCTTCCAAGGTATCTCTCTGACGTATGTAGTGTCTTTAGAAGGATCTTACTTTCAAGCTTTGGGGGGCAACTGAGGGGAAACTGGCAATTGTCTAGACTGTTTAGGGAGCTTCCTGGACCACCTGACCAATAAACTAAATGGGAGGCTTCCCATGCCAGGCATTGTGCATGTGTGGGTGGGGGGAAGGCATGACAGGGCTGTGTTATCTTCTGTGGCACAACTGCATTTAATATCTCTCATATTCTCTCTCTCTCTCTCTCTCTCTCTCTCTCTCTCTCTCTCTCTCTCTCTCTCATATTCTCCCCCCCCCCCACCTCTCTCTTGGGATGCACAAACAAGAGAGAAGATGTGTTTGTCTCTCTGGGTCAGGAAAATCAAGGGAGAGAGAGAGCAGAAAGCTTGTAAGAGCCAGAGGAAGCCTCTTGCTAAATAGTATGTTCTAGACATAACAAGGAAACTGCACCCATGACATCTGGACAACACGGTTTCCTAAACAAGACCCACATAATGACATCACCATGCTTTTCTGGCTCTTTAGTCTAACCAATCAGTTAGCTTCCATATCAGTGAGAGATTATGTCTCTAAAACCAAGATGCAGTGCATAAAGGAAGACGTCTGACCTCTGGCCTCAACCTTTGCCCAACATACACAGATTCCCCCATCACCACATATACTTTTACACAAATAAAATCAAATATGAGCATGGGAAAATTAAGACAAAAGTGGCATGGATAATAGGAAATTACAGCGATAAAATATGAACAATAAATAATATATTCAGGAGGAAGAAATGATGGGTTGTAGCTAATGGTGGTGGTGGAACAATCGAGAGAAAATGTTTAAGGAAAGATGAGTGCTTACATACATTTCTCTCATTAGATCATATTATTTTCACTAGTGCACAACTCAGCTTTTCTATGTGGTCATAGCATTTATTACACAGGTCAATTAGCACTGTCACTAAATCAAATGCAAAGTGCTCCAGACTCAGACTCTAGTGAGTCTTAGGTTTGCATTAGAATTTGCTGTCAATTTAGGAAATGTTTTGAACAACTTGCTTTAACTATTAAAAAAAAAAAAAAGAAGCACAAGTGAAATATTTATTGGCACCTTAAAGATAATAATGAGGTCTGTTTTCCCATTTCCACTGTAATTTTCTCCTAATATGTATTACAGAATTATAGATTATACTCAACTGAATTACAGTTTGGGGTACTGAGTGATGGATTTGCAGCATAACGTCTCATTGGAGAATGGGCTTTAGAGTCTGAGTTGAAAACAAAAGCAGAATCCAC
This sequence comes from Acomys minous, assembly GCF_964271855.1. Lineage (NCBI taxonomy): Eukaryota > Metazoa > Chordata > Mammalia > Rodentia > Muridae > Acomys > Acomys minous. Next base: position 102,280,688 of record NC_140490.1, read on the forward strand.
AGTGCCCTTGACAACGGCCTTTATGAGCAGCCTGGCACTGAAATCCTGTAAGTTATCCCTTCAGCTTTGGGTAGGAGCCCCAGTTCTTTGGATAAAGCATGAGGTCGACAGTGGACTTGCATGGAAGGCAATGAAGGACCACAGGCCAGGAAACACATTCACTTAACGTTCGAAAGTGAAGCTCACACTTAATGCAGCAAGAGGATGATGCCCAGGCAGAGGAGAGGGGTGGCAACTGGGCAACAACAACACAGTACTGTCCTCCATTTCCTGCTAACCCAGCACCAGGAACGCGTCGTGTGGACAATGACAAAATCACTTGCTATTTCTCTCCAACCCCACACATGTACAGCTGTATGCATTTACGTTACAGAAGCACGGGATGCTATCTGTTGTTCTCTAATCTTTACCAGATGGCATCAGTGCACAGATTTTTTTTTAACACCATGAACAATCTTTCCTCAAGCATATGTGAAAGTTGGATTTACTATTGCTAAAGGGTTTTTTTTTAGTGCATTAATTTAAATAAGCAAGCCAACAAATAAACCCAAGAAATTTGACAGAACTTTTGCCCAAATTACGTTAGGAAAATGACAATGATAATAATTTTTTAAAAAGGGTGCATTATGGGGCCAAAGCATCCAGAGTACTTATATTCTAGTCTTGCACGATACAGCTGTGATGCATAATAAGAATCTGGAAACATCTGCTTCTCACTGATATATGGCTGGGAAACCATGGGAAGAGCTGCTGCAAAGCAGAGTGACCATATTGGATGTGCTAATTGCTACTTTATATGCTGGATTCCAATTATCCTGGCAATTAAGATAAAAAATATTTGCTGAGTAAACACAAAGCAGAATTTCCCTCCATCATAGGTTCAGAATATATCCTAACATCTATTTCTCATGCTGTCTTCAGTGATTTTTTTGTCGGCAGGCAGGTGAGGAGGCAGGCTGTGTGTGTGTGTGTGTGTGTGTGTGTGTGTGTGTGTGTGTGTGTGTGTTCAGCTCTATAGATCCTTAACTAATATTGAAAATAACCATTTTTCCTTTCCTACCGATGAGCTTACTGTGTAGCCAATTATGGACGAACTTGCTGGATTCTTTGTAAATAAAAATAAAAATAGAATGTCTCTTTAAGACAAACAGAAATGTAGACTTCCTTTCCCTCAATTTAAAATGACTTTTGTCCTTCCCAGACTACTCATCGAGTTTTTGCTTTGGGGGTGTTTTTGCTTGCTTGTTTATTTGTTTGTTTGTTTTTTAGCTTTCAAAAAATTTTGAAGATAAGTTTATTAATACAACCTTGAAAAACAATGAAGGAAGAAGGGAAGAAAGAAGGCAGAGAGACAAAGAGAAAGGAGGTTGATCCAGCATGCAATTAAACTCTTATAAGCTTATGAAAGTTAGAATCATCTGGTAGCATATTAAAGTCACTTGGCTATATTTTAAAGAAACCCTATAATTTACAGCCATGAGAAATTAAACAAGGAGAACCACACAGTTTGGCCTCTGTGTATGTTTAGAGACCTGGACATCCATTAAGCAGAGTAATGGTGATCTGAGGACCCTAGACTTGAGTTTATTTTGCTGTATGAAATATGTCTCCCTTGTAATGATATCTGAAGCTCAATAAATCAGTATGGTATTATAAAAGCCTCAATCTAGCCCCATCTTGAAATACCAGCCCATCTACTAGTCGCCACCTTTCTAAATCCTATGTTCAAGGCTGAGTTATGAACAGCCAGGCTTTGAGTGGGCATTTTGTAAATAAAGCAATAAAATCATTTTGCATAAATCATTGTCAAAGTATCCAGTATTAGGAGAGTTTTAAAATGCTAGCACAAAGGAGAATCCCTTCTTGCCACAAAGCAATAATGGGACACAGAGATATTTGTATGTGAAGATGTACAGCACTGCCATCGTGACAACAAAACCACATGACTTATGTCTTGATGATCATGCTGTACTTCCAACTGCCTTCAAATAAAGTAGTAAGCCATGAAATGCAATGGAATATTTATCTGAGTCATGCTGGTGTGTTATTCACTCTTTGGGTTTGATTTTTTGAGCTAGTATTCCACTGAGCACCCTCTATCCCGGTTCTGTGGACAAATAAACTGTGTCAGATTAAAGTAAGTCACTCCTCACAGGCTACACCAGTTTCGAGCTATGATGAGGGTATGTCAGGTTTTTGGTTAAAAGGGTCCTGTACTCCCTTCCCCTATTTCAGAGAAGAAATCACGTTTAGGATTGGTTTTGCAGAAGACTGTATTTCCTAATAAAAGGCCGGTTTCGAACAGATTAAGTTAAAGTTGGTTGTAGATAGAGAAGGAAAGATAGAGAATGAGGTTCTTTGGTAGGCACTCCCTTTGTATTCTCATGTTTCTGAGAATGTTGACAACAACACAAAGAAAAGAACGTATAAAAGAAATGTCTGCATTACTGTTGTGTGACAAAGGCAACTCTTATTTTTTTTTTTAAAAAAAGCATTTATTTGGGCGTTTGCTTACCATTTTAGAGAGTTAGTCTATTGTCATCAAGTCAGGAAACAGGCAAGCACAGGGCTGGAGCAGTAGCTGACGGATTCACATCCTAATCAGAGAGAGAGAGAGAGAGAGAGAGAGAGAGAGAGAGAGAGAGAGAGAGAGAGAGAGAGAGAGAGAGACAGACAGACAGACAGACAGACAGACAGACAGACAGACAGACACAGACACAGACATAGAGCACTCATGTTTTGAGGTTTTAAAAGCCCACACTAGCGACTCATTCCTCCACCAAGGCTGCACCTACTCCATCAGGGCCACTGCTTCCAATGCATAATTCTTCTAATCCTTCTCAAAAATTCCATGGCCTGGTGACTAAGCATTTAAATATATAACCCATGAAGCAGTGGGGTGGAAGTGAGCATTCTCATTTAAAGCATCACAAGAAACCATTCCTACTTCTTCCTGGATGTTGGTTTTCCATCCATCTTACTCGGAGAAAGCAAATGAAATGTTTTTCCTAAAGGCCATCATTTTTACCTTACTTGCACACGGAAGACATGGCTTTCATTGATGAGACTAGCAAGGGGGTCAAAAGGCCTGGATAGCTTGGGTACCACTTAACTTCTCAGGACCTGCCTTTCCTCAGGTCTTCCTCATTCTCCCTGGTGCCTCACCATAGGAAGGCAGGGTGGGATCAATAGTGCAATTGATAGCTTAAAATGCAAATTGGAGAGTGGAAGTCATAGAGTGTCACTCTAATATATCAGTGTGTATCGAACATGGCATTTTAAAATTACAGTGACTCCTGTTCAATAGGTGGTCCCTGGGACACTAACTGGGAAGGTTGGCCAGATATTTCAAGGCCTCCTACATTGCCTTTTTGTTATAATTATTGATACCAAAAGAACAGAACATTTTTGTCTCAAATAAAATATATTAATAAAGTTGGATTTACTTCAAAGATTCTAATATAGTTTTTAAAAGGTTAAAGAATTTTTTAAAAATTTTCTCCCATGACTACAATGAAAAAAAAATTTCTAAACTGCTCGAGACAGAAAAAGCAAAGGCATTAATAATAAGAAATTAGATAAGTCTATAAATTTTGCTGCCTGACGGTTTGTTTTAAAAAGCACAAAACTTTGACACATCACAGCTTAAGAATATGCTTTCAAAATATCTAATTGCTAGAGGGGAGAATGACAAGAATCCACTTTGAATCCAAAGCTTCCATCTGTTAGCTGATTGATTTAGTATGAGTTTGCTAATAAATTTTATTTTTTTAAAAAATGAACATTTTAAATAAAGATGTGAAGACATACTTCTCCTTTTTTGCTGATGGTTCTGTCGTGGCAATATCTCCAAGGCAGGCAGCTCTCAGTCTGCAACGCTAGATTACTCCCCCTGGTCCTGCACTCTCACTGGTGGACCCTCTGCTTTTCCTTCATACCTGATAGCGCAGGAGTAGTCAGGAGGCCCTCGGATCCACATGGTTTATGCAGTGCATTCCTTAGGAAGCATGCACTCTATGGACAAAAGGACCGTTCACCTTTCTTTACTCGTTATCATATTTCTGTACCCCACATATAACTTGGTGTAAGACAAGAAGATAAACTTCAACACGAACGTCACATTTTAATGCACAAACAAATATTAGAATCAGCTCTGTTTATGACAAGTTATTAAAGAGCTCTCCAATGCCACTCTGCTCAGTAATAACATTTTGTCGACTTTGCTTTGGAAAATACATTTTTTTCCCCATGGCAATAGGTTACTCAAGCTGTCCAGAGACGATCCATGCAAAGCTTATGACACTATTGAGAAACACAGTAAGTACTTAATGAAAATAATCTTAAGCATCATTGTCATTCTTGAAGTTACAGCTACCTGTGCGGTGCGTTCTTGTCACAGCCCTGAAAACCTGCTACCAAAAGGCATTTCAGAACCTACTTGCTCTTTCAATTTTATCTACAGGTCGTTTTCTCTCCTGCTAATGTTTCTGAAATTTTAGGATATCTCTTTTTAGTTGCTACCTAATACCGTAGAAACTGGGTTCACCTCAGTCTCACGAATTCATTGATAAAAACAATTTAAGAATGGATTCAGACAGAGATTTGAAGGAAATTATATATATTTTATGAATTTATTCATATTACATCTCAATTGTTATCCCATCCCTTGTATCCTTCCATTCCTCCCTCCCTCCCACTTTCCCCCTACTCCCCTCCCCTATGACTGTGACTGAGGGGGACTTCCTAGGAAATTTTGCAAGAGTTTAAAAGAACGACCCCGAGGGCAAGCAAACAGTGAATCTCAACAAGTGTCCCGAAGAGAAGAATGGAAGAGGGAAGGGGGAAATAAATGCCATTTGAGCTTCCGGAATGGAGGTCCACAGGGCAGTAGCTAGCCCCGTGGTATGAGGACTTCAGAGAAAGACTAAGAAAGACCAACATTTCAGAAAACGCATACTTAGGTTCTGGCCAACGTCTTGAAGAAAGAGAAAAATGGCGGCAGGGGTTGGGGTGGGTGGGGCGAGGTAGTTATATCTGTGTGAATCAGGGCTGAGAAAGGTGGAGACCCAACGGATTCTCATGGCTGCTCAGCTCATAGGGACTATACAGGAATTCTGGGAAGGAGAAGTAGCTCGTAAAAAGGATTCGCTATTCCTCTTATCTCTATCGTGGCTTAAGGTGAACCCATCGTTCTAGGGGCATCCTCTAGCTAAGTGATTGACTCAACCCAACTGGAATGTTAGGACTGCAACCAGGCCAGGGGTTCTATCTCCTTGACCAGAACTTTACCCTTAACGGGGTTTGATTGCTCCTTTAACAATATGTCTTAGTCACAGAAGGTTGAGATTCTCCCAGAACACCAAACCCAAGTGCCTGTCTCATCCTTGAACATGCTATTTTCTTTACTTTGAAGCTCTTCATGCCCTAGATTGCTTTGCACGCACACTCCTACTTCAAGCCTTCACTGCCCGAGTTCATTTGTGTCTCAAGGCGCTTTGAACATAGCACTTTTCATGCTTTTGTCTTTATTGATTTCTACCCTTTCAGGCTTTTGAAGAGAAGTGCCTTGTGTGTCACAGACACTCAGAATGTGTGAATCCATTGAGCGGGTCAGCTTTGCTTTTAACGTGGTATGGATTTTTCATATAGTGCTTTCTTTTTCTTCTGCGGGAGAACTTCATTTACTGAGAACGGTCATTGATCTAGATGGATGTGTCCCTCTCTACTTCCTGCCAAGTCTCACCAGATGTAGATGTGGTACTAAATCTTTGTGTATCCTAGCATTTGTTGCCAGGAGTGGTTTTTGGAAAGACTAGAAAGAAGTCTGTGCTGTGTCAGATCCCGTGAAACAACAGCACACCAAATGGGACAGTTCTCACAGACAGTCCAGGGACAAATACAAGGCCACTTAGGGTCTCTGGGCAGATGCCTTGGTTGGCTCTCAGCTGGTACACTATGAAGTCCCAGACTTAAAAAAAAAATGGCCCATCCACTTGAGAGAACCGGGGCTGGCTTTTCTAGAGAGGGAACTCACTCTCTCTCTCTCTCTCTCTCTCTCTCTCTCTCTCTCTCTCTCTCTCTCTCTCTCTCTCCCTCCCTCCCTCCCTCCCTCCCTCCCTCCCTCCCTCTCTCTCTCTCTCTCTCTCTCTCTGTAGACCAGGCTGGCTTCAAACTCAAAGAGATCCACCTGTTTTTGCCGCCTGAGTGCTGGGATTAAAGGCGTGTGCCACCCCCACCAGACTTAGTTTCTTTACAGTAAAAGGGAGTGGTGCAGAGGGCTGTTGTTAGGGTTAAACAGAGGGACTATATGTTAAAACGCCTCCTGCAGTAACCAGTGAAACATTTTACTCAGGGTCACAGCAATTATTTTTTATTAAAAGTATTATCACTTTCATTATTTTCTTTGTGATAGGATGGTTTTAAGGCAGGAAAAAAAAAAAGCATTTGTAGTGATCAGCAAATGCCTTGGATTCCTAGAACGGTTTTAGTTTCTAAATTAAGGTTACTGAGATTTTTTTTTTCATTTCAGGTTTTTAGCTCCAGCACTTAACAGTCTGTCTTATAAGGGTGGCTTTTTCCTCTTCTTGGCTATCAGAGAGGACAGCGCCGACACTAATGGCAGTGAGGACCTATCCTGGAGATGTGTCTGGATTCTGACTCCACGGTCTTTCTTTTGTTAGCAGCTTTGTTCACCTCTCCCCGTCCTTCATTCTTTTTTTCCTCCCTCCCCTCCTTCGTTTTCCACCCTTTCTAAGGCTCTTAATTCCTCAATTAGAATTTGCTGAGGGCTGCTTTCTCTAGAAAAAAAGCCGAGAGACCTATTTCCAATGCAGACTTTTACATAAATATTCATATATAACAGTTGGTTGAGAATGAAAAAGGTGGGTACTGTTTTTTTTTTTAAGGCAAAAATTACGGACTGATGACTAATATGACAGCCACGTCTGAGTTGAAGAAGGAAATCTGATTAAAGAGGGAGCTAGAAGTTGCAACCAATTGGCGGAGTTGAGCTATAATTTTTGAACCTGCCAGGAAGCAACCCAATTAAGTATATATTCCAACTTGTCAGGTGACTATAGATTCTGTATGTCCCAAATAGTATGGTAGGCCATAAGTGTTGTTAACTTAGTGGGTGTTAGGGACCAAAAGATTGATTGAAGCACTTAAGTTATAATATGAGGGCTTATATAAATTCAAGTCAATCTCAGAACATTTAATACTATCCATGCTGTGAAGAGTGTAAGCATATCTGGCCTTTAAAATCTCTAAAAGGTGTGAAACACTGAGTAAGGAATGTATGTCCTCACACGAACTCATTGTACAGTGTAAGCTCTTAAAAGTAGTGCTATTGGGGAGGAAATATGCAAGCTTGCCAAAACAGAGACACCAGATACTTTCAGGTGGCCTAAGCCCCAGCTCTTACAAGTACACTCAGATGCTCAGTTCATTGACACCCTGTGGCTGGATTTGAAAGGTCTCTGCACGAAACCAAAGGAGTGTAGCTGGCATAGGCAGGAAGATCGATTTCCTCCCATTCTTGTAGATTGGCCCTTTCCAGAGTGACAAAAAAAAAAAAAAAAAAAAAAAAAGAGCCCTGAGAGGTTTAGCCTTCCAGCTAAAGACAGGGTTTTAAAGCTCAGCTGCCTTATAGTTTGTGATATGATAGGCCCGCATCACAGCGAGCATGGGCAATGTGCCAGGTGGAATCAACACATGCAGAAGTGAGGGACGTGGGGCAAGAGAGCACGGGCAGGCACACTTTCAACTAGGGCAGCGCTCGTTTTCAGGATGTCATCGAAGAGAAATAATGCTGCTTCAAGAGGTTGAAGAAGGTACACTGATTGTGTTTGGAGGGGTGGCGGATAATGAATATCCTTCCAGAATTCCCTCGTGTGTTTCCATTTAATTGATTTTGTATATAAAGATGATTTCTGGGAGCTATTGAGTTTAGACCATCGATACTTTTCAAGGAATGATCAGGATGTTAGTAGGAAAGCGAACAGATGGATTAAGGAAGCAAGTTAGAATCATGAGTGTCTTTCTGGGAGGCAGACATTAACAGAAAAAAAGCTACTCTCAGACCTTTTACTTGGAAGTTCTGCAAGGGCAAGGATGCACACAGCTTCCTGGACCTCTGCTATGAGGTCACTCTCCAGCTTGCATGCGCTGCTTTTTCTCTTGGTTTGCAGCAAGCCTGACAATGTGCCTGCAGCACAGAATTTACTCTGTCTTGTGCTATCTCACTGAGATCGATGCAACAACACACATTTCCCAAGAGTCACTCTTCCTCCCCTGTCCAACAACTCAAAGGGAGGTTTTTCATGCCTAGCACTGAGGATTTTGTAGGTAGTCTATGGCTCTTGCAGGGGGCATTATCACCCCAAACGCCAAGTGATATAACTTCTTTAAATATATACAAATATATACATATAAATTTTACTTATGTAATTTTAAGTAAATATAAAAATGTTTCCTCATGTCTTTCTCAAATGTCTTTATTGCTATTTATCCCTCCTCTCTTTTCCTCTGTCCTACCTTCTTTCTCCCTTCCCAGTCAAAATCCATCATTTTTCATTTCCAACATTGTAGCACCTATGTCCCCCTCCCTAGACTACTTTTACTTAACTGGATTCTGCAGTTACTGTGAACGTAATTAACTACTCATGGCTAGGAAGGTCAAAGACCCTAGAAGAGAATCAGCTTTTGCCATTTTCTTGAACCATTCTAGATATTTGTCCTTCTAACCACAGAAAAAGGTAGCTCTCATCAATGAAGTTTCTTTTTGTAGCAGACAGAGACCAACCCAGAAATCCACATTTGGTCAAAATGAGAGAACAACTGGCCATGGGGCACCCAACCCTATTAATACAAACTAACAAACTCTTTTAAGGCTTCTGCAACCATCCCTAGTTTTGATTACCTTATTTCCTTCATCTCTCTGCCCACCCCTTCTTAAACTCTGAACCCCCAACATCCTCAATTCTTTCATATCACATCTGCTAATCTTCCTTCCAAATGTGTGCAGGGTCAATCTTATTACTCCCTCCTATAAATAACACACTGGCCCTCACCACCATTGAGTGACGTACCTAAACCCACAGATCTGGGAACCACGAAATGGGGTTTTTCCAAACCAAGATTCAGCTCATTTCCTTTTCTAAACCACATGTTTAGGATTTGCTGGCCAAACTTAAAGGTCTTCACAGTCAGGAAAGCCTGTCTTGAACTTTTGCTGGCTAATATGTCATTTCAGATGATTTATATGTTCAATATACTTTTATTTGACTTTGGATAAGATAAAAATTTGGGTCATTGGCTTTCAGGTGACTTTTAAGCAAGGTTGTAGAACACACACACATGTTGAAGCAAGCAACAAGAAAGAACATATTCTCTAGATAACAATCGAAGTGTGAATAAAAGAAAGCCCTGCCAGTACTAAGGTAGGAATGTGATTAGAGAAGATGCTCTAGAACTATTAATAATACTAATACTAATACTAACAACAACAATAATAATAATAAAAAGGGAATAGTACAAATACATGTGACCTCTTATTAGCCATGCAATAGCCCTTTCAAATTATCTGTGTATTTTAAAGTACAAAGATTTTGAAGCCTAATTTGCATTTAGTTCTACCAGTAACTCACAACTGTTAGATAATGATCCCAAGATTTGATGTTTTGCAAAGCCCACAGGCAAGGATACTGTAATCCCAGGGATCCAACGCATGACTTGTTATGTAAGGCCAGTGCTCTGTCACTGAGCGGCATCCCCAGAGCACAGGGAAATACTATTATCAGAGCAACATGTCCATGCGTGCAAGGACAATTCAAGGAACTGAAATACGGAACACGACTCAGGAAGTATTGAGGAATAGGTGGACATTAAACTGCCTCCTACAGGAAGATGAGCTTTCGCATGCCAAGAAAGAAAACGTGAAGCAGCGAGGAAGAGCGTGTAGAAAAGAAACAAACTGCTTAAAACTAAAGGAAAATGAGGTGGTAACTAGAGCAGAGAAAATTCGTGTTGAGAAGTCAGGGATTATGACCACGGGGAAAATGAAGTGAATTAGTGAAAGGTGGCCTCCATTAGCTGAAGGAAGAGCACGGTTTTCTTCAGCGCTGGAAGCAGGGAGAACTACAAGGGAAGGGATGGTTTGGAAAAGAAACTCTGACTCTCGGGCCACATGCTGCCTGGGAAGAGGAGTTCAAAGCAGGAAGGAACTAGAATTGTGAAGGTGTGCTATCTCAGCCGCCAGGGTACACATCAGTATCTGTGTTCTTGGAGTGGAAAACAGACGCAGAGCCGGGCGTGGTGGCACATGCCTTTAATCCCAGAGCTTAGGAGGCAGAGGCAGGGGGACTGTTGTGAGTTCGAGGCCAGCTTGGTCTACAAAACAAGTCCAGGACAACCAGGGCGACACAGAGAAACCCTGTCTGGAAAAACAAAACAAACAAACAAAACCAGACACAGGTCTACTGATATGCCTCCTCAAGTACCATACGGGAACTTCAAAGCCATTTCCACAACTACTTCAAAACTGAACCCTGTCTTGTTTTTTTCTCTGTGTCCCACTAAGTATTTTGGGACAAACCTGCCAGTTCCCCTTAGGAAGTGGTGTCGCTCATTGTCAGCCATTCAGTCAAGTTATCCAAGTTAGCTCTGCATGGTAGATAACCCCTTCTAGGCTCAGTCCCACCGTCCTTATTGACTGCGCTTTTCTCTGATGTAAAATCTGCAGCCATAGGGCAATACAGTAGGCATGTGGCTTACGGTCTGGCACAGCAGACAAACCAGGAGCAAATGCCCCAAGTATGGTTGCTGCTAAGGTAGTCAGTCTCATGTGTAGCGGAGAGCTGTGAATCCTGATCTGAGAATTCAATGCAGGCATTCCTAGAGACGTGACAATAGAACTGAATGCAGAAGGGTGAAAGGGCTTAAAGTGATGAAGGAAGGAACAGAAGTTCATAGACAGAAATATCATCTGAAATGGTACCCAGTCTGGAAAAAGCCACTGTCTGCACGGAGAAAACAGAAAACTGCACAGAGCAGATGACTCGCCAGCATCCACATGGCCTTTGACTCAAACACTGAAGTTGTTAAGTGTTAAGTGTTTTCTCTCCTTTCGCACTTTGCCGCTGGAGAGACATTTTTCAAACTGTAAACCTTACCATGCCATGAATTCCACAATGGCCCTCCACTGCCCACACAGTAAAGGTCAAACTCCCAGCATGGGTGCACAGGAATCTTCAGTTCCCTCCCCTGTGTTTCCCAACCTCTCTAGCCCTAAATGCCAATGACTCTGTTTATGGCTCTTCAAAGCAGTCAAGTTCACTCACCTACCCATGTCTGTGCCAAATGCTATTTTCTTGGCTTAGAATACCTAGGACTGCCTGGAAAACTGCCACTCAGCCTTCCATGGAGCTCTGGCTTTGTGGTTCATACACAGAGGTCAGAAAACTACAGCCATGATTCAAGTTCAGTGCTTTGACTGGAAAGTCAAAGCTCGCGACATCTGAAAATGGCTTTTTTTTTTTTTTTTTTTGCTTTTTAAAAGTTACAATTAAACTAGAGGAATGATAGACTGTGACATGTGACAATGAAACCATATGCAAATGTCAGTGGCTATAGATGCACCATTTTGGAACACAGGCACACGCGTTTGTTCACAAAGTGCTTCCATATATTACAGTGGCAGAGTTGGTAGAAAGACCCTCTAAGCAAAAATATTACTGCTATCTGGTCACTTATAGGACGAAGCAGCTGCTCTCCGCTTTACTCCTGTCTCTCCAGTGAACTCTCTAGAAATCCCTTCCCTAGAAAAATGTGTGTTCAGATGAAATCCCCATGGCATGCCTAGCATCTAAATCCAATTAGGAGAAGTCAGTGCTTGCCTCTTGTATAGGTATGTACCTCGATATTTCAGTATTTTAATTTTCTCCCTTGTATTATGGAGGCAAAACCACACAGATCCCAGAAATTTTATGAACACCAAAGTAGTCAACAGACTAAGTACTTAGAACAGAGTCTTATACACAAAGCCAGTTTGTTGCACTGACTATATGAATATCTCTCTGCTGGTGCATCTTATATATTCACCTACTGTTCCATTTTACTGCACTGTAGTTGTTTCCTCATGGGTTCATTGCTTTAAAAAAAAAACTTGTAGGTGAGCCTTAATAGATGTTTCTTGAATGAAAAAAATGAATGACCATGAATGCAGTCATCACCATGAACTGAGAATAAATGTGTGCCATATTGAGAACTATCACTCACAGTTAGTACCTATGTCATCTCTTCTGTGCTACTCTTCTTTATGACTTTAGCTGGAGTCTTAAAGTGCAATAAAGACAAAAAAACATTTGCAGTCAAGTGCTAGAACACATAAGACATTAAAAAAAACCAAAATAGAGGGCTATATTACATATTATGGTTTAAGAAGTAAGTGGCAGTAACTAAATGTGAACTTTTATAGTTCCGAGGACCATTTCCTGACTTTTATTGGGACCATTCTACGAAATACACTCACACTTTCTGATGTCTCGGTGCTCTTCTTTCAACTTCTTGCGTCCTCTTATGCATTGGACTAAATCAATTCAACTCAGCCCAAAAGCGAAAATAGATATTATCATAACAACACACACACACACACACACACACACACACACACACACACACACACTACAATTGCTTGATCAAATCATTGTGTAAGTATCTTGGACCACAAGGGGAGAGCAAATATATATATATATATATATATATATATATATATATATATATATATATATATATATATACATACATACATATTCCATCTTTAACTGATGTATCTATTATAGGGGTTTCATACAGGTTGTCTATTTTCTTTAAATTACTGGAGTGGTTTCCCTGCCATCCATTTCTGGGGAGGATTTGCAAAACCCTTAGACTCTCGAATAAAAAAGTTAGAGGAGCAGGCTTAAGGAAATGGCAGGTTTAGTTTAGGATGAGTCACAGCAGGGCCAGTTCTAAGTAATTGCCATGGATTCAGGTCTGATCCTTACATGTGTATGTTACACCTTAAAGAACAATTGCTTATGATCTTGATGTAGTGTTGAGTCATAACCAGCAATATTGAAGTCTTTTTTCAAGACTGTGCATGAGAGGAGAGATGTGGGAGGAGGGGACAGGGAGGAGAAAGACCTTTTATTGTCCTTGACAACAGCAGATCCAGTGTCCAGTTGTGGTGGCAGAGGCTATGGTCTACAGCCATCTAAGACACTGACACCTGAGCCCTGTGAATAAAGTTGGACCAAATACGAGTGTTAGCCTGAGTTCAGCACACAGGTCCATGAAGCAAAGAAGAAGCCCACTGCAACTTGGCCAGTCACAAGCTTGCTACAGGCGGGGCTGGCTAACCTGAGACCTTTAGGAAGATGCAAGGATAACCATTACAAAAGATTTATCAGATCACTGTGTGAGCATCATGGACCACAAGAGGAGGGAAAAATCATTTAATACTAATAGCCATCCTATGAAGTTGGTGTAATTATCCTCTTTTTAAAATGAGAAACTAAGAACTGATTGTTAAGCAACACAGTGGACAAATAGCCTATCTGGGATTCAAACCCAGGCAGTCTTGGTCCCGTTTCTATAAACTCTAAGTTTGTCACATTTCTAGCGCAATAGTTATCTTTAATTAAACATGTGTATACCACACAAATGTGAAAGACTCTGTATGTAGAATTATCTGTTTCAAATGTGTTTTGGCCCACCTCATGCTTCATATCAAAACATACCAATGCAAAGATCAATTCTTTGGTTTACGAGTCTGCACTTTAGGCTGGCCCTTGCTCCACCTAACATCAGCTCAATTGAGGCCTGAAAAATCTGATTTCAAGATGCTTCGCTCACACGCTGGGAAGTTATTGCTGTCCAGAGGTCAAGACCAGCAGCCTTTCTAGCTCTTATTATGAGTGTCTCCATATGGTCAGGACTTCCTTGTAGCTCTATGGCTTGATTTCAGGATCAAGCATTCCCAGACAGAGCCAGCTGGAAGCTGGCTTCCTTTTTACGACTTGCTGCAAAGGCATATGGCCCCACTTCCATTCTGTGCTACTGATTGGAGCCATCCTAAAAGGCTGTTCAGGCACAAGGAGAGAAAGAGAGATACCACTCCTGAAGGAGCAGCCACTCCTGTAGGAGCAGTCACTCCCAGTGGAGCTGCAAAGCCCTAGAAGGAACATTCTTGCAATACTTCAGGAAAGCGTGTTCGTAAACAGTATGTGACTTAATCTTCACAGTCTGGAGAAGCTTAGGATGTGGTTTTTATTGTCCTCCTCGTTAAGAGTAATGGAGGTGAGCTAACTCGACCACATCTCTCTGAAGCTGATAGGGATGGGTGAGAGATCATCTATGTCTGTTTCGATTATCTACATATTGTATTAGTTTCAGCTCCAGATGCTCATCTCCTCACCCACTTTCTCATCAAAATCATCACTTCTTCATCATAATATTTCATGACATTTTGCATGGCTCTATTATTAGCGTGTTATCCTCACGCAACAGAAAGAAAAGACCCTAGCATATTGTGGAGAGAGACTCCAGATCCCGGCTGCTTGAGTTTGAACCCTAGCCCTGAAGCTTCTTGGAAGTTGCGCTAACTACAGATGGATGTATTTGACCTCTCTAAGTTTGCTCATCTTCACACCAAGGATAAGAATACCATCTTCTTATGCAAGATGTTAAGGATGAGAGTGATAATTTTTAAATGCCTGCCATATAGCAATTGCTATAAAAATGTTAGCTGTTGGGCCGGAGCAATGGCTCAGCAGTTAAGAAGAGCACTGGCTGCTCTTCCAGAGGACAGGGGCCAACTCTGTAGGACCCACATGGCAGCACACAACTCTAGCTGTGAACCCTCTGGTTCTAGGGGATATGACATCCTCTTCTAGCCACCAAGGGCACTGCATGCACACAGTACATAAACACACATGCAAGTAAAACACCCATACACACAAATAATAAAAATTGTTTAAACTGTCAGCTACTATTTGTGAATTTATTGAATGTCTACTTTTGCTTTGAGACTCTTAGCTCTTAGAGGCCAATGATTCCTCCTTCTCTTCTTCTTCCTCCTCTGATAATAGATTTTATTTTTATACCAGTTTCAGTTTCATAGAAAAGTGTAAGGGATGTGCAGAGATTTCTCATATGTCCTCTGCTCACATGTGTACATCAATCCCCTACCAGAGCGAGGCATTTACTGAGGTTGGTAAATCCCACACCAATGAACCATATTGTCTGGAGTCCATAGCTTCATATTTTAGACAGCAATTTTGTCTTAGTCACTGTTCTGTTGTTGTAAAAGACATTGTGACCAAGGCAACTCTTATAAAAAGAAGCATTTAAGTGGGGGCTTGCCTACAGTTTTAGAGTCTTAGTTGATTATCACCATGGCGGGGAGCATGGTAGCACACAGGCAGATATGGAGCTAGAGAAGCAGCTGAAGGTTCTATATCCTGGTCCTCAATCCCTAAGAGAGAGACTTGGCCTGGCATACGCTTTTAAAGCTTCAAAGACCACGCCCAAGGATGCACTTCCTTTAACAAGGCCACACCTCCACCAACAAGGCCACACCTCCACCAACAAGGCCACACCTCCTAGTCCTTCTAACCCTTCCAAAGAGTTTCACTCTTTCCTGAGTAAGCATTCAATCATATGCGCACATGGCATCATTCTTATTCAAATCACCACAAACCCTTGAATTTGCTCTACCTTCAGCAAGTGTTTTGTCCTGGTCTGTGATTTCTCTTCATTTTCATGAAAAAGGAAAAGGTTTGAATATTTTACAAGTCCAGTTTTCAATAAGTCTCACAGACCATGGCTTTAGTGCTGTACATTAGAAGTCATCACTAAACCCAAGGTCATATGACTTTCCCCATATATATAAAATCTTCTTACATCTTTCTAGTTCCAAATCTGTGATCACATGACCCTAACTTTTATAAGCAATACATGGTCTAGATTTATATATATATATTTTGCATATGAGTGTTCAGTTATTTACCCATTTCTTTCAGAAAAGAGTTTCTTTCTCCACTTAATTGTTTTTGTTTTTGCTTTCTAAGATCAATTGACTGATTTACTCAGGTCTATTACTAGAATTCCTACTTGTCTCCAGTGGCCTGCCTCCTTAATTCAACTAGCACCATACTGTTTATTGCTCTTACTGTATTGTGAATCTTCAAATTGGTCAGTGCTAACGCACTGTAGTCTGTTTGTTTGTTTGTTTGTTTTGTTGTTGTTGTTTTTTACTTTCTGTATGAACTATATTATCAGTTTGACATATCCACAAAATAATCTGAGAGTTTGAGATTGCATTAAACAAATCTGCTGATGAAGTAGGAAATATTGAATATTTTTGGAATATTGAATCTTCCACGAGCATAGACTGCATCTCCACTTATTAAAATTTTATTCCTTTCAGCAAAGTGTATTATTCCTCATATAGATGTTGAACATTTTTTGTTAAGCTTTCGAGTATTTCATTTTGGAGGATGCTAATATAAAAAGTGTTGGGTTTTTTTTTCATTTCCAAATTCCACTTGATCATTTCTTGGATAGTTTTATACTAGTATTATTCATCAAGTTTACGAAGTTTCCTTATAGTCTCCATTTACTGAGAACTTTTATCATGAATGAACATTAAATTTTGTGGAATGCATTGATTTGAGCATACAATCTTGTCTTCTTTAGCCTGTTAATATGACAATCGTGTTGATTTTCAAAACAGGACACAGTCTTGTATCATTGATCATCATAAATCAACTTGCCAATGGCATTTACCTCTTACTATATATTGTTTATGTTTTAAATTATATCTTCTTAAGACTTTTTACATCTATTTCACAAGGGATATTAATCTATAGAAATTATTATTATTTTAGTGCTCTTTTTAAACTGGCATTAAGGTAATGATTTGCAACGAAGATTGAGTTAGGAAGTATTTCTCTACTTCGATCCTCTGAGAAATTGTGAGTTCTTTCTTACATATTTGGTAGCATTTACCAATGGGCTTGACTGGGTCTGGTGCTTTGTTTTGTACTATTATTGTCTGTACAATTTCCTTGAAACATATAGGTATGTAGGTATGTTAAGGTTGGATACTTTCTCTTCTTGGATATTTGGAAGACTGTGTCTTTCAAGTGATGAGTCCATTTAAGTTAACAAGTATCTGCTTGTTATCCTTTTAATACCTGCGGTCTCTAATGCTGCCTCTCTTCTCTTTCTGATATGAGAAATTTGTATTCTCCCTTTTTCAGTTCATATGACTAGGGGATTGTTGATTTAATTTATTTTCAAAGAACAAGTTTTACACTTAGTTGACTTTTCCTCAGTGGTTTAAATCAGCAACGTCCCCCATAGGCTCACAGGTTTGAACACTTGGTCCTGAGTTGGCACTATCATGGGATGTTATGGAACCTTTAGAAAGTAGAGTCTTGTTGGAGAAAGTAACCCACTGGAGGCAAATGTTGAGTTTATAGCGTTTTCTGACTCTAAGTTACTCTCTCTGCCTCGGGCATGTAGTTGGAGATAGGATTGTTCAGCTTCCTGCTCTGGTTGTCAGCTGTCACGCCTCCCCTGTTATTATGGATTCCTCCTCCGGAACCATAAGCCTAAATAAACTTTTTCATCCGTTAGTCACTTTTGGTCGTAGCATTTTGTGTATTAGTTACTTTTCTGTGGCTGTGATAAAACAGTCTCACTACCTTGTCCAGGCTGGCCTCTAACTTCTGGGCTCAGGTGATCTTCCCATCTCAATCTCCAGATTAACTGAGATTATCAACATAAACTGTTGTGCCTGGTCATTTTTTTTTATGTCAGTCCACGTGCGTCTTTATACCAAAAGTGTGCTTCCTGTAGACAACATACTGTTTGACCTTCTTTTATAACTCTTCCACAAACTCAAAGATATCTACATTTTAATCAGTGCATTTTGATCATTGGCATTCAAAGTGATAAATGATATAGTTATATTGATATATTATATGAAATACCATTTCTTCTGTTATTCTATGTTTCTGTGTTGTTGTTGCTGCTATTTTATGTGTATGTTTTCTGAATGTCAGTTTGTACACGAGTACAGTTACCTGTGGAGGCCAGAGGTGTCAGATTGTCCCAATCTAGAGTTTCTGGCAGCTGTGAACCATCAGATTTGGGTGCTGGGAACTGACATTGGATCCTTTTAAAAAGCAATATAAGCTTTCAACTGCTCAGCCATCTCTTCAAGTCCATTTGCATCTAGTATTGTCTTGCACATGTTCTCTGTCCTCTGTGACTTTATGGCATCTCATTTCCTCTGTTTTCTTAGCATTTTAGCTGTTCCCTTAGATTATTTATTTCCAAGTTTTAATTCTCAATTTAAAGTGTGTAAAATGCATTCACAAATAATTTCACTTTCAAATAATTCTATACAGGACCTGCAAGATAGTGTGGGTAAAGGTACTTGCTGTCAAGCATCGTAACTTCAACCTGATCCATGAGACCCACTTGTTGGAAGGTGACAACTAACTGCTGCACCTTGCTTTCTTACCTCCTTATAACTGCATGCATGTGCACACAGAAGCAAACAATGGCGTACAGTGTCCCAGGCGGTAATAAGTACTTTACAAAATAACCCCGACCCCTTCCTCATGTTCCTCACATCCTTGTCGTCAGTTATTTTACTTGTACCTAAGCACATAAGTGCGTACTTAAGTACATATTTGCTCTTCTCAGTTTCAACAACTTATTTGTCTGTTTGATCAGTTAAGAGTATGACAAACAAAGGCTTCATCTAACTTCACCTCTTCCTTCCCTGGTGCTCTCATTCAATGCAGATCCATGCTTCTGACTCATCACTTTTTTGTCTCTTTAATCCACATCCGAACATTTCTTACAATTCACTAGGTTTTGTTTTTTCATAGAGAGTCCATGTTTCTTCTTCAGTTTTAAGGATAATTTCATAGAGTACTGAAGACCAAGGGCTCATTTCCTGGCATCAGTCATACTCATACGATTTCTAGTAGGAATTTAGATGAACGTCTTACATTTTGCTCTTGTATAGATAAAAAAAGGGGGGGATGTAAAGTCTGCTTTTCAGCATTTGATCTTTGTAGTGTGAAAAACATATGCATAGATGTGTGCTTGATGCCCTCCATGCTGCTTGGATTTCTTAGACATCCCAAACCTGTGATTTGGTTTCCAACATTAACTTGGACATGTTTTCAATTATCACTGACTTAAGTATTTCTTCTCCTCATATCTCTCTTTTTCTTGTCATCCCATTGTGTGTGTGCTACTTCCTTAACAGGTGTCCCCCACAATTTTAGGATAGTCTGTTTTGAACTTTGTTCCAGTCTTTCTTATTTCTCATGTTACATTTTCAGTGTTTCTTTTGGGGGTATCCTCTGCTCAGATTTTACAGTTGTATCTAGTCCACTCCCTGGTGTATCACAGTACTCCTGCATCTCTGTTGTGTGCTTTTCAGTCTTGGGAGTTGTTACATCTTTCTGTTTCTTTGGGTTAATTGTTTTTGCATGCAGTCTTCTTTATACACCATATGCCTTAACGTAGTACTCATAGGTTGAATTCTCCATCCCATATTCCCAAAATGCCTGCCACACCTGACTGTGGTCCAGATAATTGTTCTCTCTGTGGCTTAGTTTGCTATTTTGTCTGTTTTGTAACTTTTTCTTGATACCTGGACATGGCCTATGAAATGGGGCAAAAAGAGATCTAAAAAGACCATTAGCAATGTGGTAGCAGCATGTTAAAACATCAGATTCATTCTAAAACCCTATGACCAGGTCTCAGTCTCTTAGTGAACCTGAGTATCCGGGCTGTAAGCTTGGGAAGCTTAGCAAAGTTCTCTGTTTCTCCCCTTGCACTTGAAACCCTGGAGGAGCCTGGAGTTTCATAGTCTCTGTCTTCCATATGGACACCAGCTGGAGGTGAGCGCATCAGCATCTGTACACCAGGCATTTAGGATCTTGATAAATGGCTTCTCTTGAGAGCAGACCCTGTTAAGGACAGAATACTGTGGTGCATTTCAAAACGGGGTCTTTTTCCGTCTTCCTGCTGGAAACAGGGGGATTTATCTTTGGTAGTTACTGTGAAGTCCTCACAGAGCTCCAGGAGGTAAAACCCACAAACCTTCGGGAGTCCACCATGACTGAGTACCTCAGAGTCCTTTAACTCACCCTGGGTGCAGTGGAGTCTTTGTGAGTGGCTGCCACTGCAGGTGTGCACCACCTGTAACACATCAGTTTTAGGCTAGGCTTTCATTTCTTCTACTCAGGGTAAGCAGTGACTCTCCATATTGCCTACTTGTATCTCAGTCTAGGGCATCCATTTAAGTGGTGATTTCACTTCTCTGTAACAACTACAAATCATTTGTTTTCCAATTGCATACATCAGATTTCACTTGTTTCTGGATGGAATAGCAAGTTCTAAGTTTCTTACAAGAGACACCAGAAATCAGAAATATTTTTCTTTCTCTTTCTTCTTTCCTTTCAGTCTTTCTTTCTTTTTTCTTTTTCTTTCTCTCTCTCTTTTTCTTTCTTTTCTTTTTTTTTCTTCTTTTTCTTTTTCTTTTTTTTTTTTTGAGACAGTGTATTTCTATGTAATAGAGTCTGTCCTGGGCTCATGTTATAGACCTACTGGCCTTGAACTCACAGAGATCCACCAGCCTCTGCCTCCCAAGTTCTGGGATTACAGGCATGCACCACCGCACCCAGTCTTCTTTATTTTTCTTAATCTCAGGGTTTACTCATGACCTTACAATACATGACTTGTACCGAATTGAGAGAGTTTTGCTATCTAACTTTTGTTTTCAGAATTCTGAAAAATGTAATTAATAAAAAAAAAACCAATTCCCTAAATTTTTCTTAGAATTAAGCCACTTAAAATAGTAAGCCAACTAGACTATTAGAAAATTAGTTTAAAAAGCCAAAACATATTGCATAGGTAGAGAACTGGCCCTACCTTTTGTACTCTTTAAATCGTTGTTTTACTGATGTTTTAATAAGACCTTCTAGAGAAAATGAGATGCTATCTTTGCTAGTGTTTTCACTGTTTGATAGATAAGGAAGCTGCATCTCAAAGAAGATAGCCATTCTCCTACTTAGGGAGAAATTGCACATCAACCCAGGATGCCCATTATCCCTGTTTAGTTTCACTACTGCTTTGTTTACTTAAGATGAAAGGCGCATCAGTGGAGTGTCATGACTGGAAAGCTAAGAATTTACTGATTAATTAATTGAAACAGTTTGTACATGCTCATTATTTATAAGGTCCTGATATTATTAAGCAACTGAGTCACAATTGTGGCCCTCAAAGAAGACAAACACTAGCATGAACCACATCCTTGCTGTATGAGAAGCCATCCGGCATATGACAGCTATTATGCCGTTATGATGTACTTCTGGAAAAATGCTGGCCTGAGGTCTAAAGGAGATGCACAGAGCAGATTTCCTGTTTGAGCTGTAAGTCTCAGAATGGATCACAATTCACCGAAGAATGTATGTTTAGATAATAGCAAGAATATGGCTCAATCATGAGTCCTTATTAGAATATTGCTGTGGGCCAGAAGTATGTTAGTTACTAGTATTCAAGATTGAGCAAAAGTAAAGACTATTCTGCCTTGTATGTCTATAAATTCCAGCGCAGAACTTTAAACATGAAGTAAGAATAATTTCTCTTCTAAAAATACAGTGAAAAATTTTAAACTTTAAAAAACACAGCAAGTAAATAAGTAAGTAAATAAATGATTTAGCAGGGGAGTGACTAAAACCAGGAAGCAGAAATCCTTCCTCAGAAGAAAGCCACACCTTAGTTAATTAAGGCATAAATGATTGGAAAGTTAGGAATTGTGGAAAAGGAAAGCTATCAAGGGGCAAATGTAATGCTATCTGTAAAAGACTCTAAGGGGCAATCAGCTTTGCATGAGTTATGAATGGTTTTGGATGTCAACAGTGGGGATGGGACTAACTTAAAGTAGTAAAGTCTACACACAGGCAGGTCAAGGAAGACTTTCTGGACAACTGCAATAGGGTGGGGAGGTGGGCAGGAAGGCACACCAATGCAGGATTAAAACTCACTGACTCTATTAGAGGGAGAAATGGATGTGAAAGCCATACAGAACAACCCAAAACTGAACACAGTTGGAATTTTGAAGTGCTAGGGCCTGAAGTAGGGAATCACAAGGAATTTGGTCAGGCCCTCCAAAAAGATTGGTCTGTCCCAAGGAAGACTGGGACACTTTATGCAGGAAGGAATGGGGGCATGCTTCTAGGTTCCGTGCAGAAGAATAAAATACCCAGAAATACACATAATATGTGTATGTGTGTATGTATATATGTGTGCGTGTGTACATATATCATGCAAAAAAAATAGACCATGGCTGTAGCTCTGTGGTCAAGGATGCGTGACAGCATGAGTTTGCTGACTAGTATCACAAAGCAAGCAAAGAATCAAGACCAGAAAACAACCCATGTGCGTTCAGGATGTTATAATGAGATCTCGGTAACACAGGTAACAGATTAACAGACTGTCTAATGTTTTTAAAGGGCTGGAAAGGAAAAGGGCTGCTTCATGTCAATGAACCAGAATGATTTCTGACTTCTGATTATCTGAGGCTTAGTGAGGACCTTAAATGGCACAGAGCACAAGCTGACAGATGTCAGATAAGAGCAACTAGGACGTCACTGTATGGTCCGTACTAGAATGAACTTTCTGGCAAACATGGTTTTGATTTATGCCCAGGCATCTCTTTGAGGAACTTACATAAGCTCTGCATGGAAATGCCTGGGCATAGACCAAAATGGTGTCTGCCCATGTGATGCAACCCAATGCTGCCTCTACTTGCTGCAATTTTCCCCTTGTGCCTCTGGGAGATAATTACAGATTTTTTGATCTCGGTCAATAAAATACTACTCAATTTCCCCCTAGAGACATCAGAGATGAATTTATGCAGTAAAAATATTTTCCCATGCCACGATTTGAATTTCAAGCCTAGATGTCTACTCATTTAATTTCTAGCTATGTACATAGGCTTTTTAACATACAGAGTAGGTACAAATTAAAAGTATAAGGACATTACTCACATTTCCAAGGTTAAGAAAGATGGATGTCCATCAAATTATACCTACCCTTCTGGAAACTGGTGGTGATGAAGCCACTGGATGCCTTCCATAGCACAGTCTATGTCCTGAAGGGCCCTTCCATGCAGATGAAGTAGGAAACACCCACATCAAGAAGGTGGAAGATGCCTTTGAAAATTCAGTGGAATTTTATTGTAGTGAGCATCTAATTCACACATCTCAGACATTATCACAGTTCAAGTCTCGTTCCTCAAGCCATTTATTTAAGACAAGGTTTCTCTGAAAAGCTGGAAGCCATCCTCTTTTCTCACCTCCTACGTTACTGATAGAGTTGTACCCTTCTGTATGGTAACCTACTGGGCTGTTGGTGGTAAATTCAGCTGTGGACCCAGTAGCCTTGGGAGAGAGACAAGACACTTGTTCACTCACCCAATGATCGAGCCATGCTGCCTCAGTGATGCACTCACAAAGAACAGGAAAGGATTTGCACACTCGCTCACGGCCTTATCCACTTGGAAATACGAATCCACTTGGAACTTTAATGTTTGGTAAGATATAAGTTCGAAATATACAAGCTGAATGTTTTCTCTCCCCCCCCCCTCAATGCATTGTATCATCTGGAAGCACACAGAAGATTAAAGGAGATTATAAAATGTAGTGGATCCCATTATGCTATTGTTGGTAAAACAGATTTTTCCAACAAATGAGGTAATACATATTTTATGTGAAATGTATTAAATATCTAGACCTGTTTAGATTCTTATAATTTTTAAGGTATAGTAAGGTAGACTACGGGAAATCATTTATAATAAAAGTTAAAGTTATATTCTGAAAATGATTAAATCGAGGGGGTAGGGCTTTAACTCACCCACTAACATTTAAAGAAAAAGCATTTAAATGATTAGTTTTTTTATAGAAAACGAGAGTGTCCCAAGTCGTAAGTGACATAGAGAAATAGCCCACACTCAAAGGCTACCTAACCCAGATGCCTTACATTAAGAGTTCAATGATCAGGACAGATGCTGGGACTTGCGGCTGGACTCTGGGTGGAATGCTGAGAGTGACATGGAAGAGTCGGGGGGATGGAAGGACCCAGATGCTTTGGGAGCCCACAAGAAGACCATCAAGGCTGGTGCATATGGACCCAGGGGGGCCTATACAAACTGATGCATCAACCAAGGACAATGCATGCAGCGAACCTGGACCCCCTATTCAGATCTAGCCACTAGACAGCTCTCATTCTCCTTGACTATGGGGAGAGCAGGGACTATCTCTCACATGAACTCTGGTGCCTCCAATTTGATCACTTCCCCTTGGTGGGGAGTCCCAAGGGCACACAGAAGAAAGAGAAACAGGCTATCCAGATGAGACCTGATAGGCTGTGGTCATATGGTGGGGGAGGAGGGCTCCTTCTGTCAGAGGTCTAAGAAAGGGGAATAGGGTAGGGGTGGGGTGGAGATGAGAACATGCATTCAGGATGTAATCTGAATAAATTATAATAAATTAAACTTTTGTAAAAGAGTTCAATGGTAGGGTGGTTGAACAAAGATCCACCGGGCTATGTTGGACCTCAGGAAGAAATCACGGACACAATACAAATGAATTGCTAATTGTGAATGTATTAGCAATAAGCAACCCATGTATTGAGTTCTTAGGCTTCAGAGTACAAGACTGTGGTACTGCCACAGCGAGCTTAGCAATTCATTGGTATTAGGCATTAGTAGAAAGCAGGTAGAAGGGGAAAGCTTTTGAGAGATGGTGTGGTGTGTGCATGTGTACATGTGGGCATGTGCGCATGGGTGAAGCTGTGACATGGGCATTAGGCCAAGGTGGGGGGGATCCTCTGGTATGAAAATCAGACAATAGTTGAAAGTAAGCTACAATATTAGGCAGAGGGAAAAAGAAGTACTCTGTTACCCTTCCTTAAAATGGTTTTATGAATTACTACCTCACACCGTATCTCACAGGCATTTGGTTGCATATTGGCTTGTGGTCGATGGTGCTAAGTGTCATTACTGTGCTTCCTTCTTCATGTCATCGTCTCACACTCAGAATAAAGACAAAAAAACAAACAAACATGGAGCTTGGGGGAAACTGGTTTTTACAAAATAAGAATGCACATGACGACATCACCAGTCTGTGGAACGCACAGCCGTTTTTTATCTGAGTTGTCTGTTGGGCATTTTACACTCTGAAATCTTCTTCATCCCTCCCCTAGAATGTTGAAAATGGAATTCTTCTCTCACCTTCGCTATATTTGTTGAATACACTGTAAAACAACCCCACTCTCTCAACTGCCTGGGCTAGCAGCTGTTCTTCAGTATATAAAAGTGACTATACCATTTATCACTCGAGAAAGCAGAATGGATCATTATTACATTGGTTTGGCAGATATGTATAGGATGATGCCAGAGAAGTCAGAAGTAACAGTCTCATCCTCTGTAGTATTTCTCTCATTAGGGTCAACCAATTCTTTGTTTTAGTTTCTACCCACCTTTTCATTGCTTCTGTCCCCACCCTACGGATTCTACAGCATCCCCTTTTCCTCATTAGTAGTCACCTACCCACTTTCTCTTTCCATTCTGACATGGGGAAATGCACCTAAGAGGTGACTGCTGGTCCGATGCTCAAGTATCTACACTGGATTCTAAGTATGTATGCTCAAAAGAATAAATTCCCCCTTTTGACTTTGTAGGACTAGATTGGCCTACATCTCTTTGTCTGATGTTATCACCTGCCATTCCTAGCTTTGGTACTGCATCAGTCTAGGCTCTAGAGTCTGTGGTTGTAATCTTGTGAGTGTTCCCCGCTACTGAACCCCCCCTCCTTAGAACTTAACAGTACACCTCTACGGTGACACACTACTAGGCATTTGAGCTCATGTTTCTGTCAAATAAATAATAAGGGCTGTAAGCACAGCTCAGGCATAGGACGCTTGCTTCTACCAAATATCTGGCATTAGTACCAGACATGTGTGCAGACCTGGTTTTTAACCCATCAAGCACTGTGAATGGATGAAATAATCAATAAATAAAATATATTTTAAAACAAATCTATGATGAAAGATGTGTTTTGCCCACGAGTCTCTGTTGATAACATTCCTACCTGATCTTTCTTTGTCCAGTTCTGGAAAAAAAAAAGTAAAACCAAAACAAACAACAAACACACAAAACAACAACAACAAAACACATACAGAAAACCCAACCTATCATCTTCATCTTTTAACTTTTCTGTTCTATCAAATGTGAATCAATACCATTCCCATCCTCACTAATATTTATTAGTGGTACCATATGCGCTGAGATTAGCACTCTTGGACTTCAAAGTCTTCACCCATTTTACTGGATTCAGTCTCAGAAAGTCTCAAGGTTGGCTTCCCTAAGCATTTCTAAGATCATACTTAAACATTTCCCAGCAAGTCTTTCTGGAGAAATTTCAGTTTGGTGGCATCCTATATGCTTTAGTATTGTTTCTGTCTTTGAACATGAAATTAATGTGTCACATAAACATTTATGTGTGCAGTAGAGGAACTGGCAGAAATAGGTCAAACGAGATTGAGGCTGTAAATTTGATTCTTACTGGATTTAGGTTTTCAGAGACAACGAGTCATATTGGTCTTAAAGCCCACCTGGTGATTAATTTGCGGAGTGGGACTAAGAATCCAGACCCAGCCTAGGGAAATGGCTCAGAGAGTAGAGTACTTGTAACTCTGAGGGCCTGATCTCAAATTCCCAGAATTCACATAAAGCTGGATGTGGTGGTATACACCCATAACCCAAGTGCTGTTTTGGAGACATGGAAGATGGAGACGGGTGAACGGATCAGCTTGCCTAGTGTGCACAGGAGTGAACAACGAAGAGGCCCTGTCCCTAGCACAAGGTGGAAGGTGAGAACTAACACACACACACACACATACACACACACACAAACCCAACTGGTATATACAGTTTGATCCAAATCTGTTTACAGTTCATTTAGTTGGCATGCCATCTCTGATAGTAAGGTGACAGCCTTTATTGGTTAGTGTCCTATGAAGGGTCAGTGAATGATTGGTGAGGGACACACAGTTGGAAGGGAATATCGTCGGTCCCTGGGTATGATTCACATTACCTCTTCCTTTGTCTTTTCCCATAGTCTTCAGTCTCAGCAAGCACTAGTAGGCAAAACCGACTGTTGAGGCTCCCCTGACCCCTCTGGTTGGTAGCCTAAGCTGTTTTGCCCAGGCTCACCTGCATGGTCACACAGGTGGCTCAGGATGCCTGGGACTGAGGCAGTTCGGAAACTGTATACCCAGGAAAGAACATGCCACCATTTTTGTAACGCTCAGGTCATTAGCATGGTGCTCCACCCCACTGGTAAGTGCTCTCTTTGCTCACTCCTTTACTTTCTCATGAAAACTGATCTTTGCTCTCTCTTTAGAGGAGAGAGAAAACCCTGACTTCCTGCTGCTGGTTTTCTTTTTCCTACCATCCACCAAGCATAAACGGGGGTGGCGTGGGGTCGGATGGGGGGGGAAAGAATATTTTCTTTCTCCTACCCCACCCCCTTTCCTGTTTTTTTTTCTCAGTAAACTAGACACTCAAAGAACTGGAGACCCCAGGGTTTGGTCCCAGCTGTATTATAGAGAACCACTTCCTTTCTTCACCTAAAGACACTTTTGTCATCTCTATTATCTTACAAAGAGTCCAAGTGCAAGCTTTCCTCTGCCTCGAACCAGATGCAGTTGAACAAATGAATACCCATCACTTTACTGCTTCAGATGTAAACATCTATATGCACATCAATCTGAATACCTTTCAGTTTTTATCAAAACAGCAGATTATTCACGAAACACGCCTCTATATCAGAATACCAGCATTCAAAATGAAACTTCAGGGATACGTTGGCACAAAATCGCCTCTTAAAATTCTAGAGTCAAGTGTCACCTGTGTGGTTAGAGAAATGCAAAGCCTAAGCATGAACGATCAACACAGTTGTCCCATGTGTCTTAAAAGAAGTTAGAAAGCACCCGCTTCCTACATGGCACCATTGTAAGTAATAATTATCGTTACTGTTAATTACTTAGCCATTGCACCCCTGAATTATTCACTCCGAACAATGACATTAATAACACATTGTTTGGAATCGTAAGACATGAGAGCAGCATGCTAATTCTCAGGCATTTTCCTTTCTCTTTTTAAGGCAATGCTCATTCATTCAGCATTTACTCAAACCTCCTGCTTTGAATCCAGCCTTTCATGAATCGAAAGCCACAATCAACATGCGGACTCCATAACTTCACGCATTTTTTTCTATACCTAGTAATTTCTATACAATTTTCTCTACACGTTCATAATAATAACCTCTCAAATAAACATATTTTTCTAGACGGCAAATAAAAAAAGAACAGCTGTTCAAAAAATTATTGTTTTATTTGTCAGTCGTGTGCTGTCCGTTCCATTTTTTTTTTTTGTATTCATTTGTCCTTTATGCACTTTTATCGATCAGTAAATATAAATTAACCGTTGCAGTTCATACAGTGGCCTCTAAAATATGTTAGTCTGTGGAGACAGTGAAAAGATAATGCTTTAAATGAAACAAGAAAGGGACTGACTGTCAGATTGGGATGTAAGCATTTCCCAGAGGACAGGGTAACTGGTAACTGAATGGTGCAAACACAGAAGTTAGCAAAACAATTTATTGGGGAGAATGCAATATTGTCCCGGTGTGCTGTACCAACCCAAGACAAGAAGAAATATAACTTCTTTATTCCTGCAATAATACAGTGGATACCAGAGCCAGCTGCAATTTTGATAAGCTGCATAAAACCTATGGCACCTAGAAATGTCACTCCCTAGCCTTCCCCTCTGGACCATGGCAGTGTGCTCAGGCATCGTTAAGAGATGTTAATTACTTGCAGAGTGTGAGGCCTCCGGAGAACATAAAAGGGAAGCAGGTTCAACTAGAACGGCCTTTAGCCCTTGGCCTTTCTTGCTCTTCCTGCATGGATGTAACATGATGCCCAGAGCACCTTGCCCTGTGACCACAGGGCGGTATGTGTGGTCTGAGCAGAAAGATGCAGGGAGCTTGCAGCTCTGATGTAGGGACTGAAATAGTACCACAGGCCCTAGACGACCTAAAAATGTTCATAGAAAGGAAAGAGTCCTTCTTTCCTTAAAGCATTGCTTTACACTTTCGGGTTGTGCAAATGGAGTCGTCCTGAGCATGCCGGAAGAAGCAGGCATGTCTGAGCCACACTCACTAGATTCTCACCCTGATGCCAGTCTTCTAGAGGTCACCCAGAGAAATTCCAACTTCACTTCTTGATGACATCAGACCTCTTCCTGCATTTTAACAAACTATCAAATCTAATAAACGACAACAATATCAAACTATGGATATCTCTCTTATGGGAGGTAAGGCAGGCAAGTTTCTACTTTGCTCTTTGTCTCTGCCTTCCTACAACACAGGCAGATAGGGAGCGGCCACCCTCCGCTTACCAGTGTCAAACCAAAGACACCTATGTTACAGCATAAACTAATGAGAAAATATTTTCTACACGACAGTGAAGCAGCCCTTGCTAGATGACAGCCAGCCAGCCAGCCAGGACTCTAAGAACTGGACAGCTATTAATCCCTATGAGCTTTACTTTTTTTTTTCCCCAAAACACCCTGATATGGTGAAAATAATCAATGTTTATTTTTCTTTTTTTTAATTAATTTATTAACTTATTCATATTACATCTTGATTGTTAGCTCTTCCCTTGTTTCCTCCTATTCCTCCCTCCCTCTCACTTCCCCCCTTCTCCCCTCCCCTGTGTCTGTGATTGAGGGAGACCTCCTCCCCCTATATATGCTCTTAGAGTATCAAGTCTCTTCTTGGTAACTTGCTATCCTTCCTCTGACTGCCGCCAGGCCTCCCCATCCAGGGGATCATAATGGGTGAGTTCACCCAGAAGCAAAAAGAGACAAACGGTATAAACTCACTTATATCAAGACACTAGTCCAATGGATACATCCCATGAAAAACTTTACTTACCAGGAAAGTGGGTCAGAGGAGAGGACATCCTATTGAGATTTTAGGTGAGAGTAACATGGAAGAATGGGGAAATAGTAGGATCCACAGGGTCCTGGAAACCTACAAGAAGAACTTTATGACAGGCAGATCTGGGTCCTGGGGACCTCCTCAAACTAAGGCACTAGCCAAAGAAAATATAGGCAGTAAACTTTGAGCCCCTACCAAGACCTAGCCGATGAACAGGATATTCTCCTGGAGAGTGAGATCTGACTCTCACATGAACTCTGGTGCCCCTTTTCTGAGCTTTACTTTTTAGTATTTTTAAAATGTATTTGGCGTATATTTGCACATGTACGTGTGTGTGTAATTGGATGTATGTGTTGTGGGAGGGGCAAATCTGTATACGTGCATTTGTGCATTTACATATGTAAGCCAGAGAGCAAACTCAGGAGTTGTTTCTCAGGAGTGGTTCCCCCCAGGAGTCACCTGGCTCTGCCTCCCTAGAGACACTGAGATTGTAATGTGCGCTACCTCACCCAGCTTTTTCATGTGAGCTCTGGAGATGGTTTATTGCTTATAATGCAAGGACGTCATCAACTGGGCTATTTCCTCATGCCCTAATGATGCAAGTTTCATAAGAACTCAGTGAGATTGGAGCTACTATAATGCCAGGTTGTGGATGTGGAAAAGGAGGCATAAAATGTTAAATAACATGACCTTATAACTTCTGAGTCATTTTGCTGCATCTTTAATCTCTGGCTATTATGGATCCATCATCTGCAGTGATAATTTCCTGATAGAAGACACCAAATGATACAATCAGTTGTAATGAGAATAAAGACATTACCACCATCTGGCTGCTCTGAGACCAGCCTGTGGAAACGAAGAGCTAATAAAAGCATCTAGCATGAACTTGAGTCCCATGGGCTGTGAGGTTGGTTCTGATCAGTGAGTTACTTAGCTTGCTTAGCTAATCTGCAGACATCTGTTTCTTTCTTTCTTAATTTCTGGGTTTATGAACTGGGGAATCTCAAAGGTCCGGAACTCTAACCACCTTAAATATTGTGCGTTCACAGCAGCGCATTCCCAAAGACTCATCTTGCCCGACAGGATGTTACATTTTAAGAAGTCTTCCTATTTAAATAAATTTGAGAAATATTAGATTAAACCAAGTCCTTCTCAAAAGTTTAATATGAAAGGGGCCGAAAAGATGGCTCAACTGTCAAGAATACCTGATGCTCTTGCAGAGGACCAAGATTTGGCTCCCAGCCTCTGCACTGAGTGGCTCACAGCTGCATATACCTCTAGTTCCAAAGGCTCTGACATCACCTTCTTCTGGCCTCCCCAGGTACTTATGTACATGCAAGTGTTTAGCTGCACACAGTACACATAAAAATAAATGGGTATATAAGGAAAGTCTTGCTACATGGAATATAGTTCTAGAAATTAACATCATTGCATATTACAGGTTAAAATTGTTTACTTTGAATAAAGGAATAAAAGAAAGAAAATGGAAACCATTTCTAAGTGTAAATTTCTTATCAGAAAGGAAAGCCACTGCTTTATAAGTAATTTCTAAATTTTCATTTTGAGTTTCATCGGTTGTTGTTGGGTTTTTGTTTTGTTTTGTTTTTTGTTGTTGTTTTGCTTTTGGAATCTGGATCTCACCAGGTAACCCAAGGAAGGCTTGGAACGCGCATCCTCCTGACTCTACTGCCGTTGGGCTGGGATTTTGTTCTAAAATTTTTATTTTTCATGGCCTTAAAGAGATCTACCATTTTTATACTGAGCTCTGCATGCTCTAGTATTTGTTCATGTCCCTATGTCTTCCTTAACCTAAAACTGTAACTATAAAAAATAAAGATGAAAGATACATCTCCTTCGTCCATCTAGTAGACATCTTACATCTTTCATCACCTGAAATGGGTGTGAGGGCAGCCTTTATGTATACAGGATAAAAAAATAAAATCACCTTTTTCTTAATGAGCTCATGAGCAGAGAAATATTTGTTGTGGATAAACAGCATAGCAAACACTAAGTAAATATGCCTGAACTTCTCTACCACAGAACAGGCTCTCTCTCATTAACCTTGCTGCTGCACTATTTTGGGTTTCATCAAAGATGAAACAAGAATCCTTAATAACTTGCTTGATTACATTACACTCAAGGCTCTGAAAGGACTGCAGGATTTAATAAGAGGTGCAACAAAGCATTATTCATTGGCATATTTTTAATTAACCATTCCAGTTAGGTTTTTAAAAATGTTACCTAAAGATCTTAAAGATAATAAAGGCCTGATTAAGTCAACCAGTTCAGTTGGGGTCATGTGTGGGCTTGTTTAATATCTAACAGCTACTTCTGTAGAAGTCTGATCAAAATGCATCCCCATTGAAATCAGCATTTTCCATCTCTCTGGAAAACAGCATCCCATAGGGACGGTGTATTTCGCAGCACTTCCTCTTAGTTACCGGTTCTCCCAAGTGACAACGTGTTCACTGTCATTATTGGAAGTTAGATCCATTTTTTAAATAGAAGAAGGAAATGTGGATTTCTCCTTTCATTCCTTCAGAAAAGAGAAGGTGTCAGATTCAAATTGGTTACCTTTGTTGAGGATTCTTAACTGTCTTCCATGAAGAAAACACAAAGGTGAGTTACAGGAATGTCAGTTTGCCACAAGAAACCTCCTACCCTTTCCACTGATAAGCAGCTGAAACCAGCTGAAACCTACAAGTTCAAAGGAGGGTCCACTTCCCGCTACTCACCAACAAAGCTTGCCAGTCTAGTATGTGTACAAAGGAATTAAAAACTGAATGAAATGTGGCTCTTGGTATATTCTCCAAGTTCTCTGTTCGCTTTCTGTCTCACGTCTGTATACAGCTATAATCAAATTGTGCTTTCCTGTATAAAACAGAATGACTCCATCTCCCAAAGAGTTCTGGTGTCTATTAGGAAAAGGCTCAGAGGCAGAGGGATGAACCAGAGAAAATGCTATCATCTCAAATTTAAAAATGAACTGGATATGAGCTGTCTGCTATGTGCCTGGCGCTGGGTTTAACCAGTTCCATTATGTAGGTGAATTAACTGATCCTCAGTGTGTCAGTAGCTACATAGTGGAGTCCTTGTTCTCTTTGGGCCTAGCTTGGGACTCCAGCCATAGCCACTAGGCTGATGAATGCTCACCTGTGAGAACACAGGGCAAACTATCGTTACCTGGAGGGTTTAAAAGGGCGATGTGAATGGGTTCATAACCTGTGACTTGTCTTAACAAACGAGCACCAGCAGTTACCATGATGATAGCTATTAGCAGAAGCAAATAGGGATGGTCCTTTCAACACACAAAGCACTGGTGAAATATAGCCACTGAGCACTTGAGAAGCAGCCAAGTCCAGATATAATTTGCTGTACATTTAAAACATATACTAAAGGTAAAAGACAGTCACAAAGGAATGCAAGATATTTCTTTCTTTTTCTTTCTTTCTTTCTTTCTTTCTTTCTTTTTTTTTTTTTTTTTGACTCTAATATAACATCTGGGGGCTATTGATTTGAGTAAGACATTATTTAAATTAATTGTCTTTACACATTTTTATTTTTTATTTTTTACCTTTAATGAGGATACATGACTTCCATTGTGGCCCATATTATGCCACTGTAATATATCCAAATATAGAAGAATGCTATTATAGAATGCCATTCTAAAGAAATATGTTGCATATAAAATATTTAAAATCACAATTTTAAATAATTTGAGAAGATGAAAAGTACTGCTTGAACTGTAAATTTAAAGAGATGATAAATGATGATAATTTTGAAAGTTTTAAGATATACTAGATTTGAAAAGCATAAATCTTTAAAAGACTTTCTTTATGTTCAGCTGTAATCTCTACTTGTTATATAAATTACCACTTCCTTAGAATATGTAGATGCCAGTGCACAGTCTTTCTTTCCCAGTGTACATAACTAAATATCCTGTTACTAGACTATCTGGATACTAAGAAATTTTCAATAGCAACAAAATAAATACTTAAGGAAAAATGTAATCAATAATAGAAATTACTGCCAAAGAAGAAAGTAAAGAGTTAAATGCACAGCCAGGCACGCCTTTAAATCCCATCATGTGGGGAGGCAGAGGCAGGCAGATCACTGTGAGTTCAAGGCCAATCTGGTCTACAAAATGAGTATAGGAGATCCGAAGCTACACAGAGAAACACAATCTCAAAAAACAAACAAACAAACAAACAAAAACCAAAAGGAATTAGATGCACATTCACAAAGAGTAAGCAAGACTTCCAGCTCTTCACATCATTGTATACTGTATTTATGATGTATTAATTTTTTTTCTGTGTTGGGGATAAAATGTAGGGCTTCGTGCATGGTAAGTGAAGGTTCCATCACAGACCTTCATACGCATGCTTCCTTTCGGTTTTCACTTCCCTCAGTTGCCCAGGCTGTTCTTGGATTAAATCTGCATCACAGCAAGCCTCAAAACTGTAATCCTCCTATCTCAGCTACCTGCATACTTAGAATTGCAGTTTTCATCCACAGGAGAACCATCTCCTGGGCCTGACACTGCAATAAAATTCAACCAGTGTAATTGATTTTTTTTATGTGATTTTAATCACAGCACCAGAAATCTGAACCTTATATACTGTGAGTTTCAGGCTAACCTGGGCTATCTGACAAGACTCCAACTCAAACCAAGCCGAAAACAAACAACTAAAATGTATCATAAACACATAATGAATGGTAGAAATGAAAATGTTTGATAATAAAAGAGGAGCTATAAAATAGCATTATATGAAAAGGTCACTATGAATATGTTCAATAAAACAGAAGCAATGACATTTTTTATGAGCTGCAAATATTGCCAGTGGCAGTTCTTGCATCGAGTATAATTGTCTTATTTTCTTTGGGGTACTTTTTTTTTGTTTTCTAACTTTTCTACTTTGGATATAGAAAGAATGCATGACTTCTTAAATTAACAAAGCAAACAAACTCCACATGAAGCAAATATAAAGAGACCATAGGGAGCCATGCAGGAGGATAGAGAAAGGCGTGGAAGAGAGAAGCCTGGGTGATAAAACACTGGCACAGCGGTCAAAGTGACTTCTAACTGAGGGAGCCAAGTGGTCCTGAGTTCCAATTAAAGTTTCAGGTATAAACACAAACAAGTCCTGTAATCTCTTCAAAGCTTTCTCATCATAGGCATGCTGTGGAAAGCATGAGGTAATTGTAAAAAACAAAAGCAGTATGTTGTTTCTTGGAGTTGATGACAAATGATGACCCTGTTGGAACCGTCCTCACATGGTGTGACAGATTCTTTATTCTTCATTAACGTAGGAACTTCCCGCATTTCATCTAAAATTCCTGCTGCTTCAGTGTAGTCCAGGGGAAGGAGCGCTGAGAACCCCGAGTCAAAGCCAGAGACCATACCCCAGCAGGACCGTACGCTCCTATACAAACCCAGGACTCCAATACATGCCTATAGTCAATACCCACTTCCATATCTATTAACAGGGTCACATCTCCAGTTATTATAAGCACCAACTTATTCAACTCATGATTAAGCTTTATTCATATCCCTTTTACATTGGTCCAGAAATAAATTGATAGAATCAACAATGACACAAAGATACCTTGTGGCCAGTGAAAAATGTGTAGGTTATTAGGTAAAGAGCCAAAATCTCAGGGTACTCAAAAGTACCACTGGGTATTTCTAAAAGTCACAAAGTCTTTCCCAACTCTGAACATTCAACGTTCTAACATTTCTGCCTTTATATCATTAAGATATTTAAACTTTAGTATCATAATTCTTATTAGTCTAGCACATACTTGCTAAAGAAATCTTATTTACTATTTCTTCTTGGTGTTTTCTTGTTTGACAGTGTATGCTTCCATAAGCCTGGAGAGTGAACAAACCCTAGAGTACTAACATGTCGTATCAGTACATTAATATACTTAGTCAATTTTTGCAAGCATTGAGGCCACTTTCTTTTTTTAGTACATGTTTAATCATTGCTATTATGAGTCTTGCTACCTGACTCTGAGATAGGCTTAATAGACAGAGCCAGCAATAACTGATAAAATAGTAATCACTTACCATGATGCTGATTTTTCAATTCAAGATGGTCTATATTTAATTTAAAATGTTCAAGTTTATGTGCTACACTTGTTTTTTCCTTTTCATATGAACTATATCCAAGCAGCAGAAATTAATGAATCTGCTCTGATAAACTCGCATTTGACATTTGGAGCCTTGAAATTTATTTTTGAACTATAACAGGCACCTCTTTAGAGCTATGGAACCCAGAAGACTTGAATTCAGTAGCCAAGTGCTAAAACATTATGTCAAACTTAAATTAGAAATAGGGTTCTTTTGCCTTTCAACAGCTTGTTAGAGCCTCACCCTCAAGAAGCATTGGCAGACTGTGATGCCAAGTCTACAATTAAGGAGGAAAAAAATAATAAATGCCATCCTCGCTCACTCACACACATCATGGCCACTATCACCACCACCATCATCACCATCACCACCACCACCACCACCTCCACCATCACCACCACCATCATCACCATCACCACCACCACCACCACCTCCTACCACCACCACCACCACCACCACCACCACCACCACCACCACCACTACCACCACCTCCACCATCACCACCACCTCCACCACCACCACCACCATGACCACCACCACCACCACCACACTACACACGCCCTCTACCTTCCAAACAACTCAATTTTTCAAACAGAAAACAGATATATATGGGAAAGAGCTTGATTTTTAAGAAAAGAATTACCAGACCTTTTATTTGCCCTGCCCCCCGCCCCCAATTATTGCCACTCTAAAAGCTCTAGTGTATATCAGTGTTAGTACAGGTAAGTCTCTATAACATGATACTATTTTCCCTCTAGCCTTGATGGTTTTCTTCATGTACACATCTATGATATTGTGTCTCAGAGCTGAGGGTACTATTGAAAAACATGGCCGTGAAAGTTTTTATCCACAAATCTTATCACTTCTTTACTCAATATTGTGTGCCGTGTGTGGTAGATTAAATAAGACCACTATACCTTAGAATTCCTTCCCTTCAAATGAACTGTGTCTTTAGATGGAATTCGAGTGCGTTCTGCAAATGTTTCAGCTGAAAGTGTGAAAGATTTAATATCATACAAGTTTCAGAGCCTGAGCCTTAAGAAATAGAAAGTGTCTGCCTCCTATCCCATAGAACGGAAACGCAATCCTTAAGACGCCACAGGTAAGCACTGCATGAGAAAGTCCCTGTGAGCTCAGCTTCCTAGCCATCTATGCTGTGCAGCAGATGTTTGAGTAAGGCTATCTTCGCTCTGCAGGCCAGCCCTTTTACTGCTTCCTACCAGTCACTCCATCTAATGCTATGTAGACTGGAGGACACATCACACAGCTAAGCCCTCACCAAATCTTTGACTTCAAAATCCTTAGTTTGGAATATATTGTCAACAAGTAACCACAACATGTTTCTTGTTCTTCATTATTCCTGACTGCAAAAAAAAAATTAGTCTTAGAATCCACTTTTATGTAGTTTCTTTTAAATTTTCATTTACTGTTGCCTTATACAAGAGACTTTTCTTTGGCTTTAGTTCTCCTTTCTAAGATTCATCCATGCTGCTTTTTGAAAATCTGGTTCTCAGCTTTCAAGTGCCAAATTATCACTACTGCATGTTTCCATATCTCTAGAACCATCAACCATAACATACAACCTGAACAAGCTTCTCTGCCAGCCAAGGCAATTATCTCTCTGGGCTTTATTCCAAGGAATAGGATTGCTAAATGATAAGGTATATAGACATTATGTTCTTATTCAGTGTTTAGTAACGGCACTAGAGTATGCATGTCATAGGTACTGTTGTGAGAGAGTTATTACACTTCTCCCATCTTCTTTTGTGATTCCTGTTTCCATTTCTTTTCTTTTCTGGACTTATACTAAAAAGACTAACTTTTCTTCTAAAGCTGTGGGTTCTATTGCATCCAGCTAGTGATTAATATGTTAGCCAGGATTTAGTAACAAGGAGCAAAGTGGTCATTGACTCCT
Source organism: Acomys minous (assembly GCF_964271855.1). NCBI lineage: Eukaryota > Metazoa > Chordata > Mammalia > Rodentia > Muridae > Acomys > Acomys minous. The sequence goes on from NC_140490.1 coordinate 102,318,882, forward strand.
CTCAGCATACAAGCTTTAATGGTAGAGTTTAGATAGTTTGTGGGCTCAGGGGGGCCTAAGAAAACATTCTCTAGGCTAAGTTTTAGAAACAATTATAGAAATGCTTAGGCATTTTATTCAAATATTTCATCCCTCTGGCATTCTGCTTTTGTCTCCTTCCACTGTAATGGATGCTTTTGAAAAAAATCTCTCCTGAGTTTTCTCCTGTATTTCTTTTTCTGCCAAATCTTATTGCATTTGGATAATGACTTTCATCAATTTCTGCAGGATCTGAATCCATTTTCCATATATATATATATATATATATATATATATATATATAATTTATCATATTACATCTCAATTATTATCTTATCCCTTGTATCTTCCCATTCCTCCCTCTCTCCTGCTTTTCTCCTACTCCCCTCCCCTATGACTGTGACTGAGGGGGACTTCCTCCCCCTGTATATGCTCATAGGGTGTCAAGTCTCTTCTTGGTAGCCTGCTATCCTTCCTCTGAGTGCCACCAGGTCTCCCCATCCAGGGGACGTGGTCAAATATGGGGCACCAGAGTTTGTGTGAAAGTCAGACCTCACTCTCTACTCAACTGTGGAGAATGTCCTGTCCATTGTCTAGATCTGAGTAAGGGTTTGAAGTCTACTGAACATATTGTCCTTGGCTGGTGCCATAGTTTGAGCAGGACGCCAGGGCCCAGATCCACCCATCATAATGTTCTTCTTGTAGGTTTCTAGGGCCCTCTGGATCCTTCTATTGCCCCATTCTCCAATGCTTCTTTCACCTAGAGTCCCAATAGGATGTCCTCCCCTCTGTGCCTCTTTCCTGGTAATTGAATACTTTCATGGGACTTGCCCCTTGGGCTAGTGTCCAGATGTGAGTATATACCATTTGACTCTTTCTGCTTCTGGGTTAACTCACTTATTATGATCATTTCTAGTTCAATCCATTTGTCCACAAATTTCCGGAGTTCCTTTTTTTAATAGCTGAGTAGTATTCCATAGTGTAAATGTCTGATAGTTTCTTCATCCATTCTTCTACTGAGGGACATTTAGGCTGTTTCCAGGTTCTGGCTATTATGAATAAGGCTGCTACGAACATGGTGGAGCATATGTCCTTGTTTTGTGGTGGAGCATTTTCTGGGTATATTCCAAGGAGTGGAATAGCTGGGTCTTGAGGAAGCCCTATTGGCAGGACAAAACTTTTTTATATACAGACACTGATTTAATTGATGATAGTATTACTCTAGAGGTAAAGGAGAAAATATTGTATTACTTAGATTATTGTTTAAAAAATACAAGATAAAACTGGAACCAACATCAAAGTTAATGCTCTTAACAGTCACTGGTCATTAATATCTCTCAACATCAATGGTCTCAATTCTCCAATAAAAAGGCACAGACTAACTGAATGGATGCATGAACAAGATCCAACATTCCTCTGCATTCAAGAAACACATCTCACCCATAAAGATAGGCATTATCTCAGGGTAAAAGGCTGGAATAAAATATTCCAAGCAAGCGGTCACAAGAAACAAGCTGGCATAGCCATTTTAATATCTAACAAAATAGACTTTCAACCAAAATTAGACTGTTACGATCTTTATGACAATTCTAGGCAGTAACTAATAAAATTAAAGTAAGAGTAGATGCAAAACCGCCCAAAGAAATCCTTCCTTCAGAGAAATAGTGTATAAAAATATCTATGTCGATACTTTAGCACTTTATATTTTGCAATAGCAAAACCTATTCAAAGAAGGCACACACACACACACACACACACACACACACACACACACACACACTATGGAATAGTATTCAACTAAGATACTGTTTTAAAACTAATTAATCTTGTCTAACCTGTTTCCTCCTTAATATTTTAAACATATTCAGTGAGAAGGTGACTTTCTTTAACGTAGGAGAACTGAAGTATCTGAAGTATCTGAAGGAAAAGTGATAAAGAGGCAAGAAGGCCACGGATGAGAAATTAATATTAAAATCACAGACTGAGTATTTTTTATGAAAGGGAAGTCCTTTCCCTTTTGTGTCTCTTTCCATCTCTAATGGACCTGGAATTTACAAGCTTTACCCCATATTTTTTTGTTGTTGTTGTTAAGGTTTCCATTTTAATTTTTTGAGTTTTATAAATATGTATAATGTATTTTAGGTTTTCTTCCCAGTAGGAAATATCTTAGTATGTGCAAATGGGGCTTTAAAAAACATTTTGAATTTTTTAACATACACATTTTACATACACATACATATTATTACATGTATATACAATAAATTCCTATAGCAAAAAGAATCATGACACAATCAGGAATTATATAAATGTTATAATTTTAGTGTCCGGCTATTCCTATTTGACAGTCTTAAAGAAAACATCTTTCCTATCTTAGTGCATCTAATATTCCAAATGTAAATCATTCTCCATCACATCTTGTCATTATCAACTTAAAACATCTATCTAGAACTAAAAGCATCTTAACCCCTAAACAATGAAGTTTCATTGTAAAACTAAGCTACCTGATCTTCAACTTCATCAGAGACTTAGCAAGGAATAAACTTGATTACTTGAGTATGCTGGGAGTTCAGGTTAGCAGCTTTCTAGATGGCTTTAAATGTGCTAAACAAGCCACTGGGCAAAATGCCCTCATTTCTATCATAGACAGCATTCTGCTTAAAAAAAATGACAATCTTGGATGCAGGTAGCGTTGATAGCCAAACTCTCCCAAGACAGGGTGAGCAAGTCCTCAATAGTTCCTGCCTCACAAATATGTCTGTCAGGTATATTGGGCCAGAAGGCTGAAGAAGATGCTCTAACATAACGGAAAGTTTTGGGTGTCTATTCAGGTAGAAAACTGTCTCTGTCTGCTTTGCCCCATTTTTGATAGAACTCAAAAGCTGAGAGGCCTAAGTTTCTTCCAGATATTTATTAGATATCCAATTTGCACCTTGTCCCTTAACCAATACACCAGCATTCCCACAATCTCGCACTCATTTTTCTAACATCCAAGTCCAAGAATATCTAGAGATCTGTTATATATAGGTTTCTTACAAGTGGTAGCATAATTAAATGCTAAATTATAATAGACCATCGAGTAGTTTTTAACACCCTGGCACTCTCTGTCAAATTTGTGTGTAGCAGAAAACCAGAGAGATGTAATGTCAGGATACAAACTTGTTGGTAGGCAATAAGAAAGGACATTCCACACACAAATGGTATAAAATAGAGATTCTGCAATTCTGCAGACTATATACATTTTAATTCCACCGTTTCTCCTTTTTCTCCCTCTACACATTTTCATATACCATCCTTGCTTTCCTTCAAATTCATAACATCTTTTTCCATTAATCATTGTTACTTGTTAGGAATAAGTATATATTCCTAAATATGCAATGCTCAGTCTGAATAACATTTCTTGTGTATACGTCTTCAGAGCTAGTTGCCTGTAATTCTTTGTTTAGGACTGAGGCCTTTGGGGCTTTTCCCCCACTGACTTTAACATGTCTATTGTTGTCTTTCTTCTATTCATGTTTAGGCAGTCATGTTAGTGATATTTTACGAGTATAGCTTCTGACATCACTTGGAGACATAGCCTCATAGTAAACTTACTGATTCTCTGGCTCTTAAACTATTTATACCATTTTTTCTTCAATATTCCCTGACCATTGGATGTATGAACTGCTTTATAAATGTAGCCATTGTGTTTTGGCTCCACAGCTTTGCATGCTGATTGGTTGTGATTTTCTGTAATGTTACCAGTGTGCTGCAAAGAGTTTTGGTTTAAGTGCAATAAGAGAGCTGTTGCTTGCCACCAAAGTGTGTGTGCCACTACAGCACTCTTACAGTTACTGTGCCACGCTAGTCATTGCTGTGGTTGATAGGCATCATAGCTGGGTAGACCTCTTGGTTGCTTCTCTTCTTCAGAAGCTTGCATGGCACCTTCAGGTACAATGAAACACAGACCTCGAGGAAGACTCTTAGAGATCAGTTCCAGCTTAGGGTCCGACTGGCCCTGTGTCTGAAGTGCATGGTGCCTTTAGCAATAAGGGCTTAACCTTTCAACTCTGAAGGTCAGCAAAGAGCAATAGCAATAGCTTGCATGGGTTTGAGAGTTTCTTGGACTCCTGAACAACTCCTCAGCAGAGGGCTTTATATGCCTGATGTTAGGGTTTCTACTAAGTAGTCTTTGGTTCTTGGGGGAAGGCACTGTCACCCTAGATTTAAAAAAATTCATGTAAGCCTTATATGTATATTTATACACAGGCTTACATGTATTATAGGGTTTAAAATAAGATTCCTTGTTCTATTTTTAGATGCCTTATTCAGGCTTCCTTACTGTTATTTTACCCTCCCCCTCCCTCATGGATATTCTTGCTTGCCAACTTGACTAAATCTGGAATTAACTAAAACCTAAAAGTCCCTATTGCCTAATTTGAAGTTGAAAGATCCACTTCTAATCTGGACCATTCAAGTGGGAGGGGACACCTTTAACCTGGTTCCTTGTTCAGATAACTTTATGTAGTTACTCAGTCAGATTTAACATTCTAATTTTAGAAGGTAAGTTGGAGAAAAGTAATTATGTCCAACACAGTGCTAAAGTAAGAAAGACACTCAGCAGAAGGACTGGGCGTTGAGTCCTAAGGTTACAATGCTGTGGAACCATCTTAAGTGAGTGTGTTAACCTGGGGGAGACAATCCATAAAAACAGGAACGTTCCATCTCCAACACTGACCGATGCATGAGGAAACTCCTTGCCCGGAAAGGAGTCCAGGTAAGGCCCTGAAAACTCTATCATCTACGCTGGCATCCAACTCTTTAAAAATATTTATTTCATCTGTCAGATACTTGGACTAAATGAAATTCACAGAATTTTTGAAGTGTAGCCATGTATCTGAACAAACAACTGGTACCTTGGCAGGAAGTTATAAACATTAAGGAGTTTTACATCCATCTTGTTTGGGAATTCCATCCAGACAAGAAATCCATGTCTTGAATCTGATGGGCAGTCTTTCTTTCTCCAACAAAGTGAAGATGACGGGTATGCAACTGATGAAATGGACCTGCATACGAAAAACATAAGCTCCCCATCCCAAGGAATGCCCGGTGTCAGAAAGTAAAAGTGGCTCGCTTGGCTGGCTTTCAGCAGATTTAAAAAGCAACTTCAAGTCCTTCTCTTTTTACACCCCTGTCCTGGAGTTTGGTGCAGCAGCAACACTGGATAGACTGGCAGTCGAGTCACAGGTTCTGAGCTGCTTACTGTGCCTTGGAATCCAAGAAACAGAACCGAATGCTAGACTCCTGAGCTGCAGCTACTGCAGACTGATCTCCCCACAGCCAATCTGTGGTCCCAGTGACACCTGGAGTGATCAAAGATCTCAGAGGTCACACTTTCAAACCAGCTGACAAATATTTTTTTCCTGACTGTCACCAGCTCACTGCCTCAAAATAAAAAGAAGTCTCTGGGAGGTAGGAGGGTTTCCAGGCACCCTCATGGGATGACCTTCCAGTCCTGTAGTGAGGAAGTTGACTGTATGGGCTCCATCAAAGGAGAGATGTCTTCATAAAAAATTTTTTTTCACTTTAAGGCAGAAGAAGACAACATTAAGTTCTTTGTCCTGGGGAGGGAAGACCTGTAATACAGGGAACCAGAGTATTTCTGGCAGAATTGGAATTAGAGATAGAGATAGCACTGTGGCATAATATATAACAGGAATAACTTGAGGAAGCAGTTAAAGGGTTAATCTTTGTATCATGGAGGGGGAAGGTATAGCAAAGCAGATCAGTTAATGTCTTGTTGCCAGAAAGCAGAAAGGGAAGTATTGACACTCAGTCTCTTTCTGTGCCCCCCCCTCCCCGCCCTCCTGCTTTCTCAACTCTGTTCTGGTGCCCAGTTCACTCACATTCAGGTTAGTTGATGCCCCTCTCCACTGATCCTTGTTGTACATGCCCTTAAACAAATGCTCTCCTTGCAGTACGTGTGTGTGTCTCAACAAATCTTCCAGGTGATTCTAAAGCCAGACAAATGGAGAGTGCCCATCACAGTGGCCCAAACTCAGGTACCTGAGTCTAATCTAGTAGAATAAGATGGATGCCTGAATCTCTTGGAAGGTATCGTCTTTGGTAAACCAGATCTGTGTGGCGAATAATCTTCATCATTTCAACCTGAACTATATAAAGGAGGAAAGTAAAAGGTCTCTTATGCAAGAGAACAGCCTTCTTCTGAGTTCGGCCTGAAATGTAGATCCCTAGCTCACATCATATATCAACTCCGTTTGTATTATCACTAGCCCCGCCCTTTGAATAGTGAGTATAGCCACTGAGTGCCCAAGAAACAACATTTTAGAAAGGAAGAAACAACTGTCTTTTAAAAATGGATGAACTGTTCATTTCCACTATGTCATAAAGAGTTGCTAAATGCTTATCATGTACCAGGCACTGTAATTTAAAACTAAAAGCAAAATGAAAATGCTGTTCCCAGGTTTCCTAGACTGGAGTATATTAGAGATAAAGAACCAACTGGTCGACTGGTTATAAGCTTTTGGTCATAAAAGAATCCTCTGTGACCTGAGAAAATGTATGGGTTGTTTTTTCAATGTGATGCATATATGCTTAGATGCAGTGAACTGTACCCTCATCAACACACAATTTCCAATTCTTAATCTCTGGTGTCTGTGAATATGACCTTATTTGGGGAGTAATAAAATCCTGTGTGTATAAATGAGCACTGAACTTTTACATGCAGTACCTCTTATCCAAGAAACCAGGGTTGAGACCCGAATTAGCATGTGACCGGGTCAGTTCCTGATAAGAGTACTTGCAATTGAGTCACGGTACTGCAGATCAGCCATTAATAGTTTGCAAAGGAACTGCGGGACAACACATGCACTGCCTGTGCTCGAATAATTGGAAAATTATCAAATCAATAATGTCTTATAGGTGAGTGGACATTTATTTGTTTTATGTATGTGCATGTGTGGGTATACACATGCACACAATGGTGCATGTCTGGAAGACAAAAGTCAACTTTGTAAGGTTGGTTTTGTTCATTTTATCTGTAGTATCAGGGATACAACTCCGGTCATCAGGCTTGGTGGCAAGCCCCCTGACCTGCTGAGCCATCTTGCCTTCCCTCAAATGGTGTGCCTCTGAGAGTTAAAAGAGGATACAATTATAACTATGCCTTAAATGCACTATATACATATAAACTTTATATTAAAATTTAGGTATACCAAGGCTATGTCTTAGGACATTGAGTCACATAGTCACTGTGCTCATGAAAAACAAGAGCCAAAGAATGAGAAGAAAAGACAGAAAATATCCCAACCTCTTTAAATCTTTTTCCCTGGAGAAAATTGTAATTGCTTGGCAGAGAATTCCAGAGGAGCAGCATTTTATTAAATGGCGCTTCGAATAACCTTTCCCAGGGGACTGTGTTCTATGACTTGGATCCAAATTTGAATTTAACCATTTTCCATTCCTGCTTCTGGAAAATAATTATTGATTTTGGAACCAATAATTGATTTAAATTACGGCTCAGTTACTGCTTTGCTACAACACCTTGGGAAATCCAGTCACCTTCATTAAGAATGGGAACATTTAGGTAAAAGAAAGGGCGGATGTGGGGGGGGGGGTTGAAATAACGAAAGATGTTATCAAAATAAAAGCCCCTCTATCCTAGTAACGTTTGAACACGTAACTACAATATGGGTTGTTTATACGATTGACTTAATGAACTATCAACCTTTGAGTTCTTAAGAAATTATAATTGCTTAGATTATTTTAGAACATGGGGAGTAGAAAATAATGTTTCTGAATATATGTGCAAGAAAAGGAATAAGAAGGAAGAACAACAGTAAGGAATAAATGAAGCAGCTAATGAGCACATAAATAAAGAGAGGATAATGAGCTAATGAATGCAGAAAGAAAGGAAAGAAGGAGAAAAGGGAGAAGGAAAAAAGAGAGGGAGGGAGGGTGGGAGGGAGGTTAGGCTGGGCAGAGCAGAGAAGGGAAGGGAAGGAAAAGTGGAGAAGGGAAAGACAAGTGGGGGAAGGGAAGAAAAGAAAAATAAAACAAAAGACAATGCCATGATTATTTTTCTGTCATATTGAGAATTTCTCCATGAAGATTTAAACTGGTGTGAGGGATTATAATCTGGCCTTAGGGACATTTTATAAGAAATGTTCATCCAAAACCAGTGGTGACTCCTAAAAGGCTCTGTACATATTAGCCTATAAATACATCAGGTACAGTGTAACAATTTGCCCTACTGAAATAAGACCTGCATGCCTGGGGTACAGTTCACTTGGGCGATCTGCAATGTGTTTTCAGCAACTTAAATTTCTGTCCACATGTCTAAGTTTAATTCTTGTAAGGGTTCTAATAAAGACAATAGTTAAGGAGCATAGATAATAACACTTGTCCTAGTTTTCAGGGTTCTCATGAGAATCAAATGGGATAATAGGATGAAAAAAAAAAGCCTTAAAACCTTAATTGCTATCCAGTGGAAGTTTCTATTAATAATGAGAGTCAATAATGACAACAACCATAGTGGAAAAAGTGACGTCTCCTTGGCAGCAGGGGCAAGAGATGTACACTTATGACCCAGGGACTATGAAGAGTCTGTGTCGCTCCTGAAACATGGGACATCTGGAGAGCACATGCAGTGACTTTAAAGAAGTCTTTAAGGTGCTAAATCAAAAGCCCCATGGCCGCGAATTTGAAAGAATCAAATGACTCGGGATTCGGAGTACACAAAGTGTAAAAAACCCAAAGCAAGTCATCTTCAAACAGCCGCCAGGTATTGATAACCAGCAGCTGGCCTGCCAAAGTCCATGAGGGAGGATGTTATACAAGATGCAGATGACCACACATTCCCCAGGGTACCAGAGCACTTGTTTTGCTAACTGAGACTCCTTTCTTCTACTCCCTCCCATGGAGAATAATTTATTGGAAACTTACAGTAGTATGTTCTACCAATATATTTTCCCCTTCCATTTCTAAGAAGCAGGGAATGTTTGTAATTATGGTCCCTATAATCTGTGCAGAGCTAGTACAGAAGCAACCAAATGTCATTGGCTCTTTTGGCCTTTTGTTTAAAATAAAATACCTGAAACAAATTATGTTAAGGAGGAAAAAGGAAGTGGGACGCATATTAAAGACTCTTTGAGATACTAGGGTTGGTTTGCAAAGATCACAGGGGGAAAGAGTCCTGCAGAGCCATGCAGAAAGTAGGCATCCTGCTCTGCAATTTCACAACACCCCAAACAGGAGACTTCAAAGGGAAAATGGCACACACAGAAAGATAGATAAACAAGCATGAAGCCTTTGGTTCCTGGGTCCTCCGAAGTCCAAGGTTTCCATGGCAAAGAGCCATAAAGAGAACGGAGAATTTAGAAAATGATGTCTTACTGATAAGGGGTAACAACACAATATCCTATAACCAGGGGAATGCCCACACCCCTGGGCTAAGTAAAGTCTAAAAACTGGCCAGTGCTGTCTGTAGACTGTCAAGAGATGATGGAGATCTGATTTGTCATCCTTCCACTAGGCTTGAAAGTTTGAATGTGGGTAGTTTAAAGAAAAAAATCATCCTTGTATTAATTTGTGCACAAGAAAGTTTGTGTACTGAAAGTCGGATATCATTCATTGCACCTGGTTTTGCAAGCCATGGCTGTTTGAATACTTCACTGGGTGCTTTCCCTTAATAAAGTGTGACCCCCCAAAAAAAAGCCATTTTTCTTATTTTTCTATTTATTGTTCTTAGCGTACATATCTCGATATGACCAATTCTAGCTCACAGGTGTTTATCTAAGCATCACCTTTTCCTCACAAATACTCACAGAAAACCTCCATCTTTGTTTTTACTTTTCAAGAAAGTGGGAATGAAGATCCATGAGGCTACCCCGATTAGAATGCTTGAATCTATAGCGAGATAAATCAGCGATTCTCAACCTGTTGGTTGCGACCCCTCTGGGGATCGAGTCCCAGATATCCCACATGCCAGGTTTTAACATTGCAATTCACAACAGCAGCAAAAATCACAGTTATGGAATAGCATCAAAATAATTTTACGATGGGGGGGGGTCATCACAATATGAGGAACTGTATTAAAGGCCACAGCATTAGGAAGGGTGAGAACCACTGAGATAGATATTTATGAAAAATTTCCAGCTTTCAGGACTGAGGTCATCCACACTCTGCTCAGTCTCCCTGGCTTGCTAGCACTAAGAGGAACCTCATTGCTCGTCCCAAGGGACCTGTGGCTTCTCTTGCCCCATCACTGTGTGCAGTGGCCTGTTTCTCAGCCTCTGTCTAGTCACAGGATGGTGTGAATCTGAAGGGAATTGCTGGGGCCTTACCAAATGCTTCCCCAACACAATAAAGTGGTATGCCATGTGTGGATATGACACTGTCAGTGGCATCTCTTGCTTGAAGGAACAGCCTGACCCTTTTAAAAGGACTTTGATTCATGAGGAACCGAATTCCGTCCCTAAATACATAGCAAATTCAGTAGGTGTTCAAATAAGAATGTGAAAGGGGAAGAGGAGAAATGCAGTGCAGTCTCTCTTAAGTTTAATTTTGATTTTTATTAAGAATTTAGAAGAAAATAAAAAATGGAATTCAAAGGTACTTGACAAAATGATTTATAGCCTTCAAGTTGTCAGTCACCAATCAAGAATAGTTCATTTAGTAATTTTTAAAACCAGAATTTTAAAGTTTGAATAATATTTAATGCAAGGCACATAAGGTCTGTGAAATACATTTTGAAAGTCAAAATGATATTTGTGCATCTAAATAGGCATTCAGTGCTCAGCTTTATTGAAGGCTTTAGTTTGAATCTATCATGGCAGGGGTTCTCCACCTGTCAAATGACGCTTTCACAGGGTCACCTAAGATCATGAGAAAACGCAGATATTTACATTGCAGTAGCGAAATTACAGTTATGGAATAGCAAAGAAAACGTTTTATGGTTGGGGTCACCACAACATGAAGAAGTATATTAGCAGGTCACATCACTAGGAAGTTTGAGAGCCACTGCTGTAAGGTACTCTTATTGGCATTTTCATTGTATGTAGGTAATTTTTCTCTCTTTTCAGTCCTGGTGACTTATAAAAGGAAGCCTTAGGCTTTTCAGTAGCTGATTTTCATGCTACACTTGCCACTACTGGTAAAATTATTCATTTTCACATTATATAATTTTTTAAAATGTTGCAGGATGAAACCAGGCTTCAAAAAAAAAAAAACACAACTTACAAGTAAATTATAAACATAGTCTAGAAGAATTTATTCATTCGTTTATAGCATGCAATTCTATGAATCAAATATAGACGTGGTAATTTTAGATGTCTTTTGCAGTTGCTTCACCAACAAATGGTTTGTTTAAAAATATAGTTGTAATTTTAAAAGTACACGTGCTACCATAATATTTTAACACCCTAGTCCTTGTGAAATAGAAGGAGACGAAAAAAGCAGTTCTTTTTATTCCTCTTAGGTTGAAAAAAATCCGTCCCGTTTCTGTCTTTTTCTTTGTGAACCTTAAAATTTTGCATAGGCGAAAGGTTTTTCGATCTTCCTAACAATCAAAATGACGGGGTTTTGTTTGTGTGCTTGTTTGTTTGTTTGTTTGTTTTGAGACGATCTCTCTGTGTAGCCCTGGCTGTCCTGGAGCTCTCTCTGTAGACCAGACTAGCCTTGAACTCATAGAGATCCTCCGGTCCCTGCCTCTTGCGTGCTGGGATGAAAGGTGTGGGCCACCACCACCACCACCACCTGGCTTCAAAGCCACGTTTTAAGTGATGTGTTCTACCGAACTGTAACCAAAATAAAGTGGACGGCAGGAGAGGACTCACTCACTCAGCCTGAGGGTGAGGATTTGAAGGCTGCAGGAGTGGGGCCTTCAACTCCCCTTACCTTTGATGCCAAAAAAACTTGGGGCCCAACTGCTTATTTTGCACAGTCCCAGTGTCCATCACAAACCCCAGAAGAATCACATAGAAGTTGCATCTGTTGCTCAGATTGTATGATCGCCACGCCGCTGAGGCACCACGTGTACTGGAAGAGCTCATGAAACTCTGAGAATACCATTGATGGAGAAACTGTCCGGAAAACCCATAACAAAGCTTTCTTCATGACCTTTCCTTCCCCGCCTTGTTGCAGGGAGCCTAGACCCAGGCTATATTTCATTCTAGATGATTTGGGCTAGCCATTAGGTAAAAATAGACTTTGTGGGGAACAAAGCATTCATTACCTGCCCTCCTACATACTCCCCCCTGAATGTTTTTGGAGTCAGTGACTCCGCTGTGTACCAGCTCCCTGCCCACTGAAATGAAAGCCTTAATTAATTTTCACTTCTTTACTCCCTCTGACAAAATCTGTCTAATTGGTAACGTATCAAGTGTCTCTCCTGTGTACCTTCTTACCTCCCCTGTGAAAGTGAATATTTGCTTTCACATCTGGTGGGCCAATTCCCCCCCAGCATCTCACCTGTTGCCCTACTTGAAGTCTACCACCATCCCCACAGATCAGTCACAAACCCTCTCAGTTTGAGGCGTACCTCCCTCCTTTGAGCATCGTCAGCATCTTGTGACTTCCTGTGTGACTTTCCACTTTTGGTCCTAAACTTTCACATGTTTCATTTCCTCTGTCAGCAGATCAGTTCTTAGAGCAATGATTTATGCTTTACCTTAGTGTCTTGATGACACCCTGTGCTTCAGAGGCCTGTGAATGGCGTTAGATGTTTAATAAATTGGATGGATAAAGAATAGCAGATGCAACTTGCTATCGATATGTTTATTGCCTCAACTGGTACAATCGTACACGTTCACATGTTAATCACTGTCTCCCTTCCCTATTTCCAAATAAAAAACCCCACCAATCTGTCACCTGTATAAACCACCTTGTATAATCCTTTTAACACATGACCTACATTCAGAGCCTTCCTCTACTGATGTTTGCATATATACTCAACATCTTCAGAACTTTTATCTATATAGCGGAGAACTGTTGTAGTGTTATGATGTTGGCTAAATTCTCAATCCTAGGGATTGCAAAAAGAACAAGTAAGGACCAGAGTAGAGTTGGAGCCACATGGTTCTCCCAGATACACAGAGTTCCAGTGGTCCCTTTTGCACACACAGTCTTGACCTCTAATGAAGCATTAATTTTTGTAACACCCCTCAGATGTCATGTCCTCCTCTCAAAAGTTAGGAAATTGAAGTTAGAGAGACAAGTAAGTAGCCAAACTGAATTCAGAATCATAAAGTGTGCGAGGTCCATGCTTATTGTAACTACGCATTTCTGCTTCCCGGAGATTGAGCATTTTGAAATTGGTGCTCCAAGGTTAATCATGGAGTGTAATAAAAAATCCTTCAGAGCTAGGCAAACTGGAGTTCAAAGTCTACACCTGCTGGTCTGTGGCTCCAGGACCTCATGCAAGATAGGTAGTTGCAATCTCGTCTTTCTTATCTCTAATACCAGGGAAATTCTATGAGGAGTAAATGCGTTGGGATACGGCCCACCAAATGTCTTTGGTTAGCGACAACATGCAGTGCATGTTTAGCACACAAAGCAAATCAAAGCAGAGGCGTAAAATGTGGAGATGTTTAAGCAGAAGTGAGAAGCCAATTGTATTTTTTTTTTCACCCTTATCATTTAAACAAAGTCCCGAGCCATTCAACTAAAAGAAACTGAGTCCTGTAGTGACTAATGGCCTGGGCGAATTCTGGGTCTAAATCTTGGATCTGCAAACTATGAGCTGTGTAAATTTGATTATTTTCTCTACCCCTTAAAGCCATAATTTTTAAACCAGAAAATTATTATTATTATTATTATTATTATTATTATTATTACTATTACTATTATTAATTACTACTACTACTACTAGTAGTAGTAGAAGTATTGTCAAAAATTCTGTGTTTTGAAGCCACAAACAGGACCCACTGTGTAGCAAGCTAAGTCATTAATATCTTAGCTCAAGCTGCTAAAATAACTCCTTGGTGGGTTTAGTGCACGTAAGAATTTTCTTTTACCATCTAGTTGCGAGAACCATTTTAGAAAATAAAATTCTAGATCATTTCCAACTCTGTAGTCTCTCAGTGTAATTACTATGATTGTCACCATGAATCCTTAAGGAGGCTTCTATGAGCATGAAGTAAACCAGCTAACAAATTAGAGGGACCTCAAGGCTACGGCTGCATGGACTTGAATTATTCCTCCATCTTAGTCAAGCTTGGAAGCAGATTTCCTCCCACAGCTCCACAAATGAGAGTTCAGCCCAGTAGTCGCTGTGTCAATCCTCTGTAATCCTGAGAAGACAACCCAGTCACTCAACCCTGAGCTTCTCTCTCCTATAAAAGTGGAAGATAATGCACAAGGGTTTTTAACTAATGATTTCTTTGTATTATGAAATAGAAAGCTAATCTATTTGGCTGACTAAATGGGAATTTAATTTCCATGGGAGTCTAATTGTTTTAACTTTCTCTTTAGGACCTCCTAGAGTCTATCTTTTATACCGTCTATCCTTTCTGCTTGTATTTTACTCTTTCCTAGCTGCTTCCAAGTAGCAGTCACTCTCACCAAAAGAGACAGCAACTGGTGTTCCATCGTGTCTTCCATTTTCCAACTTCCATTCTTAGGAATTGTTCTTGATTGCCACAGCATGCCTCCTCTACTGTTCCAACTCTCGTCCGCCTTCTGGTAAGCATCTCTCATTATGTTTTTACATTCTGTATAGAGAAGGTAACATCATCACGGCTGCTTACCCTAACAGTTTTCATTCCTGGTTGCTTAATGATTGATCTCTTGACTCTGATTGGCGAAAGGGTTTGAGGAAGATCATACTGAAAAGGATATAATAGAGCCTGGAAAAATAGCAATGATAGCCTTTTTTGGTTGAGCTCCGTGTTGAATATGTTTTGCTCCCTTCCATGCATCCTATTAGACAGCTTTAAATCATCTCAATTTTCAGATTCACAAAAGTCCTCGTGAGCTAAGACAGTGTCTTGGTGAACATCTGCTTTGTGCAAAGCACTGCAGTAGTCAATTCTGGAAAAGACCAGAACTTCATATCAGATGTGTCCTTTTAGAGATTAGTTTAAGAAAAGGGATTGGTGTGAGGTTCTCTCCAGGGCACAGCTGGGAAAGGTATGGCAATGGGATGACTTCTATCCTTGGCTCTTTTTTAGTGTTCTGTTGTGTTGGGGAATATTTCAAATCCTATATTTTTAATTTTGGGTTAGGTGACTGGTAGTAAGTAACAGAGAATTTCCTTATCAGAACTATGGTGGTTCCAAAATTTAGAAAAACCAATAAATCAATTGATTTTGGAATGCAAAGAAAGAAGTATAGTTGCCTGGAGGGCAGATGTAATCTCTTCTATGGGGAAGGCCTCATAAAGCAATTACCTCTTGGTGGCTGCCTGGCTAGAAAGGTCAGGCTCCGTAACATTCGTTAATGATTATCTGAGTGTAGAATTGTTTTGAAATGTGTCTAAAGCTAATTTTCAAAGCCTGAGTAAAATATGAGACTCGCTGAGAAGACAATTATTTGGACACAAAAGGGCAAATGAAGTTAGAAGGAAGGAATTCTACCGGACTTTTTTCCTCTGATAGTATTGATTTTACTTTTTAATCATGTTGAATATTTTCAGTAAATCCACTTTTTACATTTATGTAGGAGATATATATTAGAGAACATATTTATTTTATGCACTATGCATTGGTCTATAAAAAGCAACTACAATAGGGATAAAAAGAAACATAAATATGTAGTATTTGGATTATTATTGAGTATTTATTGGAATCCTGTTTTTAATTTTTTCACTATATGGTGGAGGCTTATTGGAAACATCATTAAGAATGTAAACATGAGTAACTTATTTCAGAATAAAACATGCATCTAATTTTTCTGTGGTTATTGAGAAGAAACCACTTTTTAATGTCTTAATATTCTAAATATATGTTATGCAAACATTTTTAAGAATGCACAAATAAATATTAATGTATGACTTACTTATGGAGACATATAGGCATTTTCCCACTGAAACGGCATAGCCTAATACCCATTTTAATTTCACCAACACTAGCCAAATCCTTTTAATAATCTAAACACAACTTCTAGAGTGGGAGGGACTGCCATTCATTTTTTGATTCAATTCCAAAGTTCCTTTCAGAGTAATAAAAAACACTTTCTGAGGAAGCAGAAGATGACCTTGTTGCATTATTTAAGCAGCTCAGGCCCTTTGATTTTTCCTAAGCTCATGGGGTTGGCTTAAAGGACATTTGACTTTCATAAGCGTTTTTTTGAAGAGTGATGATGTCACCATGGAAGTTGTAAAGCTTGGTTCTGTGTTGGGTATTAAGAGGGGGAGGGGAAGAGAGAGAGGAAGAGGGAGAGGGTGGGAGGGAGGGGGAGAGGAGGAGAGAGAGAGAGAGAGAGAGAGAGAGAGAGAGAGAGAGAGAGAGAGAGAGAGAGGAGAGGGGAGAGGAGAGGAGGAAAGTAGGGTAGGAGGAAAGAGTCAAGAGGAGGGAGGGAGAGCTTCAAAAACCTACCCTAACTGAGCCCTATATCCCAATCTTAGAGAGATATCAGTGGTTAAGAACACTTGTTCTCTTGCACAGAAAAAAAAAAAATCCACAAGTGCGTGTGAACGTATATGCATGCAGATACATATCTAAATAAAAAACAAATCTCAAAAAAAAACTTTTAAAAAAGAGGAAAGTTAAGTGGTGTCGATATCTTTCTCATCTTTATTTTGCATTATAGTTTCCTCCGGTAAAAGCGTGTAGCTACGGAGTGCGTGCTAGATATCTTAACATTCTGTCAAATCGAACCTGCCTGTGCAAGTAGTATGTCTGAAAGGTCTTGGCGTGCGCATGTATTTTCTCCATCTTCTCTGGGGCTGAGGAACTACACCATCTAGATCCCAGTCTACGTGGTAAGAGTATACGAGTAATAGGTATACTGAAAAGCATGAAAATGATGTTTTGAAACGTGTTCTCCACATTATGCGAAAAAGGAGTGTAGACTGAGTCTGAGTTCTATACACTGTAATGAAATTATTTGAGTGAGGTGTCCACTTTTACATGTGAGCCCTTCAATCCTGATTGTTTCTTGTATTTTGTGACAGAATTAAACTAAGTAGCCTCCGGAAATGACTATTTTCTTAACATACTGACAGAGCCTTCACTCACGGTTCTCACCTCTGCTGCTGTTAATTTGTCTCCTCTTCTAGGCTTACTCAGCTCAGTGAACTCCTGGTCTGAGCATGGCACTTCTTTCCTGTGTGCCAAGGCTCACACTGTCTCTCTCACACTCAATCTCGTGCCAAGGCCATGACCTTAATTTGCATGTTTTACCCGGCCCTTTTCCCAGAGAGTACCTTTGCACATTGCATGCTGCCTTCTCTATACAACAAATCCCCACCTTCATGCTAATTCTTTATCTAAACGTTTGATAGCCATGGTACACTGTAGGCTTAAAATTATGGCTGTCACTTTAATGAGCCTCGCTGCCTAGCTAATGCTTTAATATCAGTATAAAATATTTAAAGACTTAAAAAATATATAAAAGTTGCTCGCTTTTTCATATTCGGGTTGGCCTGGAATTCATAGTCCCCCAGTCTTAGATTTCTGAATCTTAGGAACACAGACCAAGCCATGAGGAATTTTTTGCTCATTTTTTTTTCTTGGTGCCTGTGTGTGTTTGTGTGTGTGTGTGTGTGTGCACTTGTACATGCTCTGTTGACCAAACCCCTCAGCCTTGCACATGCTACTATTAAATTTCATTTCCTTACATTAAAAAAAAAATCTTTAACATAATCTATTCCCCAATAGAGGGTAAAGGGATTTAAAAAAAAAAAACAATCTTTTTCTTTTTAATCACAAAAATTCAGAACCACATACATTTCTTCAGAAAGTAGAAACTGAGAGCTAATCTGAGTCTGAAAAGGTCTTTATTTTTGAAAGTGTTTTAAGGTGGATCCTCAATTATGTCATGTGGAGAAGAATGCCTTCACTCTGGATGGCAAACAGAAGAACCGTTGTCGGCAGAACTGACAAAATGAGCCTGGAAAATGCTCAGCTATTTTGAAAATAAATGTCAGGACGTCAGCTCCCCATTTCTCTGCCCCCAGGCTGTCAGTAGTTGGCCATATCGCACCAGTTAGTGCTGGCCCTATGTGTCAACCCCATCGGATGAGTAAACAAAGAGGGATAGAGATCCTGCAAATTGACTTTTACTTCTTTAATTTCACACATAGAAAAGAACTCACTTGGTTTTCACCCTAAATGTTAACTTTCGCAGACTGGCAATTTGTTATCAATTTCTATCTACACAGAGGATGACAACAGCACACACACAAGTTAACTCTATTAGTTCTCGCTCGGTAACGGACAGGTGACACTAACATTCCTAAAACCTGTATAATGAAAATGCTGGTATTAGTGACATTTAAAATTCTGTCCTTTACACTCTGCCCTTTTGTATAATACTAATGTGGTTGCGACAATTTCAAAATGGCCACCGAGATTCAAGAACAAACAAGATTAAATTTAGTTGCATTTTTGTAACATGCCCTGCAGCAACAGGGCAAATGACAATACGCCCCTAAATTAAAACATCGGTAGCTACATGATTTCCATTTAAGATCGTGTTGCTGCTGTATGCTACCTTAAATGATTATGCATCTTCTTAAATCTTCCTAGAAGTCTTTATGAGGATGTTTTGGATACAAACATCCAAAAGAAAAAGAAACAGATGAGGGAAAACATTAGTCTATAGCTCTTGTGTTTCTGGTACATTATTTATACAGCTAAAACAACTTCACCTCCAAGTGGATGACATCAACATCTCCTCATAAAGATTTTGTCATGGCTTTCTATACAATACTAGAAAGAGAGCAACCCTTGAATGTCACTGTAAGACATAAGACGTTGACACAAGATGCCAAACATCTAAATAAGATATCCAAAACCACCATTATATGTAAAAATAGAAAGTGTTATTACGTTCATAATAAATACATGTATATATTTACTGTGAGTATATACATGTGCATTCAGTTGGAGTTATATTATGTATAAAAATGCTAGAAGCAGCTGAACAGAATAAGAGATTTTTTGTTGTTGTTATAAGATTATGGATAATTTTTAGTTTCTTTTAAATGTACATTTCTAAAATTATTATGGTAAGTGCATTACAAGTATTATTTTCCTAACAGGAGAATTAAAAATATATATTTACATAAAAATTTGAAGATCCTTAGGAAAAAATTTAGCATATTTTATTGTGTAATGTGTTGCTAAATAGATAGACATGTCATTTAAGTCATTTAAAATAAATCATAACACTTTCCGATCTTTTGACAGCAGGACTACACATACATGCTTGGTCAACAAAAGTATTTTCATTTCATTTTTTTAGTCTGATTGCTTACTGAGTACAGAAATGAGCTAGTGCCTCAGAAGCCTAAGGGCCATAGACTTGTCTTAATCCTGTAAGCATTAATTCAAGGTCGGATGAGTTTTCAATTTTCTTTTTAATCAACCCTGTTACTCTGAAATAGGAAAAGGAGATTGTTGCAACTGACTTGTCCTTGTCCTTCTTTCCTCCTCCAAATGTGAAGAGCAAGTATATCAGAGAAGCAGAAACACAAAGTTCACTAAGCAAACACAGAGAAGGAAAGAATCATAGCTCTCTCTCTCCCTCCCTCTCTCCCTCTTTCTCGTGCGCATGCACGCACACGCGCACACACAAACACACACTGACACATGCATGCATGCCCATACACTCACACACATACATATATACACACTCTTACACATACACATGTACACACACACACACACACACACACACACACACACCACATATATACTCACACAGCAAAGGCTGTCAAATCTTTAGTTTAACATTGGAAAGTATTTTGCTTTTCCTCTTAAAAAATTGCGTAGCCATATACACGTCAAAGATAGAAAATAAGAGAAAAACCTCTAAAATAAATCACAAATGAAATGTTGATATTTAAGAATAATGCTTAAAAACACACCACTGCATTCTAAGAGTTAATCTACCATCTCACCTTCACAACAAGCCCAAAGGTCAGTTTCATGTCTTCAATTTGTTCTTTTACAGCACAAAAGTGTCCACATACTCAAAACCCTTATTCTCTCCTGCACTTATCCATGAATATACGGCTCACAGTAAGTATGTTTAGCTATGTTTATAATTATAAATTGCTTCATCAGTGTCTTGTCAGTGAAATCACAAATGAGTCAGTGCTCTGCCTGGTTTTGCTCACTCTGATGCCGCCAACACCCAGTGACTGGCATGAAGAAGAGGCTACAGTTACACAGGATTGGGTTGTGGTATCCGTAACTTGATATCATTTGATTAACTCTGAAACTTCTATTTTTAAGTAAAATATCACTTTTAATAGTATTGCCTACTTGTGTTTGAGTATTCATAGTATCTGTCCTCCAGAGTTATTCCTAAGAATTATGCATTTAGCAAAATGCCTACGCCCAAGTAAATAACATTTGCCATTGTGGCATGTGAAAAATACCACGTGATCTAGAATAAAATCAGTTCACTAAGTGATTGTTCAGTGACCTATCTGGGTGATATGGGGAAAGTTATCTTAATTACTTTGAGATTTTATACAAATACCTATTAAAATTTAAAAATGCATGAAAACTTAGCTGGCCATGGCTGTAGCTATGTTAATTGACACACATAAGTTACATAGGATGCAGAAGGAAGTCTTGACATAGCTACTCCACCTAGAGACAATTTGGGCTTGGTTACAGACCGCCTGTAACAGGTTCTCAACCTCTTGGTTGCAATTCCTCTGCGGGGGTCAAATGTCCCTTTCATAGGGGTCACCTAAGACCCTCAGAAAACACAAATATTTACATTTCAATTCATAACAGTAGCAAAATTCCAGTTCTGTAGTAGAGATGAAAATAATTTTATGGCTGGGGGTCACCACAACATAAAGGACTGTATTAAAAAGTCTCAGCATTGGGAAGGTTGAGAACTGCTGTGCTGTAAGCTTTCATAACTTACAACCTGAGGCCATCATCTTAAATTTAAAAATCTACTAAATTTGTACTATTTATGTGTTGTCACAAGATCATGGATCATATGTACCAAAACAATAAGGTGACTATTAGAAGAGTAACTCTTTGTTGCATTGTATTATTACTATACAGACAACATGTCATCTTCATGGGAGAAAAAAAATTGATGACATAAACTATAGACAAGGAAAACCCATTAATCCTAATAAACATAATTTAGCAAAGGAACAGGATCCATGTATTAATCTATGATAATGTTGACAATTTGTCATTCCAATCAAAATGAGCAAGATCTTGAAATCACCTACAAACAAAGTAACCACACCCCTTCCTGTCTTTATGATAGAGCACCAATCAGGACTTTGTAACAGCTGGGTGAAAATATGATTTATTCAACGACAGATCTGAGGACAACATGTCCAATTATTTTATCTTAAATTAGCAAAGACTCATACTTCACAGCTATTAACTGAAGTTAATTAGGGTCCCAGTATTAAAAACACAGGGTTTATATAAAACAGAAGGACCCTATAGTCATCAGTGACCTGCTAAACTTAAATAATTAGGTATGTCTTTGCTTTAGTCATAGATAACAAGGAAGGGCAAATCAGTAAGATGCACACAAACACAAATATTCTCAACTTCTTTTCCCGAAAAGCGAATAAAAGTAATACCAAATATTTCTGCTAGTGTGTAAAACTTCGCACCTCATAGTTAACGTAGTCAATAAACACGGATCCCCCATCGATCCAATTTGTGGGGAGGAATAGAGATGAAAACCCTATTCATGTGTTAGCTAAAGTGAGGCTGAGCCAGAGAGGACAAAAAGACAGGCCAGCTCACCCTCCATGCCCTGCCGTCATCCCAGGATGCCACTGTATAAAAGCCTTTTGAAACAGCTGGGAAAGGATTGCACCCAACACTGACCTCTGCCCTGATTTGGTAAGAATTCAGTAACTTAGCAATGTGCCGTATAGCTTTCCCCTTTTTATTCTAAAATAAATTGCCATGTCAAGAAGCCCTACGCTTTAGTGATCGGCACAGTAGAAAAGGAAATGAAGCATTCTATGAATGGGGTAATTTCCTTCTCTAATGGAGTGAGGTAATAAGCACTTGGTACTGTTTAGCATCTCCATTGAGCCACTTCCATACTGCTATGAAGAACGAAGGAAGCAACACCCAATCCACTTGTGGCTGCGTCATACTCCCAAAGCAAAACTGATGATACGATTATCATTTGTTCCAAACCATGTGGATGGGAAAGAAAGGAACACTTGGGAGGTGGTGGTGGGGGCGGTGGGGGGGGAGCATTAAGGAAATAGGTCTGGCTTAACTTCATTTCACTTCAATCGCTGTCTGTCCAGCTCCACATGTTCTTAGTGATTGGATGCTCAGTTTGTCTGCTTCCTGCTTTCTAAATAGGTACTATTCTTTCATGAGCATGTTTGGCCTCTTCAAATTATGATGCCTCATAGATGATCCGGGCCCTGTGTCATTTTACTGTATCTCCCGCTGCAACAATTTGCATGCCCAGCATGCATTTTTTTTAACAAATGCAGAGAATAATTTGATATATAGTGCCAGAAGACAAAAATGTCGGACATTTGAAGATCTTAGTTGCTTTTTATATGTCATCGTAGGACCTTGTAGCACTGTGTTCCATAACACGGAGTGAGTGAGCTGAGCAGAAAAGGATTTTGGGTTATGCTCGTTTGTTTTGTTGGTGGATTTTTGGTGTTTTAAAATTTTTCCTTCATTCTTTTTTTTTTAAAATGTTTTTAATTTGTTCACTTTACATCCCGATTATAGCCCTCCCCCTATCCTCCGTGGCCTCCAGTACCCACTCCTTCCCTCTTCCCCCTCCCCCCCCCAACTCTAATCCTCAGAAAGGGAAAGCTCTCCTCCCCTATCAGTTGACCTCAGCCTATCAACTCTCATCTGGACCGCCTGTATCCTCTTCCTCTGTGGCCTGGCAAGGCCACCCTGCTAGGAGGAAGTGATCAATGTGTGGGCACCAGAGTGCATGGTAAAAGTAGCCCCTACTCAGCATAGTGTGAGAAATTGCGCTGCCTATGGACTACATTTGCGCAGAGGGTCTCTGTCCTCACCATGCATCGTCCTTGTTTGGTGCATCAGTCTCTGCAGCACCCCTCTCCTCTGCTCTGATTTATTGGCTTTATTGGTCTCCTCGTGGAGCTCCTGTCCCCTCCAGATTCTTTTATGCTCCAGCTCTTCCTTGAGACTCCCTGCACTCGACCCTGAGTTTTGTCTGTGAGTTTCAGCATCTGCTTCAACCCCCTGCTAGGTGGAGTCTTTCAGAGGACCTCTATGGTAGGCTCCCATCCTGTTCCTTCTCTCCAACAGCTTCCAGTGTCTATAACATTTGCTCTTCTGAATGAGAATTAAGCATCCTCCCGAGGGTCCTCCTTTTATTTAGCTTCTTTAGGCTTGTTTATTGCAATGTAGTTATCCTGTATTATGTCGCTAATATCTGCTTATAAGTGAGTATATCCCATGCATGTCTTTCTGGGTCTGTGTTACCTCACTCAGGATGATCTTTTCTAGTTCTATACATTTGCCTGCAAATTTCAAGATTTACTTGTTTTTAATAGCTGAGTAGTATTTCATTGTACCAGTTTCTTTATCCATTATTCAGTTGAGGGACATCTAGGTTGTTTCCAGAGTCTGGCTATAACGAATAAAGTTGCTATGAACATGGTTGAGCAAATGTCCTTGTATGGTGGAAAATCTTTCAAGTATATGTCCAGGAGTGGTATAGCTGGGTCTTGAAGTAGAACTATTCCCAGTTTCCTAAGAAAGCACAAGATTGATTTCCAAAGTGGTTGTACAAGTTTACACTCACACAAGCAGTGGAGGAGTGTTCCCCTTTCTCCACATCCTTGCCAGCATGTGCTGTCACCTGAGTTTTTTTTTAATCTTAGCCATTCTGATAGGCGTAAGATGTTAATCATTTCTTTTAGTGTTTCTTGGCCATTCAATATTCCTCTGTTGAGGATTCTCTGTTTAGTTCTGTACTCTATTTTTTTAAATCAGATTATTTGGTTTGGTGGTGTTTAATTTCTTGAGTTCTTTACATATTTTGGATATTACTTCCCCCTATCAGATATAGGGTTGGTGAAGATCTTTTCCCAGTTTGTGTAGGCTGTTGTTTTGTTCTGTTGACAGTGTCCTTTGCATTACAGAAGATTTTTAGCTTCATGAGATCCCATTTATTAATTGTTAATCTTAGAGCCTGAGCTGTTGGTCCTATGTTCAAGAAGTTCTCTCCTGTGCCAATGAGCTCAAGGCTCTTCCCCACTTTTTTTAAAAAATAACAGATTTAGTGTGTCTGGTTTTATGTTAAGGTCTTTAATCCACTTCGACTTTAGTTTTGTGCAGGGTGATAAATAAGGGTCTACTTGCATTTTTCTACACATAGACATATAGTTAGACCAGCACCATTTGTTGAAGATGCTATCTTTTTTCCATTGTATGGTTTTGGATTCTTTGTCAAAATCAATTTTATAACAGGTGTGTGGGCTTTATTTCTGGGTCTTCGGTTTGATTGCATTGATTCATCTGCCTGTTTATATGCCAGTACAATGCAGTTTTTATTACTGTTGCCCTATAGTATAGCTTGAGATTGGGAAGGAGATTTCTTCAGAAGATCTTTTATTGTATAGGATTGTCTTATCTATTTGGAGATTGTTTGTTTCTTTGTTTTTCCACATGTTCTTCCAAGATATTTAAAGAATTGTGTTGGCATTTTGATGGGAATTGCATTAATCTGTAGACTGCTTTCAGTAAGATGATGGCCATTTTCACTATGTTAACCCTGCTGATGTGTTATCTTCTTCAATTTCTTTCTTCAGAAACTTGAAGGTTTTTTTTTCATACAGTCTTTCACTTGCTTGGTTAGAGTTACAACAAGATACTTTTTTTGTGGCTATTGTGAAAGATATTGTTTTCTTAATTCCTTCTCAGCCTGTTTGTCTTTTGTATGAAGGAGGATACTTACTTTTTAAAGTTGATTTTGTATCCAGCTACTTTGCTGAAGGTGTTTATCAGCTGTAGAAGCTCCTTGATACATTTTTTGGGGTCACTTATGTATAACACTACATCATCCATGAATAGTGACTTCTTCCCTCCCAAACTGTATCCCTTTTGATCTCCTTTAATTGTCTTATTGTTCTACCTAGGACTTCAAGTACTATATTGTAAAAGGTATAGAGAGAGTGGACAACTTTGTCATGTTCCTGATTTCAGTGGAATTGATTTACGTTTCTTTCCATTTAGTTTGATGTTGGCTATAGGTTTACAGGTTTTGATTTGATAGACAGGAAAAGACTAAAGAAAGCAGTATAGAGCCAAGCGGTCGAGCATTTCCCTGGCATGCACAACATGCCTTCCCTCTCGCAAAAAATAAAATAAAAATTAAAAAATTAAAAAAAGTCTAAACAAATAGACTCCTACATTTAATGATGGGAAATACATTTGTTCTTGCTTTTTAATGTCATGGTTTGGCTGTGAAATGTCTCCCATAGGCTCATGGTTTTAACAGTTGGCCTTAAGCTAATGGTACTGTTTTGGTAGAAGGTATGACTTTTAGAACACTGTACCTAGCTGCTGAACATAGGTAACTGTGCTGAATCCTCACTGTTAAAGTCTGGTCCCATGGGATTTTATATGGCATTCTAGTCCCACTTAGAGTTGTTTATTTTGTTTTTAATGTACAATCCGCATTCCACAATCAAGGAAAAATGTATCTTGGCTCATAGTTTTAGGGAATATAATCCCACTGAAAATTTAATGTATCTAAATCCATGATTATTTGCAAGATTATATATGTATAGGTACATGCATCCTCATAGCAATGTACTCACACAGCACTTTGGGCTTGCATACAAGAGCAAAGCAGTGGGACAAGCTCACAAAGTTGAAGTTAACCTTGGTAAGAATGATGAACGACAGTTTTCTACTCTTGCATCTTTAACCACAAGCCAAGACTACATTTGTTCAGAGAACTTACTATGCTTAGGGTCAGCTTGAGCCCTGAAGCTGGGTAGCTGTCTGGACTCATGAGGTTTGCCCGGTCACAACGTACAGTCCATGAGTCTGGACAGAGAAGTGCAAGTGTCCCCGGCTGACCTCTACTACAACTTCCTTCAAGTTGCCCGCTCCCAGCTCAAATCTAAGTGATATTTTATCCTGTCACTTCCTCAACTGAGAACTGTTCTCCTACAACCACAAAAGGAGTTTTGGCATTTCTTTCTGGAATTCTAAGGAAAGACGTTAATTATTTGCCAGACTAAGAAGTAGTTTACTAAGATAACTTGTTTAATGTTTTACCAGAATCTAACTTCTTTTTTTTTTTTTTAATTAGCCACTCTGCAACAGGCCCAAGTTGTTACCTCCCATTGTTTCTGTTTAATCTTGTTTTATCTTAACTGTTCATGGGAACACTTCTCGAAAGGGAAAAGTGAATAAATAAAAGTTTATCATGTTAAAGTTGTTAGTTTCACTCAAGCCTATGTTTGCAGCACTGTTCCTTCAAGTCTGTGATCTTTGCTGGGATTTTGCCTGGGCCCGAAGCCCTGCTAAACTCTGGCACCTTCTAGGAGAAGGTTGTGTCTCCTCTACTAGCTCTGCTGTCCTAATGCTGCTTCTGAAGGGGCTGTGGGTGGGTCAAAGAAAAATGATACAAACAAATATATCCCAATAACACAAGAAATTGGCATAAAGAGACAAGAATGATCACAATTGAGTAACTGGCAAGTATGGATGTATAGTCTACGCTGAATTATGCTGAGTCTATTAAAAATGACATTACTGGCTGAGTTTGTGGATGATAAAATAGTGTTAAATTAAAAGTATTGTTTTAAGTTAAGCAGCTATTTGGATGTGACAGTTCTTACTTAAAGAAAGCCTATATTATATTTGGCAAAATGTCATTTACTTTAATTTTTTTTCTGCCTAAAGCTGGGCAGTGGTGGCACATGCCTTTAATCCCAACACTTGGGAGGCACAGGCAGGTGGATTGCCATGAGTTCAAGGCCAGCCTGGTCTACAAAGTGAGTCCAGGATAGCCAAGGTTACACAGAGAAACCCTGCCTCGAAAAACAAACAAACAAAATACCCAATTTAAAAATCCCTTACTGGCAAGGGTCCTGTGGCCTCTGGATGTCTCCTTCAGTTAGATGGAATTTGAAGCAATGTAATGGAAATTCTTTACATCAGCTCATCCTTGACAGAAGAACATTCTGGTGCACATGTATAAAATGAATCAGAAATAGAAAAACTAAATGCAGAGACCACACAGAAGTAGGGATTAAAATATAGCTTTAGGAAAGAGGAGCTGAGAATGCAGCTCAGCAGCAGTGTGCTGCCTGGCGTACAGGAAACCCAGGGTCTACTCCTCAACAATGAAAATAAATAAATGGAAGAAAGAATGAATAAACAAAAAAATACTTGAGAACCATGCCAAAAACTACTCTCTAAAGATAAGTTTCTCTCTTTAAAAAGTCCTTTTCTCTCCACCATAACATACACATTAGTCGTCCAATATTTGACATGAGATTTAAAACTTAAGTCTTATATATATATATATATATATATATATATATATATATATATATATTGGGGGAAATGTGTAATGTATAATATTGGGGGGGAAATCAAGAATTATACAAGCATATATTGTAGAAAGGAAGATTTCCCCCATGGTGGAGTAGGAAAGTCTGATGCTGGTCTAAATATATTTTACCCCTTTGTCTTCCATTTCCATAGAAATTACTTTCCATCGTTTTCAGTCTATATATTTCCTTATAAATGAAATGTGTGTCATATACACAGCATATATGTGGACCTTAGTTTTTGAAGCTACTCATCTCTATACATTTGGGTTAGTGAATTTAAACCATTTATATCCAATGTAATATAAATTACATTATTTGTAAATAAGGATGTACAACTTATGTAGTGCTCATTGTCTTCACTTGCAATTCTATTTTTTCTTTGCCTAAACTCTTAATGTTTGGTAAAGAGAGATATGAGGGTGTGGAGAGAAAATGGCTGTCAAGTAAGTGTCCAACCAACTACCAGCAAATGGATAATTAAAAATAATAACAAACAAACAAATGAAAATGATTGATTAACTACCCAAGAAGAGAGAGAAGTGACAATCATGTCATTTTGCTTCATGTAATAGTGGAAATAGGGGCTGGAGAGATGGCTCAGCAGTTAAGAGCACTGGCTGCTCTTCCAGAGGTCCTGAGTTCAATTCCCGGCATCCACATGGCAGCTCACAACTGTCTGGAACTCCAGTTCCAGGGGACCCAACACGCTCACACAGACACACAAGTAGGAGAAATGCCAATGCAAATAAAATAAATAAATTATTTAAAAAAAAAATAATGGAAATAAACCTGATCTGGAAGGACATAGGGTGTTGAACACTGCAATAAGGAAAACAACTTCAAGATAGATATGAGCACTAAGCAGCAATGCTTCCTTCAAGGTTTTCAGATTATACCAGTAGCCAGTCAGGTAAGCAGAAGAGCAG
The DNA here is from genome assembly GCF_964271855.1 of Acomys minous. Classification (NCBI taxonomy): domain Eukaryota; kingdom Metazoa; phylum Chordata; class Mammalia; order Rodentia; family Muridae; genus Acomys; species Acomys minous. Next base: position 102,347,520 of record NC_140490.1, read on the forward strand.
ATGTCTTAGTGCAAGAGCAGACTATGCTGAGGAGCCAGAGAAACATCTGGTAGAGAATTTCAAAAGATGCACAAAAAAAAAAAAATCTGCTAATGCTTCAAAATGAAAAGACAAACAGCAAAATTCCTGTACCACTTGTTATGGTTATAATCATGCTGATAAATCTGAGATGCCTCGGGCCTTCATGGAACAGGCAACTGGCAGAAAACGGTTAGAAAGGATGAACCAATCCCTGCTTGACCCAGAGTGTTAGGAAAGTGGAGACAGAAAACCCACTTTTTAGTGTAATATAAAAAACAATGGAAAGTTGGCTGGACCCCCAAGGAAGGGCTGAACTCCTAGAATTAATCACTATTGGCAGACCCTTGAATTTGTATATCACTTTATTTTCCCAAAAAACTCTCCTTGGGAACCCAGGCATGATGCTGCGTCAAGGATCCGAGGCTACGAAGGGCAATCCACGGTGCACATTTTCTTCCTTCTGCCTTGATTTTTTTCCCCTCATCTCCCTACACCCCACCTCATTTCAATGTTTTCCAGCTGACAATTTAGAATCCTTCAGGGCTCAATTCTAGTTAACAGAGTCCCATTCGCCATAAATGTGGTATCTGTTGTAATGTCTCCCCTACAAGTCTGGTTTTTATTTCTTCCACATATTTCTTTCAGTTCGCAATTACATCCTTACTTGTATTTTGACTCATTCAAGTTTTGCTTTGCCAACACCCCTATTTGTTTTGCTTGTCATTTTACGGTTACTGTCTTACAAAGGAATTTCATGCCTTAGATGCCTCAAAAGCAATAATGAACTTATTAATGAGCATGCTGTTCATAAGGATGACAACGCCGAATCGGGAATTACCATACTAGTTCCGTTTCAGTGCTATGATAAACTACCTGACACAACTCCAGAGGCAAGACTCACTACAGCTCACACTTTCAGCAGCTTCGGTCTATAGTTACTCGGATCTATGCTTCTGGCCCCAGGCAGAGACAAAACACCATGGCAGCAGGAATACATCCGAGGCTACACTACCAGACAAGAAACAGGAAGGGAGGAACAGACCAGGGACCAGTTAGAATCTTCATAGTTAACCTTCCCATCTACCCCTTAACTTACTACCTCTAAGCTAGACCCCAACCCCTAAGTCTTAGTAGACCATGCAAAAATAGTGCCACCATCTGGGGTCTAAGCTTTCAATACGTGAGCCTGTTGGGGACATTGCACTTTTAAACCTCAACAGTCAGACTCTAAAATATTCCATTTGGGCTCCTTACTATAAGGTAGCTACATGGAACATCCCAGAACAAAGAAGGGGGATTTTTTTTTATGTTATCAGATTTTACTACTGAAATTGGGGTAGTCCTAGACAACTTGCGGTGCTTTTTGCTGTTGTATGTTAGAAACATAGTTTGCAATACACTGGGCATTGCTAAATATACGGTGAAAATGGTATGAATCATACATTATATGTGTTCCATAATTTTAGGTTTTAAGAGAACATGCAAGCCTCTGTTCCCTCATATTCTTTTGAGATACGAAGGAAAGAGACTATTACATCTATGTTGTACAAGAAGAATCTGAGGCTTAAAGAGTGTAATAAATTCCTTCAGAAACTTTTGCCTAATAAATATAATTGTGGCCCTGGAAGCCAAGCCTTTGGGAAAAGATACACTGCAATGCTTAACCCAACATTGTATAACAAACGCATATAGGGATTGAACCCATGACCTTGGCATAATGAATACCACATTTCTAGTAAATACATAATTTCAGACAAGTGGATATTAATCATAAAAGTCTAAACCATAGCCAACTAATTTCTTTTATAATTTCTATAATAAGTGTAGTATTTCTGTGTCAAGAATATTTTTTCTGAATTGGTATTTTCTTCAGATCTTTGTTGATCTGTGTACATGTGTTTGGACCTTTTTATTGTTGTACGTTTTTATTTCTATTGTCATGTTGGTGCTGCTGTAAATTATCTTCTTGACATTAGCTCATTATATGTGTGACCTGTGTGTGTGTTTTTTTTAAAGCTCACTCTATCACACTGTGACCTCCTCTATAGACACAGGGGACAAGAATGCTTTCTGTATTCCTTGTTCAGCTTTGATGGAGGCTCAAGAAATAGCCAATTGTAGGTAATTATACACTAATGAATTTTAAAAATACGTCTTGGAACAAAGATCTAAAGTATGATTTTTTTAAAAACACAGTGTAATGAATAGTTGTAAAATTCATCATGCTTAAAAACTGAATTTTTCATAAGCCCCATTCATTTGGTTGCTTAGGAAATTCTACTATTTTCAGTTTTCTTCCTGATATGAAAATCTGGCAACAGAGTCACTAATGGTCAAAACCATAGGTCTGTAAGATAGAAAAAGATAGAATATTGGAAACAACCAACACTTTCTTGTTTTTTGTTTGTTTGTTTGTTTGTTTTTGTCTTTTGTTTGTTTGTTTTTCTTGTTAGAGAATTTTAGCTTCAGTTCACTCTGGAAGCATCTTAGATTGAACATGTAAACAAAGTAGACACTACATACAGAGAATGCCACCTTCCGTGAATAAGTGAGTGAGGGAAGATCTATATCAGAGAATATAGAATCACAATAAAGGGAAAGACAGCACAGCAAGTTATTGATTGGAACATAGCAGATGTATTGCAATTGATCCCAAATGTAATATGAACTGTACTTAGACAATCACAACCTGAGAGTAAAAAAAAAAATAGTGTTTTCTATTGTCAGCCTGGCTCAGCTCTTGCTGGCAATATGCGATAAAGCTTCCCAGCCAGAGCTCAGCCTCTGTTCATCCCTACACTGTGTCTCATGCAGATCTCAAGGGTCATCCACATACGTGGAATGCCCATGGAGCAAAGGGCAGCTAGCTAGCCTTCATTCTAATATTCCTAGGGGGCAGTGGGCTTCTCCTTTATGGATGCTCATATCTCTTTATTTCAAAGGACTAAGTGCTCTTTAGCTACCAAAATGATGGTTTTTTTTTTAATGCATGGATGACAAAAGAAAAAGCACTAAACATTCTTGTCACTGAGGCTACTTAGCTTCAAGACCAAGAAGAAAGCAATCAAAGAATAGGAGGCCTTCCTCTAGTATGCGCCGTTAATTTGACTATCTCCCCGCAGCACAAATCCTGTAATTAATCAAAATCCCAAACAAATAGGCCATTGACAGGAAAACAGAAAGTGTGGAAATTGGGACGTCGTCTAAATATGTTGAGATACAGCAGCTTCATAACCAGGTGTGCAAAGGTGGGGGAGTATTTAATAAGCTTTGGTCTTGGTGGTGTATTTTTTTTCTTTTGTGAATAATGAAGTAGGTTATGCATAGAGAAAACTCATTAAAGGAAAACACTCCTAGTGCAAGGTAGGAAGATATGAACATGTAAACAATGTGGCGGTCAATAGCTCAAGTCTTCAGATGCCACAGAAACAAGGGGACTAGGAATAGCCAAAAACAAGAGGAAAGTAAAAGGCATTTAAAATAAGGCAACACTTAGGGTACTTTTTTCACTGCCTTTATAGGAAAATGACATAGCAGGCACCAAAAATCATTTTAAAAATCCACTTTTAGAAATGAAAGTAAAAATAGATATAAGTGAATCAGCAATATAAGACTAACAGATCATTATCAGCCCATAAGAAACAAATAAGTGATAAATATAGATCAGACAGAATAAAGACAATAAAGCTGAATGTATTTTAAGCACCATACTGTGAATGTTCTACTGCTGCTGACACAAGTTTCAAAATCCAGTGCTGTTTCACTGTGAAGCAACGGCCAGAGTCTCTCAAATATGGGAAACCATACAGTCCCACAAAGGTCACATAGGCAAACACTAAAGCCCAGTGAAACAAGTTAATTTGCTCAAAGTTTCCTAGCAACATAGTCACATTTGTTTGTGTTTGTCTGTTTGTTTGAAAGCACGTCTCATAAAGCACAGGCTGGACTTAAAATGCCAGTCCCCTTGCCTCTACCTCCCAGGTGCTAGGATTGCAGGCACACCCGTCATGTGTCATGTGTGTGTCTCCCTCAATGCCACATTCTTCCCATCAATTTGCATAATCCCAAATCATGAGTCATTAGCCCCCGGCCGTAGCCATGTCCTGACAGTAATTTTGCTGTTCCACTCACCATAGTCACCTTCTTTTGTCTTCTAGAACCACATTAATCTCTCCAGCCTAAACTCCATATGACAGTACAACCAAGGCTCCTTCAAAGTAAGATATTTTTACTTATGTCTGTTTTAAGGTGAATTAAGAAGAAGGGGGAAAAAACTCAACAAACTATTCAATCATTTATAAGATTCACCGGAGGACACATGCTCCTTTTCTTTCTGTGTTCTGTGTCTTCTCTTTAAGGGGACTAAGTGCTGTGGTGTGAGAGGCTTGTGTTGGCTCTGGGCATGGGCACAGGGACACAGGCTTCCTTCTTATCTCCCTGCTGGTGGGCATTGCTCAGCTAGCGCAATTCTTCCAATGCATGTGTGAGGTAGGAACTTGCCAGTGTGGTCATCTTCCATCTCCGACCACCTCCTGCCCCTCATTTGCTGCAAAATCCCTTCACTGTGTGTCTCTGGGACCCCTTAAAAGGCTTGCCAGCCCTGCTGAGCAATTCTTTGGTTCCCTTCATTAGGTTCCTTTTTTTTTTTTTCTTAATTTTTTTTGGATTTTTGAGACAGGGTTTCTCTATGTTATCTTGGCTGTCCTGGACTCGCTTTGTAGACCAAGCTGGTCTTGAAATCACAGCGATCCTCCTGCCTCTGCCTCCTGAGTGCTGGGATTAAAGGCATGCGCCACCATGCCCGGCTTAGGTTCCTTCTTTATATATGGATGAGGAGACTTGATTCCCAATCTTCTTCTCCTTCAGTTTGCCTTGCTATCTGGTCTTCTCAACAGATGTTCTTCCATGTTAAGATGAACATCTAAGTCCTACATGAAAGCCTAGACACAGGTCTTCTAGGGTTACCTAATTATGCTCACTCAAAAGGAAATGACTAGGGTGTAAATCTCAGAAATCCAGTGCACTGAGCGCTAGCATCTACGTGGCAAAAAAAAAAAAAAATCTCCTTTATCCAGCTCTCTGCATGGGATCCAGCTTCTCCGGCAGTCCAGATTCACCATGCTGCCTGAAATGGAGATGGGGCTAACTTCAAAAGCCTCAGGAAATGCTCAAGTGTGCAGTGAGTGCCCAACACTTAGAGATTAGATAAAATAGTGGGCTCTTACAGGAATCCAAGCGTCTAACCTTTACTCTGCAAACAAGCACGTTATTTAATCAAATTTAATTTAATTATTTTATTTTATTTTGTTATTTAATTTTAAGCGCAGGTTTCTGCATGACAGTGGTTGTGGTAGAAAATGACGAAGAGCCACACCCAGGTAATTTATAAATTTTCTGTTTGGGCATTGCAACAGTATTTGGTACCTTAACTATTCTACTTCTATGTACAGTTCAGAATTTTAGACTTGCCCAGTTATTCTACTCACTTCAAATTTTCATGACACTTAGGCTAGTCTGCCCAGGGTATGTGGCTGATTTTGTCCTACCCTGTCGACTAACTCTCAATTGACACAAAATCTAGCATTCACAACAAAACAAAAACAACAAAGCAAAACAAAGTGAAGAGTCTTGGAAGTCGTCCAGTGTTCCTCTTTTTCTCTCAGTCTGTTCAACGGTCACTTCCCAAGTATTGTCATGTCTACACTTTCATATCGTTGGCTCTGTTCTGACTCTTTTACTCTGGTGCTTGATGATTTCAGTTTGGCAATTTTGTTATCTTTGCCACAACAGCTTCCTAACTATTCCTTTTTCCGCCTTCTCCTTCTCTCTCCACAATGTTCCAGAACTTACTAATATTAACTGGACCCCCTGGACTCTTGAATAGCTTCCCAATGCTTTCAGAACAAGACTCCCAAACTATATAGGACGCAAACAGGTACCCTGTTCCCCCTTTATTTTGCCCTCCTGTAGCCTTCTCATTCCCAGTGGCTACACGTGGGAACCCTAGACCTTGTCGGGCAAGCTTTGAATTCTAAACACTGATCACGTACGTCCCTCTTTCTAGAATGCGCTTCTCAGTGGAAATTCTTACTTATCCTTCAACAAGCAGGTCAAATGGCATTCCTTCTCAGAAACTACTTTCTCGCCACATCTCAATCTACACGCATGAAATAGATGCTGGTGGCCAATGGGCTCCTGTAGGCTTAGATTTTTGGAAACCTACTTTATTGGGGGTTCAACCTCACTTCAACCTCACTTCTAACCCACACACCGGAGGAAGAGGGGAAAGAATATTAATAGGAAAAATGGGTTGCAGACCTGTTTAGATGTAGTTCCTTGGGCCAATTCCGCTCTGCGTTATCAGGATACCAGCAGTCTAGTCCAATAGCCAACACTAAACAGAAACACAAATCCCCAGAAGTCTCACCGTCCAGCAGAAACCACAAGCCTCTGCCAAAATGAACAAGCCTGTGGAAGCAGCCAGAATCAGCTGGAGTACCAAGAGAAGTTCTCTGGAATGTTTCTCTCTGTGAAGTAAAGACCAACAAAGACCAGCAAAGTCCAGCAAAGACCAGCAAAGTGTTGCACAGCGTAGAAATGCCAAAAGCCCGTCTCATTGTCCGTGGTACTTTTTATACTTATTCCCATCATCTCGCGCTCTCTCCTGTGTCTCCTCCAGTAAAACATCACATGGCCTCTCTTCCAGAAAAACATCGTGTGACCTCTTATAAGACAGCTTTCAGCAACACACCACCTGACACAACTGAGTCTTCAAAGGAGCTAGAAACCTCTGCTTAAGGCTACCATATGTCCCTGAGGATACTTTCCTTATGAGGCACCATGTTGGAATGGCTTGTTAAACCCTTTGGAAGTAAATACCCCTAGGTGGGTGAATGTGTCTGTGTTACCACCATGAATTCAGAACGTAGCACAGTTAGGTAGTAGCCGTTCAAAGAGCAAGTCTTAACTAAGAACTTCAGTAACTACAGTAACTTATTGTCTGTGAAGTTTCCAAGACATCTAACTGAAGCGATATTTTCATCCATAAAGTTGGTATCATGTTGTACTTGTTGCTTAAGACCTATCTATAACAGAATTAAATCCTATGACCCAATAGGGTGCTTTGCTCAACATGTCATTTAGCTGATTTATTTTCCTATAGCCTTTCGGTTTTATTGTATGTCAGGTATGTACATTGGTTGAATTGCTCACACATAAGAAATAATCTTTAATAATCTTACCAAGTTTTGCAGGACCTTAATGCTAGTGTTACTTCCTAATGCTTAAGAGAAATAATGCTTACAAAATATGTACTAGAGCTTGGATGGTTCATACCCAATAAGTTTGGTGTAGTTAATTTTTTTTAAATCAGCTTTCGTTTTAAACAGAAGTTAATTGGTTTTGGATGTTGGATGTGCAATGTATTGAAGCTAAAATACATAACTTATTACCAAGCTTTATACCCAGCACCTTTGTAGAATTCGGCAGTACTTTTAATTATATGGTATAATAATAGTTAGCAATACACTTATCTAGGGCAATATATTTTGACATTCTTCAGCAACTTTGGCACCTTAAGCATCAAGGGAAGCAGAAATAGCACAGATAAAAAGAAAAAGAAATTAAAAATGACTTTAGAGAAAGCAAAAGAAACATGCTTTTCATTTGACCTACATTTATAAAGGCAAGTACTGCAAAACAGCAGTGAAGAAGAAGCAGTAGGCAAACACCCAACACTCAAATTCAGTGTTTGCTCTAGACAGGAGTCGTTACGAACTCTTTTAAAAAGCCACTTAATTCATTGGTTCCATTTAAAGAGCAAAGCAATGCATATTGAAAGTGTGAAAATGGGCCGGGCGGTGGTAGTGCACATGCCTTTACTCCCAGCACCTGGGAGGCAGACGCAGGTGGATCGCTGTGAGTTCGAGGCCAGCCTGGGCTACAAAGTGAGTCGAGGACAGTGAAGGTTACACAGAGAAACCCCGTCTCAAAACAAAACAAAAAACCCAGAAAGTGTGAAAATACTGGTTGTTCAGAAAGGAACTTCTCTCCCTCCGGCTCATGCTTGATCAGTTTGACAGAGAACATGCACTCCAACTTATCCCACGGCTGCTCTGAAGATCCATTTCCTGTTTGTTTAACATCATCAATAAAGTGAATGCTGCATCAGGCGCAGACAGATCGGTGCCTGCCCTGAGGGGTAAAGACAATTTCCAAATGGGTGGATGGCAAAGCCTTAATAAGTACATTATATTTATCTTTTGACTTTGAGTTGTGTTTGGCTCGTCCTCGGGATGGATGGCATTTTCTAAGTAGTTGTATCAGCTCAAATCCAAAGGAAACGGTACCAACGCTGTCTTCAAAAGGAATTAAACACTCTGCCTCTCCTATAGCTAGCTCCTTTCCTCATTCCTCATTTACCTAAGTAGCTTATGACCTTTTTTGGGAGAAGCCAGGGCATGAAATATAAACATTTTCCTTAAGCAAAGCACATTCTTTTCAGAGCCAGCACCGGTCACTTTTGGATATCCAACCTCTTTAGATACAAATTTGAGATGCCTCAGTTATGGAGAAGAAAAGCCATACAGACATTTTAAAATAAGGGGGGAGGGGGCACGACAATCAGGATGTAAAGTGATTAAACAAATAAATTTAAACAAAATATTGCTTTCTGGGACCAGACGGATAAAACAAAAGAGGCAAAAAGCCTTGACTCGAAAGCAAAGCGCAGCTTAGTGGCTGAGATCCGGTGTTTTAACACAGTCGAGAGATGTGGGGTTGGTGGAGTGGAGAGGAAAGGGAGCAGAGGGAATGAAAAGGGAGCTGCACAAGCAATTTATTATAATGCGTACTGTACAGAAACCAAAGCAAGAACACTGTAGCTCATACCAGGGCCAAAATGAGCAGCCCATGCTCAAACAGATCTTCTCAATGACATCAACTGCTCATAAACTCAGAAGGTTTTTTCTTTTCTTCTTTTTAGTTTTATTTTCAAAATTATAATATAATGACAGCCCCTCTCCCTTCCAACCTTCCCATATACTCCTCCCTACTCTCCCTCAAATTCATGGCCATATTTTACTAAGCGTGCGTGTGTGTGTGTGTGTGTGTGTGTGTGTGTGTGTGTGTGTGTGTGTGTGTGTGCATGCCCTCCTAAACAGAGCTCTCTTTCAGCCCATATAACGTAACTTGGATGTATGTTTTCAGAGCAGAGCCAACCTTTGGCACTGAAGAACGAATTGGTGTCTTTATATTTGTGGACCTCAATAAGCCTTTTCAGCAGGCATTCACAAACCCAGTATTGCTGGGCGACATCTTGAGATGCTTCTCCATCGTTTTGTATACTTTTAACACACTCCTTTCCTTTTATTTTGGAAGCCATATACTGCCTTCAAGGCTTTAATTCTACAATATTGAAGTGTGAGATTCAGACAGAAAAGTTTGTCTCCCTTTCAGTAATTCATCAAATTTTTGGTTTTAAAATCATATGCTTTTCTTTTCCCCCTAGCATTCAACTTTTTGTTCTCCTTATAGTGCCTTGTTGCCCTAATTAGATTGCTGACTCTACCGTCTGTTTTTTCATTTGTCCTCCTCTAGTTGAAGCTAGTATAGTGTCTTACATGTAGATAACAATTTGTTTTAATTTTGTTTTATTTGATTTGTACAAGTATTAGGAGAGAGATCAGTGGTAAATGATGGCTTCATTTTAGAGTTAACAAGAATCACTCAGAAAAAAAAATAATTCTAAGAATGAAGAGGAAATTAACACTTTGAGCTGAGGCCTAGGGCTCAGCGTGTGAAACATTTTTATACAAGCATGCCGACTTGAGTTCAAAGCTCCAGAATTCACATACAGCCATATGTGGCAGCGTGCGTCAGCCAGCTCCACACTACTACAGAGAGAGGGAAGAAGGAAGCTCCTGGACCAGTTGGCATAGTGTATGCAGTGACAAACTAGGAAATCCTGTCTTGAGACAGAAGGCACAGACTGACACCCAAGGTTGTCCTCTGACCTCCCCAAAGAGTACAAGATGCAGGCTCATCCACAAGTATACACAAGAACACACATAAACACAACACACACACACATGCGCATGGATATGCAGAGACTTATTTATTCATTCAAAAATATTAAAACGGCTTCTAGGTACTAAGAGCCACTCTAGTTTGGGGATAGAGTGAACAAAATGGATGATAGATAGCCTAAGTCAAAAGCTGAGGGGGGAAAAAGCAAGGAGAGGCTAAGGGAATGCCAAGGTAAGAGTTGTTGGAGAGACATCTTGCAGCCTGACAAGGAAAGTCTTCTCCAGAGTTGATATTTGAGCATAATTTGCATAAAGTGGAGAATGAGCCAGTAGAGTCTAGAATAGAACTTTCTGGTAAGAGGGAGAAAGAGAAAGGACATAAAGTAAACATATTTGTGTTTGAAATCCAGCGATGTGGCCCCTTTGTGAGGTGAGCATTGCAAACGGCACTGAGGACTACAGCAGGTGAACATAGAAAACAGAAAGTTTGCCGAGGGGCACAAATCATGGCAGCCTGGTGGTCTATTACAAAGGCTCTCTATATGGAGGATGCATAAAGTAGAAAACCAAAGATCAAAGGATGACAGAAAGCAGTCAGAAGGTATGAGAGTGATCAAGGCAAGGGATGCCAATATGACACTGCGACACAAGTAAAGGTAGTAAATGCTGGTTAAGAGCTCAAGTGTATGTTATGGTTCCAGTCCACAAGATTTGAGAAATGTGAAGTCCGAAAATCAGATAGAAATAGTGTGTGACTGGAGTTACATAGAAATATTATTAAACATTTGGAAAACAGACAAAAGGATTATGCTGTGTCCTTTCCTCTTAGATAATTGCCTTGGCAGGCCCTGACAAGGTTGGCTTAGCCCTGCAGAGCACGAACAAATACGGATGTTTCTATTTGCTATCATTAAATACTATCAAAGTGTTACTTGTTTACGTGTGTATTTTTGCAAATGTTCTGCATCCAGCAGAGAAGATGACATCAATAGCTCCGTGAGAAGGTTATTATTCACATTCCCTTCTAGCTTAGGAAACTCATTTTTCTTGTCTTTCTTTCTCACCACGTCATGTGTGTCTCTTTATATCTACTTTGTCTCTGGTGCCTCCTTTGATTCTTTTTTTTCTTTTTGTTAGCTTTATTTGTTTTTGCTTTCCTATTATTCCCCCCCACACACCATTTCATTGGAAGTATATTTTTTCCTCACATTTTTATTTTCTATTTTCTGTTTTTTTATTTAAGTGTTTTGCCTGCATGTATGTAGATGCCGCACATATGTGTCTGGTATATGCTGAGTCCACACAAAGGCATTGGATGCCGTGGACGTGGAGTTGTAGATAGCTGTGAGTTACCATGTGGGGCCTGGGAACTGTACCCAGCTCCCTTGTAAGAACAACGGGTGCTCTTAACTGCTGAAAGATCTCTCCTCACTGTCTTTGGCATTCTGGGTCAGCATTTTTCAGTGTGCCGCTTCCATCTTCTGAGAACTAACAAATTTATATTTTAAAGATTTATTTCACTTTTAATTAAGTGCATGGGAGGGTATGCCTATGAATGCAAGTGCCTTCAGAGTCCAGAAAAGGACATTGGGTCTGCTAGAGCTGGCATTACAGGAGGTTATGAGCCACCTGATCTGAGTGCCAAGCACTGAACTCAGGTCCTCTGCCAGAGCAGGAAGCTCGTTTAACCACAGAGCTCTCCCTGTAGCCCAAGAACCAACATACTTTCAATACACAAAATAAATTTTCATCCATACTCAAAGTATATTGGTATAACTCTCTTTTGTGTGTGTGTGTATATATATATATATATAGATATAGATATAGATATATATATATATATATATATAGATATATATATAGATATATATATAGATATATATATAGATATAGATATAGGTATATTTTAATTACATCAATTGAGTGAGTGCTCAGTTACTGTATTTCACATGTAGGGGGTCAAAGGATAACCTGTGAGAGACAATCTCTTCTGCCATGTAGGTCCCAAGAGATAAGCACAAGCTGTCAATCTTTGCAGCAAGCACCTAAGCCAGGCTGGCACATCTCATTATGTATCCCAGGCTGGCCCCAAACGCACGATTTGCTTGTCTCACTGCCTGGGTGTTGAGATGTGTAGGTGTGTAATATCACCCCCTATTCTTTTATTTCCCCTCTTCTATGAAAAGAAAAATGAGAATGACTGAAACGGACAAAAGGAAACACCAGTAGCTTTGAGAAAGCCAAATTTAACGTGTCTCCCAGGCATCTCTGAGTCATTTCCGAGCAGCAAGTTGTACGGGAAGTTTGTGAACAGAAAGGGAAAGCAGAGACAAGGTCAAGACATGCAGTAGAGGGCCATCAGCACTGGAGACAACCAGAGCACAAGCCATGGGTCTGCACCAAGTCCTCTGAGTGTGTGTTACGGTGCAAGCTTGGTGGGTTTGTGGGACTCCGAACAGAGGGAATGGGTGTGTCTCTGAGCCCCTTGTCTGCTCTTGAGACTGTTGCTCCCATTGGGGTGTGTTGTGCAGCCTTGTCTCACTGCCTGTTGTTTAGTCCTGTTTGGCTGTGGTACTTTGGAGGGTTCCTTTTTTTTTTTCTGAAAAGGAGACAGAGGGAGGAAGGTGGTTCTGGAGGAGAGGGGAGGTGGAGAGGTCTAGGAGAAGTAGAGGGAGAGGAAGCTATGGTTGGGAAGTACCACATGAAAGAAGAATCTATTTTTTTTTAAAAATCATAAGACAAATGAGAAAAACCAGTAATATCTAAGCAGAAAAAAATTTTTAAATCTACAAATACTAAAGTTTGAAACATAATAACATATAAAATCCAAGAATAAGAAGCGATGATAAAAGAAAGCAGCTAGTGTTGCCCTGGGTGTGAAGCCGCTTCAAGCAGGAAGTAGAAATCCACTGTCAAATAAAAGGAACTTGTCCAGTGAATTTAGAAACATACGTGGCCTTGATGAAAAACAGATTTGATGCACATCCTGTAAAGAACGGTGTTGACCCAAGACTCCTAAGACCTAGTTCTCAGCACAAAGAAGATTTAGTATTTGCCCCAGAGGGACAGAAAGCAGGAGCTAGAGAAGGAGAGAGAAGGAAAAGGGAACAAGGCAAAGAGGGAAGGATATTTGTCCAGGAAAGGGACAAAGGTCTGCCTCTGCATGGAGAGGGGACAACCAAGGCCCATAAGAAAATGGCAGTTGATAAAGGTAAAGAGGAAAACCCCATGTTAGGATGAGGTATTTGACTTTTTCTTTTTCTTTTTAGGAGAGGAGCTGTGTGTTTGTTTTACTGTTTTTTTGTTTGTTTGTTTGTTTGTTTTTTATGGGTTTTGTTAGTTTTTTTGTTTTTGTTTTTGTTTTTTTTTAGACATGGTTTCTCTGTGTAACCTTGGCTGTCCTGGACTCACTTTGTAGACCAGGCTAGGCTCAACCTCACAAGAGATCTGCCTGTTTCTGCCTCCCTGAGTGCTGAGATTTAAAGGTGTGCACCATCACACCCGGCTGAGATATTCAATTGTAATTGAGTATGTTAATTAGGTGACCCAAAGGGGGCTGTTGATTGTTGGACTTCAGTACTGTGGTAGCTGGACAGTCAGCCTCAAGAAGAGGAAGTGTCTACATAAGGGAAGTAATGACTAGCTTTAGGAATGTACCCTAATGGGTTTTTAGCAAAGCAGGGGGAATGGGAAAGAAGGGGATGAGACATGCTCATCATCCTCAAGCTGGTCAGAGTCTCCTCAGTCACAAGTTCAAAGCCCAGTGGACAGAGTTTCAGCCAGAATGAGGGTAAAACAGTCAAATGAGAGAATATACACAAATCAGTGGGGAAATTTGGCTACACAGCAAAGACACTAACCTTACGTGAAAAAGAAGAGCCGTCAGGCTTTTTTTTTTTTTTAAATCGGGAAAGAAATAGATGTTTCTTTGTAGATGGCATTAGTGATCAAATTGATTGGAATAAAATGGGGGTGCTCGAGAAAGAGAATGGGTTGAGTGTGCTTAGTGTGGACTACATAATAAGGTAGAGAAGTCGGCACACTGATCGGTGATGTCCTTGCTCTCAGTAAGGATTGATTAGCCCTACAAAGAAGGGGAGAGACAGAGGATGGGCACATTAGAGCCTCGCTTAGCAGCTCTGGCAGCTGAAGGAGGCTCTGCAGCATGCCCGTGTCCTCCAGGCCGCTCCCGCTGAGGAGAGGAGAGCGCGCGTGAGAGGTGGGTAAGAGCGGAAAGTCGATCAATGGATTGCAAGGTCTGGTGGAGTTAAAGAAATGCTGGAGTTGTGAAACTTCAGGTAGTATGCTTTAAAGGGAGGAGCTAAGATTAGGAGGTTAAGTTCTGGTAATTCGTATTATAGATGGTTAATCATAAGCCCATGTCATGACTATAAAATTTAGTAGCTTAGAATGAAGTTAGAGACTTAAGGTCAGCGCTACAAGAAAGGAGGAAGTGGAGACAGAATTCGTGAATATGAGCTTAGAACTGATCATCCAGGAGATATCACCCAGATACGAGGTCCCATGGAAGGGTGCAGAGAATTTGCTCTTAAACAGCTCCTTCCCAGGTGTACTTAGTACCATGCAGTTATTGAGTTATTTGCAAGATAAATTGCATTGCTTTTAACTTTGCAGTTTTAAGCTATAGAAGGATGGCATAATTACTTATTTCATATATTAGAATACTTGGCATAACAAGTGATGATATTTTCCCAAATGTCATTTTCTTTTAATGATGGTGCTTAGTACATACTCGGCTGTCCTTTTCACTAAAGGTACCAACAGGAAACAAGGTAGGCCACAGAAGGCTAGGCACCAGGAAAACCTACGCAAAGGTTAACTTAAGTATTCAGCAAATGCATTGCTGATTTTATTTATGCCACCTGCATCATGACTCACAGTGACTTCTTTCATGAGAAATGTAGGCATTGTTTCAGATGTGGTTGAATCAAAAAGATCCTAGGAACATAAGTATCATGGATTAGAGCATGCTCAGGCAGGGGTGGGGTCTGGTTCTGCAGGAGAAGAGTGCAGGGTTACTCTCCAGGCATGCCCAGTTATGGTGCCACCGCTCTTTCAGTGTAAGGCCAAGTGCTCCCTTACAAATTTAGCCCAACTTTTCCTTGGCAAAAAGAGCATTAAAAGGACACAAATCCCAGCTAGATTGGGATCATATTTCTCTCAGTGAGATGGCAGACTGGGGGGAGTGGAGGGTGGGGGGAAATCCAATAACAAAACAAGGAAGGCTTTGATATGCATTCCATCTGCTTGAGAAGTCATGTGATTTTACAAAGGAGGGGTCCACACTCTTGTCATATAAAGGTGATCCTCTGCCTTTTTTCCATGATTTGTAAAAGGAAAACAGACCGAGAATGAACGCTAACTAAATAATATCACTGTAAAACAAATTCAATTAGGAAATTATCTCAAGCTATCTTTAGCACAGCAGACATGATTGGGCATATACACATTTGTTCTCTTCACATAATTGTCAGAAAATATTGTTCCTTAACTGGTTCATGCATTCCTAACAATTTCATAACAATAATCAGAAAAAAAACAAACAATGCATTTCTAGAGGATTATAACACTTCTAAAATACTCCTAATCACTTGAAAAGCATTAGGAGGTGCAAGGCTTAAGGCCAAAGTATACTATTTATGCACAAAGGCACTATTTTAACAGAAGGCATGTGGACAAGCTAGAACACTATCTCCACATACATCCTCTGCTATATGGACTTTAAGGGTTTACAATTATCAAATGACTTGAAATTTCAGAAAATAATTCTGGTGGCTAAAAGAGAGCCTATGGTCAGATTACAATGGCATGACAAGGGTTCTAAAAATCTTCAGAGGTTCTGTTTCAGCAAGGGCAAGCCTAAACCTAAATAACTGTGGTTCCCACCTGTCACCTTGATGTTCAATTTTTTTTTTTTTACCTTGTGTAGAGGGAAGCTTTCGTTCCTAAAGTTCTTGCACCTCCGCACGCGTGGTTATCAGTTCCCTATAGCCACCCTCCATATAGTGCTGGGAAAGGCTGGTGGGGCAGCCAAGACCTGCAACTTGCTTGAGTTCTTTTTTGCGAGTGTAAGATTTCTTTCTCATGGACTCACCAAACTCTGCGGGTCACTGGGATTCTTTGTGCATCGCTGCTTGTTTGTTCACAATGCTGGAAGTGGAACTCCGGCAAGCACTCTGTCACGGCGCTGTAGTCTTAGTCCCAGCCCTGCAAGTCAATTTTTTCAGTTATATTTTCATTTTCTGAGATTATAAGGTAACTGTATCTTTTCTCCCTTCACTTCCCTCCTTCCAAACTCTCCCTGCAAGTCATTTTTTTATTCTAGGGACTAGTATGAATTATGTCTGTTTCAAAGGTCTGACAGTGTATCTAAAGGTTGCATTTCTGTCCGCAACTTATACAGAATCTGAGTGTTTTCTGACAGATGGAGAATGCTCATAAACAACCTGGCTTATTACGGCAGATTTTAGATGCTTCTGTTACTCTGTGACTATTACTTTTCTTGAGCTGATGTGGAAAAACAGCAAAATGACTATGAATTCTCTTTGTTTAGACACTTGATGATGTCTTGAGATGTTCCTTGCCTAGCATTAAAGTAGTCATCGCTTTTATAGCTAGCTTTCGGGCTACACACCTAACAGGAATAGGCGAGTGGAAGAAGGAGGATGGAAAACTTGAGGTAATTGGTAGCTAATTAGTGAGAAACTATCAAAGAAAAAAGGGAGTGAGGGGAGAAAGGGATCTCCCCAAAAGTCTAGGCTGATGATTATTCATGTATTTCGTGGACTTTGCAGACTTGTAAGAAAACAAAAACACTAATCCTATAACAAGTGACTGATGATAAAAAGCACTCCTTTACCAGATATGCCAAATTGTGGGTGATTCTAGAATCAACGATGTACAGTGTGATATTTTCTCAGATGACCTGGGATGTAGTAGAGTTTCCTAGCCCTCATCAGGAGTAAATGATCTTAACTGAGACAATGTCTATCTTTGAACAGAGTTTCAGTCCAAGCAAATACAGTACGTTGATCAGTCTCAGGCTCCTTGGGCTAAAGCAGATCTGGTATGATTTATCCAAAAGAGAAAAAAAAGTTTTTTTCCTCAAAAGAATGAGGTATGAATTTCAAAAGAAAAAACAAAACAAAACAAAATAACCAACACTACAAGTATAATTAATGAAATAGCCTGTCGGACTCTGGGTGAACAATTAGGAATGTCTCTACTGACTATTCAGTACCTATTACAAGAAAAAGAGAAAAAACATTTTCGAGACTCAACAGTAGCTGAAAATATTTTTGTCTTTCTCAGAAGATATTTTCTCCTTTCTTTGTTATCCCTTCACTTCTTGCTTCAGATTGCTCACAAAAAGAAAAAGAAGAAGAAGGAGAAGAAGAAGAAGAAGAAGAAGAAGAAGAAGAAGAAGAAGAAGAAGAAGAAGAAGAAGAAGAAGAAGAAGAAGAAAGAAAGCAAGCAGCTTGTGTGAACTCTGAAGTCTACAGCACCAAGGCTATAAGTGGATAGAGCAGTGTTCCTGTGCCTGTCCAGTTGCTTAGAGGAGCTACATATCAGCTTGTTTTAAGAAGGATGCAGGTTATGTAATAACATTGCATGTAATCTCCAGGAGTGCAACAGGAAAGGGACTTGAGGATGAGAAACATGCCGTGTAAGGATGGTAGAGAGAGCAATAAAGTCCCACTGAGCACTAAAGCACAGAGAGCAATCAGCAACTATGAGGGGAGTGGGGATGCCCCCATCTCTAACAACACACAAAAAGGCACGTAGCTTCTGCGTTGGCAGTCCTTTTTGCGCACGGTCACCCGCAAAGACATCCCTGCTTCCTGGCATTTACAATTATAAATAACACTACTTCCTTCCTAATTCCCACACAAAGTTTTCTCTTTATTTGTGGATTTTTATGTAAAACAAAACAAAACAAAACAAAACAAAAAATACCAAGAGAGGGTGGGTTTGTTGTTTGATTTGAAATGCAGTTCTTCATAGGACTCAGTAGGGGGTTTTCAACCACCAAGTTCGACTTCAAGCTTACTTATTTTTGTTTGTTTGTTTTTGTTTGTTTTGACGTGGTCAAATTACAAATACTACATCGTTAAAAGTTCTTCTGAGTCCTCCTCCAGTGGCTCTCATCTCAAAGGAGTCCCTTGTCTGTCCTGTGTCAGGTAACTAGATCTTTAGTTCACTCTTGCTTTTTTAAAATACCGTTTTTTAAGGTTATCTCCGCCGTGCTTGTATGGTACAAGCAGTCATTTGTTGTTGCTCTTATCGAATGACAACACAAGTCTGTAGTGGGTGATAGGGTGGGACTAGGTGTACTTGAGCACTAGTAGAGAAAATGTTAGTATCTGTGAACATGTGGGTGAGGTACCAAAAAAAAAAAAGCCATTTGGCTTTTAAGTCTTCTCCAGTGCAAGGAAATGGGCTGTACAAATAGCAGAGCCAGAGCACTGCAGTTACCCTACCCAGAAGCTAAAGTTTCAGATGTCTAGGGGCCCTTAACAGAGAGCACACAGAAGGGGTTATCCAAGAAGGAGCACGTGACTCTTCAGGAGTCATGTCTTCCCTGAAGGCATCATGTCCTGTCTTGTCATCCAACTGTAAGCAAGGGGACACAAAAGTTACGTCCACCTTCCTATACATACTTACTGAATGAGTCTCTTAACATCACACGGGGTGGTTTGACAGCCAAGGCGGCGATTCGGCAAGTCTCCCTGACCCTGGTAAGTAACCTTCTTACTCTCCACTTCTTCTACTTGATGCTCTGCAATGTCCCTAGGGTGCAAATGGTTACATTAGCTCTAACTGCTGTGCTGTGGACTTCTTCTGTGCGCATGCTCACAGACCATCAGTATGCGCCCCTTATTTCCCATTGCAGATGGTAACTGGAAACAGGCTTCATTCTCACCGCATCTCTTTATGCAAAGAGTGTAAAATTGCTGGTGTAAAGACTTTTGATCTTGTAAAAGTATACATTTCTTTTAAAGTATAACTTGTCGTTGCTTTAATATTAGGCTTACCGCTTGTTAAAAATATAATAACACTTTATATCCCTTTAGTGCCTTTCATCTGAGAATGTCAAAGTGTTTCATAAACCTTTGCTAATTAATCATGCTTCCAAGGACCATTGTAGGTAAGGGCAGTATTATTAGCTCTATTTAATGGATTGGAAAATGGGAGGTCACCAGGTTGTAGACTGAGGGACAGACACCAGTCTGAACAATGGTAGAACAAAGAGCCTTGTCTTGTCCTCGTTCTGAAGGTTGCCCGGCCCATCCAAAAGCTCTATCCATGCCAAATAGTTATTTACTATATATATATATAAAAACCTTACACTGTCCTCAGGGCACAGCCCAGTACATCCCGCTTACTCAGCCCCTCTGAGTACAATTTTGACCAAAGGGATATGAAAGAGTCCTTTCCTCTGCTTAACCTATAAAAGACACACATTTCTGAAATGCGGATGGAGAAACAAAGAAGAAATTATACTGCTCATCATTCTGAGCAGTTTTTCACACATAAGTCCCCCAAGAGCTCTTTGTCAGGGAACCTGTTGTTTTAACGTTACATTATTTTTAGTAATAACTGTATATGTTCAGTGATTCAATAAATATTTATAAAACATCTGCTCTATGCCAGGGATTTTTTTTCTCAAGGAAACTGAACAGACAAAGACATCATTCTCCAAAAAGTTTACATGACTGAGGAAGCAGAGATGGGAGCACAGCAGCGAAGGGCCACGTATGCCACACGCACCCCTCATCTAATTTAATTGTATAATAATACTCTATATCCCTTCATAATTATTAGCAGCAGTGGACATAAGATATACTCTTCAGATAATTTTATATGTATTAATTCTTTATTTCTTAAATTTATTTGTGTGTTTGTGTGTGTGTGTGTGTGTGTGTGTGTGTGTGTGCGTGTGTGTTATGTGAATGTGCACATGTATATGGGGGTCTGTGTACACACCCTTATTCAGCGGCCAGAGGATGATGTAGACCTCTGTGCTTCATCACTCTATCTACGCTTTGTTCTGCAACAGGGTCCCTCACGGAAGCTGCCAGTAAGCTGGCATCAGACATGCCCCAGCAATCCTGCTGTCTGTGCTTTCCACAGTGCTGGGCTCACAAGCACACATCACAATGCACCCATTTTCATATCGGTTCTGGGGATTTGAACCTAAGTCCTCGGGCTTGCACAGCACATGCTTTTTCCCATGGAGCCATTTGCTCAGCCACAATTTATTAGTTTAGAAAGTACAGCGTTGCTGGCTATGGTCACTAGACTTTACAGTAAAACTCTCCTATGCGCTGTGTGTAACTCTAGCTTTATAGCTTCTGACTCAAACCTCTCCACTTCTCCGTGCTCTGAGAACTTCCAGTCTACTCTCTGCCATGAGTTTGACCACCTGAGGTTTGTCATGCAAGCCTACTATATAACATTTGTTCTCCTCTGTCTAACTCATGCTCCACAGTGTCCTATAGGTTGTATCATGTTGTATACATAACAGGATCTCCTTCTGTTAAAGAAGGAATTATCTTTCATTTTATGTATGGACCACATTTTTTTTTACCCATTCATCTGGTGATGGATGTAAGGGTAACATCTCTGAGGGGAAAGCTTTCACCAGTGCAGGTGTCACAGCTCTGAGGGGAAAGGTACACTTGGCAGTCAGAAGCCAAGGAACACCACAAAGTCACACGGCACCACAAACCTCTCCCAAGGGATTTATTGGGAAAGACACAAGAAGCTACGCAAGCTCCTCTGCTCGGGGTGAAAAGCAGCAAAGAGCTGATCAAGAGGCAGGCTTTATAGAGGATTTCTTGGGGGGCAGAGTTTCCAGCGTAGTCTGGGATTGGTGAGATTTTGGGGGGGGCCTCATCTTGGTGGGATCCTGTGACCTGATCTTGGTCTCTTTTCCACCCACGTATGGCAGAGTTTAGCTGCCTGTGACTGGAAGGTCTGGAAATGACAGAGTCATTAGAGTAATCTGGGGTCGGGGTCTGGTAAAAGGAGTTACAGTGGATAGTTAGTTGACCCTGGTGTCCTGGCTATAACCAATAATGCTGTGACAAGCATCAGTGTGCAGGTTTCACATTGGGGTTTCATTTCTCTTGGAGAGAGACACAGAGATGAGACTGCAAGGTGAGAGTACTCTGTCTAGCTTATCAAGGGAGCTCTTGTGCTTTCCATGGTGGCCATACCAACAACCCCCCCCCCTGCAGTGCCAGAACCCTCATACGCTCCACACTCTCATCTGCATTTGTTGCCTGTTTTCCATAACAGCCACATAACAGATGTGAAACAATCCTGTGGTTGAGTTTTCCTGATGCTTGGGTGTATGTGTGTGTCGGTGGGGGAGGGGAGGGGGAAGGGGCTTAGTACTGGATCATTTATCTCTGTGCTTTCACTGACTGACACGGTTGTGTGAAAAGCATTTTTTTTTGGGGGGGGGGAAGTGCAACAGTACTCAGCCCAGATAGGGAGTCCTTCACAAAGCAAAGCAGGTATACTACCAAAGCCCAACTTGGTGAGCCAATGAGTTGCATTGGGGTTACTCAACAGGAATAGGGGTGTGGGGTTGCTTACAGTAGCAGAAAGGATGGAAAGGCGGCTGTGTCACGAGAGCCCCACCCCAGCATGGGTGACATCTCACAGATGCTGGAAGCCTGGAGCACACTGCACAGCCTGCAGGCAGCTCAGCAGGTTGCATTATGTCCTTTCCAAATGACAGGGTTGGTCTAAAGCACTTCGAGGCAATCTGCAGGCTTCTTCCAAGCAGCTGGTCTGATCTCAAGAGTCCTCACAGCTTTCTGAGTCTTTATTGTTTACTCTGGCAAGGAGGAGCCTAGTGAATCTGGTGAGTTTCAGGGATTCCTGGGGACTATTTTGAGTTGTTTACCTTCTGTCTTAGGAGTTTCCTGCAGCACCAATGTTTCTTCCGTCCTAGGAAAAAAACTTCTTACACAACATTGCCTCCCTTCACCAACTTCATAATGGGTTTGTTTGCTCTCCTGCTATAAATTAAAGAAATTCCTTGAACTTTTTTTTTGAGATTTTTCTATTCATCAGTTATGACTTGTCTTTTTATTTTGATGATTGTTTCTTTTGATGCATAAAAGCTTTCTGGTGTGATAGCATTACACTTGTCTGTTTCGGCTTTTTATGTGCATTTTACATCATAGCCAAGAGCTGGTTGCCAAGTCCAATATCCGATAACTGTGTCTGTTTTTGTCTGACACTATTACAACTTCAAATCATGTTTTAATCCACTTCATGTTGGTTTGTATGTGGGGTGTGCAATCAGGGTCCTATTGCTGCATGTATTTCTATACATTTTTCCTAATGTAATTTATCACAATAAGCTCTGTATAGAAGGAATGTATCTCGTTACAATAATGGCTGTGTGAGAAGCCCATGGCTTGCGTCACACTTAATGATACAAATTTTTTTTTCAATTTTTCTTTTTTAGATCTAGAACAAGACCCCTATTTCCACCCTCTCTATTCAATATCATACTGGAAGTCCTAGCAAGAAGAATTAGGCAAGAAAAAGGAATGAAAAACAACAAATAAAGTTATCTCTATTTAGAAATAGTATATTTCATAGAGAAAACTCTAATACTACACATGTGTTTGAGCAAATAAAGTTGAAGGATGTAAAATCATCTTATAAAAGCCACTGTTACTTCTATACTTCTCCACATATATTAATGAAAAAAGATCTTAAGTAAATGACCAATTTACAACAACATAATACAGTGCATAGAAACAAACTTAAGCAAGCAGATTTAAAAAAAAAAAAAGACATGTACACAGAAAACTACATAACCCTGAAAAAAGAAAATAAAACAGATACAAAGGGAAGATAGACCATGCTTATATATTAGAAGGATCTATATTGTTAAAGCCTCCATACTTTGTAAAGTGATGCACACAGTCAATTAATGTTTTCAAAATTCTGGTGGCATTTACTTGCAAAGACAAAAACAATACTAAAATTCATATGGAAGACAAACTAACAAAAAATATCCAAGAGGATTTGAGAAAGAAAATCAGTACGGGTCTTGATTTCAAATCATCTTATAAACCCATCATAGTGAAAACAATATAGTTGTGGCATATATGGAGACCCACCAGCAGTGGAAGAGAATTGAGAAGCAGAAGTAAATCTAACCATCTAGCGGTCGACTGATCTTTGACAATGATGCTCACAACACCCATTGGGGAAAAACAGTATCTTTGTGGTACCAAATTCTATAGCACATGGATCTCCTTTTTAGCAGAGAAACGTGCTCCGTGTCTATTCACATAGCCCTATTTACCTCCAACTTCTTGTGGTAGTATGTTTTTTTTAGCCCATTAGCAAAATGTTATTTCATTTTTCATCAATCACTCATTCAACACATACTTAGTACTCTATGTTTAAATTTTTAATGTGTATTGTGTGCTCCTGGGTGTATGCATATGCATCATGTATATGCAGAGCTCAGAAGAAGGTATCAAATCTCCTAGAAAAAGAGTTACTGGTGGTTGTGGGCTGCCATGTGCGTGCTGGGAATCAAATCTGGGTCTTCTGCAAGAGCAGGAAGCGCTCTTAACTTATGAGCTCTCTAACACCTATTATGTTTTCTTAAGAAGTTGCAATGAGCTTTCTTTTCGCCACCTTTCCTCTTGCTGGCCGGCAACTATCACCATGAAGGCTGAGCTGTGCAGTTCCAATGGGTACCAGATCTACCCTGGACATGGATGGCATTAAGCCAGAACCAACAGAAAGAACAGAAAGGTTTTCCTCTTTCTTTCTTTCTTTCTTTCTTTCTTTCTTTCTTTCTTTCTTTCTTTCTTAAATATTTTGTTAAGATTACATCCCGATTGTTATATCTTCACTTGTATCTTGCTGTTTCACCCCCTGCTCCCCTTGCCCTTTCGCCCTAATCCCCTTCCCTAGGCCTGTGACAGAAGGGGAGCTCCTCCCCCATCGTATGACCACAGTCTATCAGGTCTCATCCTGGTAGCCTGCTTACCATTCCTCTGAGTGCCGCCAGGCCTCCCCACCAAGGGGAAGTGGTCAAATAGGGGCACCAGAGTTCATGTCAGAGTCAGTCCCTGCTCTCCACGCAACGGTGGAGAATTCACTGTCCATTGGCTAGATCTGAACAGGGGGGTCTAGGTTTACTGCATGTATTGTTCTTGGTTGGTACAGTAGTCTGTGCAGGACCCCCTGGGTCCAGATCTGCCAGCCTTAATGGTCTTCTTGAAGGGTTCCAGGACCCTCTGGGTCCTTCTATCTCTCCATTCTCCCATACCTCTCACTTGGAGTGCCAATAGCAAGTCCCAGCATCTGTCTCAATCCCCCGCTGAGTGAAGGCTCTCAGAGGACATCCATGCTAGGCTAGTGTCCAACTATATGTAAGTGTATACCATGTGTATCTTTCTGGGTCTGGGTTACCTCACTCAGGATGATCATTTCTAGTTCTATCCATGTGCCTGCAAATTTCAAGATTTTCTTGTTTTTACTGAGTAGTATTCCATGGTGTAAGTGTACCACTGTTTCTTTATCCATTCTTCTACTAAAGGACATCTAGGTTCTTTCCAGATTCTGGCTATTACAAATAGTGCTGCTATGAACATATCTGAGTCAATGTCCTTGTTGTATGGTGGAGCGGAGTGGAATAGCTGAGTGTTGAGGTAGCCCTATTCTCAATTATCTGAGAAAGTGCCAGATTGATTTCCAAAGTGGTTGTACAAGTTTGCACTCCCACCAGCAATGAAGGAAATGTTCCTCTTTCTCCACATCCTTGCCAGCATGTGCTATTGCTTGAGTTTTTTTATATTAGCCATTCTGATGGGTGTCAGATGGAATCTCAGAGTTGTTTTGATTTGCATTTCTCTGATGACTAAGGACATTGAGCATATCTTTAAGTGTTTCTCAGCCATTCGATATTCCTCTGTTTAGAATTCTCTGTTTAGCTCTGGACTTGTATAAAAAAACTTGAAGTCTCTAAGAAAGGAAATTGAAGATGATATCAGAAGATGGAAAGATCTCCCTTGTTCATGGATTGGAAAAATTAACTTGGTAAAAATGGCCATTTTACCAAAAGCAATTTACAGGTTCAATGCAATCCCTATCAAAATACCTACACAATTTTTTAAAGATCTTAAAAGATTAAATTTCCAACTTCGTATGGAAAAAACAAAAACCCAGACTAGCTAAAACAATCCCGTACAATAAAAGATCCTTTGGAGGAATCTCTACGCCTGATCTCAAGCTGTGCTATAGAGCAACAGTAGTTAAAACAGTATGGTACTGGCATAGCAACAGGCTGGCTGATCAACAGTTTTCCAGTTTTTTAATGCAAAATGCAAGTCTGCATTCCTTTCCAAATCCTTAGCAGATTAAACTGGACTGTCGTCCACAGAAGAAAACACAAGAAGGGACAGTCAGAAGAAATTCAGAAGGAAAAAAACCCTGCCTTGCAGTCAGATTCCAGTGGGGCCATCACTGATGCATCTCTTGCTAATATAATGGCCAAGAGAAATCGGAAGACAGAAGTTAGGACAGCTGATGGAGATCAGACTATCAGGGCTGCCAACGAAGCAAAAAGGCTAAGCAGGCATCACAGAAGACAGCAATGGCTGTTGCCAAGGCCCTCACCCAGGCAACACCTAATGCCTGTGTAGCCTGTGAAGGTCTCTGCTCCCCAAGTTGGTGGGAAAATGCTAACTTGATAGATCAGAGTTTAAAACAAAGATCAGTTTCTAACTAAAAAAAAATTGTAATGAATTTAAAGATACTATTTGAAACTGACTGAAAACTCTTGATACTAAGTAACAGACAGCAGGTTACCAAGAAGAGACTTGATACCCTATGAACATATACAGGGGGAGGTAATCCCCCTCAGGAACAGTCATAGGGGAGGGGAATAAGGGGAAAATGGGAGGGAGGGAAGAATGGGAGGATACAAGGGATGGGATAACCATTAAGATGTAACAAGAATAAATTAATAAAGAAGAAAAAAAATGAAAAAAAAAAAGAGTTGCAAAAAATGACCTGAATCTGTGTTCTTCAATTATTACTTTGGCAATACTGTTGTTCTATTCCACTATTTCTTCCTATCTAAAATGCTAACAGCATAACTCATTGATATGAAGTTATTTTAGAAAGCACCAAGTTGAGTGTGATTTCTGTCCTATAAAATACATGTGGTAGGCGACAGGAAAACTACTGTCAAAACTCTCTTCTAGACACATAATTACTAAAAAGCTATTGTAAGAATTGGCTAAGAAACCCTCTTTAGCTGAGGTAAGCTGCATGAGTTTTGAAGGCATTCTGCAGAGTTGAACCCTGGTTTGACCCCTTACTGTTAACATGGTTTCAGATAAGTCGATTGAAATTTATGTGGCTTAATTTCTTTGTTTATACTGAAGTAGAATACCTATGCCTACTTTGTAGGATTGATGATTGCATTACAACGAGTTAATAAATGCAGCATCTTAGACATAATGACTGACACATACCAAGTGCTCAATAAACATCACCAAGATGTTTAGCCATTTGACTAAAACAGGATAGAAATAAACCGATCTGTTTTTTTTTTTCATTCAGAAACTAGAATAAGATATGTAGACTATTGCTCAATAAAACATTTTCAGAATACTTCATTAAGTATCTTCAGATAGAAAGAAATTCCTGGAGACATAAAATTAAAAACAAAACAAAATAAAACATTCAGGGAGCTCAGTGATTTTTTTTTTTTTTTTTTTTTTTTTTTTGGTTTTAATGTCGGCTTAGTTTCAATTCCCTAGAGTCAGAATTTGAATCAAGAATTTGAGTGCATAAATAAGGAAGACAGTTTTGAACCTATGCAAGGAAACGTTGGAGAATTTTAATCCAGCGACATGGCTGCTCTGATCACATCCAAAAACCTTTTAGGTCTGTGTGATCTGGCTGGAATTCAGACTCACCCTTAGTACACACTTTAATCCCAAACAATGTAGGTAAAGTTATTTTGTAGAATGAAATGCCCTTGTTTAAAAGCGATGTCTAATTGAGAGGCAGACAAAATGGATCAGGGGAAGATCTGACAGAATAGGATATGGCCAGCTCTCACAAGAAGAGAGAGGAAAGAGAGGCACCTTTATAGATCAGGGAAGAAGGAGAGAGAGAGAAGGGAAACAGTTTTATTGGGAGAGTTTTTCAGAGATGGGTAGAAGAGAGAACAAACTAGACACAGGTAAAGACAGAATAAGCCAGAGAATGAGAAGGAGCCAGAAGATTAGAACAGATTGCTGGAGTTAGTTTGAGGCCAGGCAGAGCAATTCAGTCAAATGCTGAGAGAAGCCAGTGTAAATGAGTTAGATTGGAGAGGATTTTGAGCCAGACAGCTGAGCTGAGCCAGCCAGGCAGAGTTCAAAAAGAACTAGAAAGGGTGAGCTTGTTTAGCAGTAAGTCACTAGATGGTAGGGGTGCTAGAAGCTTCCAGGACGAGACGTAGGTTAGCAGACAGAGACAGTAAGCCTCCAGCAAATAAAAAAAAATACTTTTACATCTTAAAAGTTACTTTTACAAGAAAAGAAATAGGAAGAGAAGCAGATCACAGGTTTCACAGTAGTATTCCTTCCCCTTGAAACACACGGGGTTGGGGGGGGGGAGAGTCTGAATCTTCTTACAGTCAGCTGCATATTTAGGTTAAAGGTGGCAACTTCCAGAATGAGTCTGCTCCTACCAGCCCACATGATGGACACTTTTGGACACCTCACTGTGACTAACAGCCAAACTTACTTCAGCTGGGGCTAGAAGCATCATTTCAACGAACAGGTCTGATGAGGTGACAGTCAGGCACCCCAGGTTCTTTCAGCGCATAACTTGCCCCACTCGGATACACCTGCTTTTCCCAGTAAGTTCAGCACAGCGTCTCCAAGGTTGTTGATTGCATTTTCTGCGAAAATGACACAAGGGTTGTATTACTGTCATGAGTAAATTCCTCATCCCTGAGGTTAACGTCAAAGTCGTAACAGACACTCATAGCCTAGCTCCCTACCACCCGGGGAATAGCAGTCCTGTGGTCTAGTTGTTTGTCTAGTGTGGCAACACAGATGCTCATCCCTAAGGAATGCTGACCCTGTAGTGGTCAGAGCTTCATCAGACCACAGCTCCTTTACATAGTAACGTATTGCTCCTGAACAAGGCATGCGTTACAAAAATCTAGCCATGTGCTAATCCCACGTACTCAGCTCCCATACTGAGAAGTAGTCACTTTCCTCATAAAGGTGCAGGCCAATGACATGTAGTCATATATACCCTTTGTGTGCTGGCCCTTCTACAGGCTGACCATCAGCAACCACAGAACATAATCTTGTCGGGGCAAGAAAGGCAACTTCTCCAAGTAGTTCACTAGAAGAAAGGGGAAAGGAAGACTTTTCCCCCCCTTCATTTCTGAACTCATATAGTCTACCTATTGGAAACACATCAGTAAGTCTTGGATGGTGTTTTAAAAATTATACTCTGTTCTGGTATCTCTACAATGGATGACGTATTGCCTATCCAGACCTAGGGTGATAACGCATCACATCAGCTTCTTTACTAAATTATATGTTTCAGCTAATGAAACCCACTTGTCCCGGGAGGCTGAGCCTGCTTCTATTCCAAGAGAAAGGACTACTCTACTCAGCGATTGGCTAGTGTAGTGAACAAAGGGTCGGTATCCTTGCCCAATACAGATTGACTGATATAATTTGTGCTGCAGATCTTCCCTGTGGGATCTGAAGGAACTGATCCCTCACTATTGGTAACACCCCTCTGCTCTATCGCGCTCTGGATTCAGCCTGCTTAGATTCTACGTAAGGAGACTGGGTAGCTTTTGTTTCTTCTTGCCTGGCTTATTTTGCTTAGCATTGTGTTTTCTAAGTTCTTTATATTATTGAAAATGACAAAATTTCTGAATAGTATTCTGTATCAATACATCATATTGCACCCCATAAATATATACTTGTCAGTTAAAATGAAGCTAAATTACAAAGGAAGAATGAAAAGGAATAATCTGTGTGATCTGGAATCAGAGTGACTGACTGACCTTTTCTTGTTGTCCTCCGGCCACTCTTCTGATAACCTTCCTCCAGCAAATCTTGAGCTGAAGTCTGTTTTAGACATTTCCTCTAGGGAACTGGGCCAAAAGCAGACCTCATAACTGCCGTGTATAACTTCCATATATGAACAAATGTGTCCTTAGGAGACCAAGTCATCTTCTGCAAAGCATAAAAAATGACACTTTACACAAAGGACAAAGGGAAATGCGTGTGTACGGATGAATATAGAAAGTTACTTTATCCTGCTAAAAGTTACTTAAGGGAGGTCAGTGATGAGCCCCCTTATGATTTGTCCAGTGCACAATGGTCAGCCTTAAAATCACATGTGTGTGTGTGTGTGTGTGTATACATATGTGTGATATATGTGTGTTTGCATGTAACAAATATAATAAAAGATAAATATGCTATCAACTTGAGAAGGTACATGTGTGAGGTTGGAAAAAAAAAAGAAAGGTACAATGCCATTCCATTTCAATTAAAAAAAATAAAAAAATCTAAAAGTTAACCACTTAAGTAAAAATTAATATTCCATGTATCCTGATATACATATAAGGAAGGATGGGACTTAACTATTACAGAGGAAAGAACAAAAGCAATTGGAATTTGCGTGTTGTGGATATTTGGTCTTGTAGTGAGCTTTGATGACGTACAGCTGTAGATTGTAGTCTCCGAGGCAACTAGAAATAGCACCAGGAGAAATAAGTAAAAGTCACTTTCAGAAAAGCTACAAAGGAATCCCAGGAAGTAATTATTGATGATTGTCAAACTTTGGGAAAAAAAATCCTAGCCTGGTTTGGATGAGAACAGACCGTGAAACACCTCAGCTCTAAAAAATTAAAGTGATGAACATAAGCCTAAGCCTAAATCTAGGAAACTCAGAGCAGCTGTACTGTTGATGTGTGTGAGGTACTGCCAGATATGGATCATTATGATGACATGATTCCAGAAGCACTGATTTTCGAATTACAGAGCTTTCAATACATAAGCGGAGAGTGGGGGAGCGGAAACCGAGGTGAGCTAAAATGAGAGGAAGGCAAGCCTGTAGGCAGAGATTCGAAGGCACTGAGAGCAGTTGATGGAATAATTAACAGAACAATGTCCGCTATTTCTAGAATGTAAAGGTACATTTGTGAAAAATAAAAAGCCAGCATCAGAGTGCAGACAGAAAAATTGGTAGATGGAAGGAAAGAGTCCCAAACAAATACATACCTCTATGTCTTAAAATGATCTTTCCTATAAAATAGCAACCTAATTCAATGCCAAAATAACACGCATTTTGCTGTAAATGAAACTACTTAAAATAAAAAAATTCAAGATGTATCAACAAACCTAATTATAAAGCTAACACTGTGCACTTTCTAAAAGAATACAAAGAGACTGTCTTTACCATGCTGAGATGGGTAAGAGTTTCTTAGTCAGAACACATTATTACCTCAACAAAATAATAATGAGTGATACCCTATAAAGTAAATTCATGCGCCTACAAAGACAATAACAGATTGAGTTTATGATTCACTTTCTATGTGTGATTACATTAGTAGTAAGGATATAGGCAAATAAAACACATGCAAGAGATTTATGCAAACTTATTAAAAGATATTGATATTGAATAAGAGATATTGAAATTTCTAAAGCATGTATGGGAAGCTATTCAAAATAATTACCTTTTAGGAAAAGAATGGCCAGCGGGGGTGGCGCACACCTTTAATCCCAGAACTTGGGAGGCAGAGGCAGGCATATCTCTACAAATTCGAGGCCAGCCTGGTTTACAAATTGAGTCCAGGACAACCAGGGGTACACAGAGAAACCTTGTCTTGAGAAACCAAAAGAAGAAGAAAAAGAAGAAAAGAAAAAAATGAACTAAGCCCTCACTGTAGCTGTATTCTTGATGAAATTATTCATTGGCCTCTAGCGATCACAGGACACCATAGAGAGAGCACTTGGAAGGTGAAGAAGTCACTTCATGGGTGTCTAGGAAGGAAAAGGAGACACAAGGGGTCAGGTTCTAGTATTGCCTTCAAGGGAGTGGCTTGCTTTTCTTCTTGTAGGTCTCACTTCCACAGAATGGCAACAACCATTCCCAGGACATCAGGCCCCTGTTTTCAACACTGTGGGTCTTTGGAGAACATTCAGGATTCAAACAGTAGGAAAGCTATTAGAAGATTAAAAGGAGGAATACTCGGCATTGGGCACGCGGAGTAGAGGGTCCCTCATACGTCTTCAGTGGCAGTGTAAAATGCAACATGAAAAGGATCAGGAAGGTGCTTATAGATTTAAACGCATAGTATATAATGTGTATAGTATATAATGTATGTTCTAACACTTCCATTTCCAGGCACTTAAATAAAGTGAATGAAAACATGTATTCATCAAAAGGCATATGCAGGAGTGTTTCAGCACTTGTCTTCCTAGTGGAGAAAAAGAGAGCCATCTATACCAATCTGCTCTCCAGCTCAAGACTGGCTGTACTGTGATGCACTAAGAGCTTGAGACACTTGCTCAGGCATATCCTCACATGTCGGAATTCCAGCTCCAGAGAGGCAGCCCACAGAGAAACTGTATATAACAAATTCAAGGACAGCCTGGTCTAACAGAATGAATCACAAGCCAGCCAGGCTTTCATAGTGAGAACATATATATATATATATATATATATATATATATATATATATATATTATTATTATTATTATTATTATTATATCCATTTCTATGAAGTTATAAGGAGGCAGAAGGTGAAGCTATAGTTTTTAGAAATCAAACTGTTTCCTTGGCTCCGAGGAGATTAAACATTAAAATACATTCGGGAACGTCTGTGGTGATAGAAGTAACCATTACGTTAACTGAAACTTGTCAGTCAACTATACAATTTAAATTTATGCATTTTTATTACATACAAAGTGTTATCTCAGGCAGTTCTTTAAAAACACATTGAAGCTGCAGTCCTAACTCTTGGGAGATAGAAGCAGGAAAATCGGTAGTTACAGCCATTCTCAGATGCACAGTGAGTTTGAGATAAGCTTGGGCTACATGAGACTCTGCCATTAAAAAAAAAAAAAAAATCTTTTTTTCCCCAAATTGAGAATGATTCTTTTTCCACCTATTAAAAAAAAAAAAAAAAAAAAACCACCAGTAACAGTAGGTTGATATTCACTGGCTATCTACCGTGGGCCGACCTGTTGGTATTTTGTTTTCTGTTTTGTCGTTGTCAACTTAACAAAAGTTCTCTGGGAAGAAGAGCCTCAATTGAGAAAAAAAATGCCTCTATCAGATTGCCTCTGGGCGAGTCTGAGGGACATTCTCTTGAGAAGTGATTGGTGTGGGAGGGCCCAGAGCGCAGGAGGTGGTGCTAGCTCTGGGGAGGTGGTCCGGGAGTTGTGCAAGAAAGCAGGCTGAGGCAGTCAAAAGGAGCGAACGCGTAGCCGGCACGGCACTCGGCACTCCGGCATTCTTCCATCGCTCCTGCGGCCAGGTTTCTGCCTCCAGGTTGCTGCCCTGGTATCCTTCAGCGATGGAGCAAGCCCTAAGATTTACTCAGAAGGTAAAATGACCCGTTTCCCCCAGAACTGCTTTGGCCTTACTATTATAGCAATAGAAATTCTAAGACAGAAATTGGTACCAGGTCATGGGATATTGCCGTGACAGACCTGACTGTGCTGTGGGAAGGATTGTGGAAAGACTCTGGAACGTTGGACTAGAAAAAGGTAGTGAGTGTTCAGAGCTTAGGGAGCAGCTGCGGGAACCTAGGAGATAATGCTGAGAGAAGGGTCGGTGATGAAGTCCTCGGGGCTGGCTTGTAAAGTTTCAAAAGGAAGTTTGAAAGTCCGTTAACGATTCTGTCGAGGCTGTCTGATATTCTGACTTAAGCATCTGTGATTTTGTCTAACCGGGAGATGAAGAATGGTTGGTACTTTACAAGGGACCAGAACCAGTAAAGGAAAATTTTTGCTTGACTGAACAATAGCTCCTGACCGGGTGGAGCTCAAGAGTCGGTTGTGATTGAGACCGGCATCACTGAGGGCAAAACCAGAAATTCTAGGAAGTGTTCCGTTGGGGTGACACAGACACTGTGATCCAGAAGGGACTAAGGGTGTATCTTGTGCTGCCTACGGACTTTGGGAAGATACAAGAGTCTCCTAGGTGGTGCTAGTTTTGAAGGCATGAAGGAGTCTTGGAGAACAGCTGAGGTTTAGCAGTGGGAAAGGCTAGGAGAGGCCACTGGTGAAGGTGCGGCTTCAGGTGCAGTAGAATGCCTGGGACTGAGTGGGTCGGTCGGGAGAGAAGTTGAGGCTTAGCACCAGTTTGCAGCATCATGTGATTATAGTCCAGGGGAGGCTATTGGTGAGGGTTGGGCTCCTGCGGAGTAGAGTCAGCCTGAACATACCAGACAAGCCGTGTGTGCTGTGGAGGGAGGAGCCAGAGGCGTAAAGCTGCACAAGCTCTTTTTTTATTATTAATTTATTCATATTACATCTCAATTGCTATCCCATCCCTTGTCTCCTCCCATTCCTCCCTCCCTCCCATTTTCCCCTTACTCCCCTCTCCTATGACTGTGACTGAGGGGGACCTCCTCCCTCTGTATATGCTCATAGGGTATCAAGTCCTACACAGAGTTTTTGACACTCAGTCTTTGGTTTTGCTGCGATTTAAAGTAATTGTGTCCCCAGTTCTTTCATCTTGGAATAAGAAAGCATTTAACCTGTTCTGATGTTCACTCATTTTACTTTATAGGAGTTCACATTTGAGAGACTTTGGGTATTATTTTTTTTTAAAGGTTTTGGACTTTGATGGAGACTTTGGATATTTTTAAATGACTGAACGTTGGTCAAACGTGTTTGAAAATTTAAGGACTGGCACTTTTTAAATTATTAATGCTTTATAATGTGATGTTGCTATGAATATGAGATCTTGGGGGATAAGCAAGAAAGAAGACATTACAGTTGGCTTGTGATGTGCTCGTGTGTCAGTTGTCCAGGTTCACGCCCTTAGTTCCTGCCCCAAGATCCCCCAGTGATGGAGTGTGCGACCTAACAGTTATAAGACCAAAGTTTCTTTTGGTCATGATATTTTTTTTATCACAGTCATAGAAACCTAACTAAGACATGGACTAAACCCTGTGATAAATGCATGTGAATTAATGTCACTGTCTTCATCACTAATATGATGTTTCATATCATAGGTGTGATAGCTTCTATTTCCACTTTAGACATAAGGAAGTCAAAGCCCAGAATCTTGCACTCACATGCTCCCTTGCTTACTCTTAGAGCCAGTTTATTAATGCAGGCATTTCTCCCAATTGCCTGCATCTCCCAATTGCCTTTTCACCCAATGCCCCTGAATTCTTCATGGCGATCACACTTGACTGATTGAAAGATAAGGAGTTAATTTTTTTCCTTAGGAATATTAGGTTCCACAGAGTTGGAAACTCCCAAAGCTAAAAGCAGGGCCAGCTAAGCATGTGTAAATTCAAATTAACTTCTCTAGGCATCTGCACGACTCCATCCTTTCTTCAGGTGCCACAGCCAGACCGCCAGTCCCTCAGAGCTGGCAACGTTACCAGCAGCTGGTTGATCGGGTTTGAGCAATATCACTGTGCCGTCCGCTAAAATATTTTGGATGCTTTCTATTCTCCTTTGCATTCCTAGGTTTCTCAGAAGGATGTGCAGGTGTGCCTTGTTGCCAGGTGTTGCCAACAAGGCTCCACTTACCATCCTTCCCTTCAGAAGTCCCTGAAATACACTGGAACAGGACAGGTGACATGGCCTGTGGTGAGTTTCTGAGGAGAGGCCATACTATTTACAACCGAATGGTAGGCATGTTGCCATATCTGTGCATATCATATGCTGATTTGACAGCAAGCAAATTGGAGCGTAATCAGAATCTTGTTAAACTAATCTACACTATAATCTATAGACTTACCTTCACCAAGACTCTTTGTAAGAACTGGATTTCATGACATATAATTAGGCTTAATGAAATCTCCGTAATTCTTTGTAATCAACCAATGGACTCTTACTTGCTTTCTATTCAACGTTGATCAATGTTTTTCATAGCACTCGCTCAGAGGTTTGGAAAGGGCACTTGCTTTTAAATCTTTTTGTGTTTCCTTTTTTATTTTTAGAAGTTAATTTGTTGCTATTTATATATGAGGGATGCAGAAAAATTCATCAGCTAGACCTATCAGAAAATAGCTTGCAAAACAGCCTGTTCAGTAGCATCACATTCACTTTCTTCCACAATTATTTCAGCCCGTTGTTTCTTTCAAAACACATTCATCCAAGTCAACCCAGTGCTCACTTCAAAAGGAAGCTGTGGGCCTACATTTCTGAGACCCCCCTAGGTCAGCAGGTTAGCTGAAGGTCCAAGCTAAAGGTCTAACCATCATTTGGGGGGGGGCTCTTATTTACCTTTATATTTGGTAACTTCTGCTTGCTTGATGGGGAAGATAAAAAAGGGGCACCACCAAACATGTTGTTTAAAAAAAAAAAAGCACTTCCTAGACTGAATGGAGAATTTCACCCCAGCCAGAAAAAGAAACTTTTCACGTGGGCACTGCATCTCCTGTCTACCAAAGGCTACGTGCTGGCTTACAACGTATAGCACACTAAGCTATTATCTCCAGCCACACAAAGAGATTTTCAGATCTACTACATGAAAGATGTTGTAATGTGCCACACAAATGCTACATGAACTAACGCAAATGCGAAGAGAGAATTTAATACCTGCAGATATAAAACCTCAAGTTTGTTTTTAAAGCTGCCTTTGATCTTTAGAAGAGAGAGAGAGAGAGAACTTTAATCAGTCCTTTGGAGAAGTTCTCCCATGCTGGACTTGTGCTGCCTAGCTTTAGTTCAAAGGGGGTAAAGATAGTTTCTTTTCAGCCAAGTTGGAGAGGGGCAGGAATCGATACAAATGAGCAGCCACCTTGATTTCCATGGATCAAATAGGGGGACTGTAAAAGGCATTTCAGTTTTGAAGAATTTGAACAGCCTGTGCTTGCCAGGATTATAAAAGTAGCTGAATTGTAGTTTCTCCATTTGTTTTATACTTTTTCATGAACTCGCATGTGGATGAATGAACTAATAAATCATCTTAAATAATTTGCTTAAGCATGTTTTACGTACTTCCTGTTCCTTGAATGATTTCCCTTCAGTCACCGGGATTGCCGGAGCATTACAAATGAGCTCTTCCTACTGCTGAACTCTGGCTGGCC
The DNA here is from genome assembly GCF_964271855.1 of Acomys minous. Taxonomy (NCBI): domain Eukaryota; kingdom Metazoa; phylum Chordata; class Mammalia; order Rodentia; family Muridae; genus Acomys; species Acomys minous. The sequence continues at coordinate 102,383,901 of NC_140490.1, forward strand.
TCGGTGAACCTGGCAGGCTAAAGAACAAGGGAAAGGTCCCTGGAAGCAGGTGGCTTCATGCAAGACTCCATCCTTGGGAGCCATGTGGCCACTGGTTTCTCTGAGCGGCTCGGGCTGGAAGCCAGTGTGCCGCTGGTGTCATCGTTCAAAGCTGTCATTTTTTTCTCTCTTAGTCTTTGCTCCTGAGCTCAACTACACAGCCATGTTCAGAGCTGTTCTGTGGAATTATACTGAAGAATTGAAAGGAAGCAAACTAATTTATTTTTGTTACAAAGGAAAGTTCAGTTAGCACAAACCTACTTAATAATTCCTTCAGCCTTGGTGCACACTCTAAGAGCTGAAGTTTGTGTTCAGACTAAGTCTAGTCTCAGAACGCTGTTGGTGTTTCTCTTAGCTACCCCATGTTAAATTGCAGGCTTATTTATACATTAAGCACTTTATTAATTATTTGAGATTCAACCTTGGATAGTTAAAAGCAATGTAGTGGAAAATAAACGAGATTTGGGACAGGGATTGTGGGTTTGTGCTAACAAAGAGCAATTCTGGGCAGTTTACTTAATCAGTCAAGTTTTCAAATATTCTCTAGTCAATATTTCTTACCTATTCTCTCTGAATCACAAAAGTGATTTTTTTCCACTTTGGAGAAGAAAAGAAATTTATTATGGCTTATGGCTTTGGGAGTTTCAATCCAAGGTTAGCTGAATCCACTGCATTGAGCTTGAGGCAAAGCAGAATATTAGTGTCGCAGGAGCCTCATATTTACCAGGAAACGCAGAGAAGGAACAAAAAGAGGCTGGTGGGCCCTTGGATGGCACCCAGCGTACACGGGGTGGGACACACACATGCCACAGATTGTGTAGCATTCAGAGGACAGCGTTCAAGACCCAGTGTCCTCCTTCTATTGTTTGGGTCCCAGAGATTGAATTTGTCGGGTTTATTGACAAGTTCTTTTACACACCAAGTCATCGCACTGACCTACTACCCATTATTATATACATATTGAATAATTCTACTGAATGATTTTGTTATCCCATTGAATAATTACTCTCCTACCCTTAAGTGTTAATCTGACTCCCATGTTTCTAATGTTGTTAGCAACCTCTCAGATCAATAAATGCCATAAAAGGGATCTTCCAATATGAGGAAGGCATAGCTACTGCTTTCTATCTTTTCTTTTAAACTCTCCTAAGATAATCAATGGTGTGTGTGTGTGTGTGTGTGTGTGTGTGTGTGTGTGTGTGTGTGTCCTTTCAGAATTGAACACAATGTATTTTCATCATTTTCAGCCCTCTCCGCCATCTTCTCTCAGATCCATCCCATTCCCCATCATCCAGCTCTGTGTCCTTTCTTCTGTTTTTTTTTTTTAACTTGTCAAATTAAATTTGTTCTGCCCACATATTCTAAGATATGTGTCTTTCCACTGGAGCATGGTCGACTGGCCAGAGGCCAGAGGCCACTCTCATAGAAAATGGCTCTTTCTCTCCTACAAACTCTCATTTGCCAATAGCGCCCTGCCCCAAGGTCTTCATGCCCAGCTCCCCTCTGCAACCCTGGGATTTGGCCTGACTTTGAGTGCGCACAGGACTTGCGCATGCTATCAAAACCATCCTGAGTTCCCGATGTGTAGCTTTCCTGGTATGTCCAGAAGACATTTTTTTCCTTTGTGCTCACCTACCACCTCTGTCTTTTACATTTTTTTCATGGATTCTCTAAGCCTTGGGAGGACAGGATGCCACACAGATAGTCCATTTAGATACACACATTCCAGCATCTTTTTCCCCCCTGAACTTTGGTCTCTATGTTAATAGCCGTGTATTGCAACAGAAGCTTCTCTGATCAGATCGGGAAATGAATTAATCTATGGGTGTAACGATAACTAATTGAGAATCAATTTAAAACTATCCCATTTGGCAGCAAAATGGTTGTAAATTCTCTCTCTAGGCCTATGACTTGTCTACGTCCCTGGCCCGTGCCAGGGTTTCATTTTTGTGGACAAGACTTAAATCTAATCAGAAAGCTGCTGTTTACACCAGTGCTGTTTGAGCCGTTCTTGTACCTGTGTGCATGTCTTGCCAGGCCAGTCATTATTATAACTCATGGGCTCACAATACAGGACAGAGGGCACACTGTTGGTTATTTTTCTTTTCCAGTAATATACATAGCACCTCCAGCATCACAAAAGCTAGCCAGTAGGGATAACGCTTCTAGGCGAGTACAAGCTTGATTTCTCAATGTCCTACAACTAAAGTATGAGGTGTCTAAAGTATTAGGGCCTTACAGTTACGAAGAAAAACCAAAACTACGGTAATAGCGTGTAATATTGGATCAGGGGCTATGGACCTCACTAACCGAAAACTCTCAAGATTATAAAGCATTCCTGACACTGCACTTTTTGTTTGTTGGCTTGTGGTTTCTAGTGGGGACATTGTCACCCTGTCAGGGAATAACTCTATTTTGGCTTTTGTATGTATGAATGTCATCCTGAGTCCTACATGACTTTGTGCATGCAGACCTCACAGTGGCTGATCATATCGCTCTTTCACAACCTCTCCCTCAGTCTGTTCTCCAAACTCTAAAAGGGCAGAGAGCTTTGTCTCATTTGTCTTTGTGTCCCTAAAGCCTAGTACACTGTGTGTCTGAAGTAGGGAGACATAAATATTTAGTCATTAACTCATATCTGCTCCTACAATCAGAATTTAGCTGAACTGACAATAACAAATACATATTTAGCTAGCCATCCTGCAAAGATGAGAGCCATTATTTTTAAAACTGGAGATACAATTGTTCTATCTTTTTATATAACAGGTTATTTTAAAAATAACTCATAATTACTAAATAGAATCTTGCTTGGCAGGAAACCATATAGGTAAACACATAACATTTTAAACTATGCTTTTTGCCTAACATTTTTTCCTTTAGAAAATGAGCTATGCATGCTTGAATTGCTATATAATGCCTTTTTATTTGGCCACAGAAATTTGCGGAATTATGAGGCATTTAAAATGAGAAGTTGTCTTCTGTTTTCACTCTGATTTTGGCTATGTGTAGGCAAACTTAATTTAATCGAAACTTAACTCTATATAAGACAATATGGTATACTTAGTCCCACTCCAAAAAAAAAAAAGACAGAAAAAGAAAAAAAAAGCAAGGAGAGAGAGAGATACATCAAAGATAAAAGGAACCCATGGTCCATATTCATTTGGGATTGTGGGAGAAGGGCTGGATAAGTGACTCAGAATTTGAGAGTACCTGCTGCTCTCTCAGAGGGACCTGCATTTGGTTCCCATGACCATGTTGAGTATGTTGCAAACACCTCTAAATTCCACCTCTGTGATATCCAATACCCTTTTCTGGACCCTATGGGCACCTGCACTTATATACAGAGGCATATGCATATGTATGCAATTACAAAGAAAATAAGCTTGTATTTAATAAAAAAGGGTTTACTCACAATTATGAAAAACTAACCTCACTATGCAAGAGGTTAGCTTTAGTTGAATATTTGCCAGACATTAGCGCCTATGCTTTCAATATGCTACCAGGTTGTTTTTCCCCACAACAGTGATGTTATTATCATGATAAACATATTGCTAATGATGCTGGGGTCTGGAGGTTGTTTTCTTAATATACATTACATATTTCTGGGTTACTGAGTAAAAGTTAACTTTCATCTTGTAGGGATTTTCGGTCTTGAGACCTTTTTTTTTCTCTGTTTCTACTAAATCAAGATTCCTGTGAATGGATAATTTTCTCTAGTTAATTGTAAACCACTGACAGACAGGCAAGCCAAGGTCATTGGCATTCATAAGTTTTAGTCAGATCCTAAATTTGTTAGTATGAGCAATTGGCTCTGTCTTTACAGAAAAATTAGAGTTTCCTCTTTGTTAAAACAAACAAGAATGAAGATTCCTCTGCCAATAATTTATCACCTTGTTCCATCAATCAACTGGACTCCAGCGCCTCATTTCTTAGGAAATGACACTTGGCAGACGGTGAGTGAGTGACTCATGTGACAACAACGACTCACATTTTACTTGTTCTTTTCAAATGTTTTTATAATGGTCATTATTCTTAATGAATAAGATTCACTTACTTTTAAAATGAAAAAAAAAATCCCCTACTTCTAGTAACCATGAGGCTTTTCAACCACGTAAACTAATCTTAAGTTTAAAACAAGTAAAACATTAGTTTCTTCCTAAAGGTCCTAAGTTTTATGGATCCTATTCTTTGAAACTTTAATTTCTCTGTATAAGGCAACCGAGTTTGTTCTAACTTCTTCCATGCTCCTCCCTCACGTCCCCTACGTAACCTCATATCTTCTTCTTTATTATTTTTTTAATAACTCACCAAGTATAACTAGAGTTGCCCAAATGCACGTGGGTATACAGCCACCTATTGTAGCATGGGCAACCTATACAGGAACCACACCTCTGAGGAAACTGTTGGTCTTCTCCCCAGAAGGTGACAAATGCCAATAGCTCTCAGCTAAAGGTGGGATTTCATGAGCCCCTCCCCCATCCACACTGGAATGTTTCCTGGTCTGATCTTGTGCTGGCTTTATGCTGAGAGCCAGACGCTCGTGAGTCTTCTTGAGTGCCCTGTCTTACCCAGAAGACCGCGCTTTGCAGAGCTCTCCCCAACATCTGCCTCTTTCAATCTTTCCACTCTTTCTTCTACAGTGTCCTTGAGTCATGGCAAAAGGAGTAACTATCCTATATATATTATCCCATATATGGCTGAGCAATCTCAGGGTCTTGCTCTATGCACTTTGATATTTTGATTTGGAGTCTGTGATAGGCACTTTTCATTACAGTAAGCAGCTTTTATGTAAGAGCTATCTGTACTCATCTACAGACAAGTATTTAGAAGGCAGTCTGATATTATGGGAATAATTTTTTTTTGTTTGTTTTTGGTTGTGAGCCTAGCCTTTAATGGCTGAGCCATCTCTCCATCCCAGGGATAATTTTTTAAGGTATTTGAAATTTGGGAAGACTTTCTGTTCAATGATACTTAAAAACATTAGCCCCAAAATGTATGTACAAGGACGTCAGGAAAATGACTGACTACCCATAAGACTTAGCTTCATTTTTACAAATTAGAGTGATGATGTCATTGCCTCATGAGGGGATAACCGAAGCACACATGGGCTTGAATAATCTGCACACCCTGAGATACGTATTATTTGTTCCCATATATGCAAAATGTCTTCTTGCTAATTCAAAGTATGAGTGCTGCTATGGGTTAGATCTGGCTTGCCCCTGCAAAATTCCTGTTAGAATTCAGTCCCTGATTTCACAGTGTTGGCCAGGGTCAAAGGCATCTAAGTGTTTGTTAAGTTGTTTAAGATAGATTAATGACGTTCCCTCTAGAGTGACTTAATTACCACGATGTATCCATCCCATCCCGTGCATCCTCCCATTCCTCCCTCCCTCCCTCCCACTCTCACCCCATTCCCCTTCCCTATGACTGTGACTGAGGGGGACCTCCTCCCCCTGAATACGAAGGTAGGGTATCAAGTCTCTTCTTGGTAGTCTCCTATCCTTCCTCCGAGTGCCACCAGGTCTCCCCATCAAGGGGACATGGCCAAATATGGGGCACCAGAGTTCATGTGAAAGTCAGTCCCCAGTCTCCACTTAACTGTGGAGAATGTTCTGTCCCTTGGCTAGATCTGGGTAGGGGTTTGATGATGACTGCACGTATTGTCCTTGGTTGGTGCCATAGATCGAGCAGAACCCCTGGTCCCAGATCTGCCCATCACAGTGTTCTTCTTTTGACCTCAAGAAACAGAGAGTCTTAACCAGCTAGTTTGCACATCTTACACCTTAAGAAGCCTCACGCAGCCTTTGCTCATTCATATGCAAAGTGAAAATTCTCCAGGAATAATTATCACCTTCTTCTATTTATAGAAAACTTGTAACTTTGTGAATGGAGGACAGCTTCTGCTCTGCCAGTTCTCTATACATATAGCAATAATCATTGTTAAGACCACTGGTTAAAATTTGAAAATAGCTATTGCTAATTAGTAGGCGTGTCATTCACATGCTGTGAGTGCACAGGAAACTATACAATAAAAAAAAAAACTATAATCATGATGTCTTTGCTGGATTCAACCCATAATTTCTAGTGTCAGAATTCTATATTCACATGGTTCGTGATAACATTCATTTATATTTGACCACGTCCCCTGGATGGGGATGCCTGGTGGCACTCAGAGGAAGGATAGCAGGCTACAAAGAAGAGACTTGATACCTTATGAGCATATACAGGGGGAGGAAGTCCCCCTCAGTCACAGTCACAGTCATAGGGGAGGGGAGTAGTGGGAAAGCGGGAGGGGGGAGGAATGGGAGAATACAAGGGATGGGATAACTATTGAGATGTAATATGAATAAATTAATAAAAATTTTAAAATTGCATACATGAAACAAAATAGTATGCCTGTAAAAATACGCAGAGGTATGCAGCTACTGACTTCAAGCCATCTCCTCTATTTAAGGGAGCAGTTCTCAGGCTAACCTATGAGTTGGTGCTTTTGGAATGTAAATAGAACCTTCTCTAAAACATCTGAAGGCCTCAGAAACTAGCATACCAACTTTCAAGCCAGAATCCTGGATTTTCTTGTTGATCCCACTGTTGCTATAAGGGCAGTAACTTGGACCCGTTAGTTCTTTCTTTCCTTATTCCTGCTAGTTTATGGGGCTTTGGGAAGAGCAAAATGTGAGTGAGCTTGTTCATCATTTCTAATAAAGAAGACCAAGTAAATGATCGTATTAAAGTTTGTTGACGGAGAGGCTAGGGAAACGAGCAATCAGCAAAGCGCTTAGCATGTAGGCATGAGTCCTGAGTCCCATCCCCTCAGCCACATAAGATGCTAGACGCAGTGGTGTGAGTCTACAGTCCCAGCCCTGGGGAAGCAGAGGCAGGTGGAGCCCTGGAGATTTGCTGGCCAGGAGACTGTCCAAGTCAGTGAACTCAGGGTTCAAAGAGAGACTCTGTTTCCAAAAAAATATAAGGTGTGTGTGGTGGAGGGGAGGTTAAATCAGAAAGACACTCAACATCAACCTTTGTTCTCTACACACTTTGGCATACACACATACAAACACACATGGACATGTATACACACTTGCGCACACACAAATAACTATGACTGAATCAATCCACAAGGCATGGTCATTAGAAGATCTAGTTCTTTTTCGGTTTCTGTGATCTCTGATTATTGAAACTAATAAACTCAATCAGAATATTGCCTGGTATTGGCGATCTCTGCATGGGATCTTCCACTCAGTCAATAACCAACCTTGTATGTTTCTGCTATTCCACTTACTCACTGACTAAATGAATTTTAGTATATTCTATTCACCAGTAACAGTTGCTCTGAATGTGTGGGGGCGACAGGGTGGGGGTGAGTGAGTGCAATGTGCAAGTTAATGAGTCAAAAGGGGTGTGAGGGGGGACTATTCATTTGTTCATTCCTCTAAGATTCCAAGTGCATTATGGGATTTATGGGTAGATTCCCCATAATTAAAATACAAGGAACTGAACTATGTCAGCTTTCTCTCGTGATGTAACTTGTGCGTTAGGATGATGTGGAGGCACTGACAGTTTCTGTGTGGCATTCTCATTCACCATAGGGAAACACAGTCTACCACCAGTGCTTTATAGCTCCATACGTTCAGATATGTAGGGAGTGCCAAATACTGTGGTAGGGATAAATACTCAGATCTAGTCATTAAAACATGTTTTTATAGGACATTATAACAAAAGGAAATTAACTAAGCACTGTTCTAGCATTCTTTAAGCTACATAGAAGAGCCAGATTCTACAAAAACAAAGACAATCTGTCTTAGTCTATGGTTAAAGGCATACTCTCTGATAAAATATTTATCCATATCTTAAATACATAATTTCCTAAAAATTCTTCAGAACTTTTATTCACTAATCTATTCATTTAAAAATATTTGGGGGCCATTTTATCAATATACAATAAAAATAAAAGCTAACTTATATAGATGACTTGTTATACACTGCGCATTATTATAGGTACTTAATGCTTATAGATTGTTTCACCTTTGTGTTATCTCTATAATTAGGAAATACTATTATGCCCATTTTATAGATGTGGGAACTGAGGAACAGCAAAGCCAGTCACTAGCATAACTAGGTTATATGGCTTTCACCAGTTCTTCCAGTTTTGAATCGGTGACATAGACATCAGCTTTGCCAAGTCCTCTGCTGTGGGTAGCATGTAACTGCACTTCCTTTGTAAGTGATATTTCTGCGTGTATTCTGAAAAACAGCACTAGAGCATAAATACTAATGGTAATGTATTTTCGGGGAACCTGTTACAGAATCTGTTAGCTCATCACATCCTTGGGATATAACAGTTGATATCTGAGTTAAAGACAGAGAAGTCAGTAATACTGGCATCTCAGGAACAAATTGTTGAGTGATGTTAGGCATCTGCATTTTTATCAGATTCAGATGTGGTGTTTCATACGGGACTTGTCAAAGTGCAATGTGTAAAACAGATCATTGTCTGAGCACAATTAAAACTGACGTAAACAACGTGAGTGGTTCCATCTAACCACTGCTGGCCACACCCACTGGCAATTCTTACAACCTCACAAAGACAATGGCGTAGGTTGTGTTGAGAGAATGTTTAAAAATGAACTGTGAGTTCTTGCCAAGATGTGGAAAGAGGCATAATCTTGATAAAAGCTAATGAATAAAAATACCTAAACTTGCCAGGCGTGGTGGTGCACGCCTTTAATCCGAGCACTCAGGAGGCAGAGGCAGGTGGATTGATGTGAGTTTGAGGCCAGCCTGGTCTACAAAGCAAGCCCAGGACAGCCAAAGCTACACAGAGAAACCCTGTCTCGACGTAAGGCGATGTTTTTCATTCTTGTTTTTTTTTTTCAGGGAAGATTTTTTTAAAATTTTTCTTTATTGTTTTATTTACTTTCCCACATATTCAATATTTTTCATCTTTTCTGATTACCAAGTAGATACCACTATTCTCAGTAAGAAAAGCTTTTAGCTTATAAACCAGGATCCATATACATATGAATTTGAATTTTACCTACTAATTGTTACTATAACCTAGCAGAACAAAATGAAAGGTTATAATTTTACTCTTGGGATTAAATGAGATGCCATATTTCCTACCACAGTCACTCATTCATGTTTTCTTTGTATCGGGTACTGTTCTAAAACACACTAGCCAACAAAAGCCTTGTCCACAGATGATCCACTTAGACAAAGTATGGGAAATAAGAAACTTTTTTTCATAATTCACGATACCACTGATTTTGTTTGTTTGTTTGTTTCTCTCCATCTCCCCTTTGGAAGGTACAGGTTTATTGTCATGTGAGGGATGTGAGTTTATAATCCAAATGAACTGATGTAATGATGGCCTTTGATCCTTGCTAAACACGCTATTGAAAACAAAAGAAGCAGTCTGAAGTGTGTTTAAGATGGGTTGCACTGTACCAAGTAAGTGCTTATTCATCTGTATTTGCAGATGTCTGGCGTGGGAGGGGCAAGAATCAGTGACAAGAAATGCAGCGCACAATGATGCAATCAGTCCTGAGCCTGATTAGCCCTCTCCTCTACATGAGCTTAAAGTACCATACTTGAAGAAAATGATAATCAGTCAATAATTGTTATCAATTTAGCACACTTACTTCTTTATGAGAATACAAATCAGGCCATTTCTAGCAATCTGTGTGTTGCAAACTCAAAATGTATTCATTTACACACTTAGGGAGGGAAAGGAAAATAAAAGGAGTAGGTCCCTGTGAGTGTTACAAAGAAAGAAAAGCCAGAATTCCGTAGCTAATTCAAGATATGAAGAAAAGAAAAAATATTTAAAATGCATAAAAATACAAAGAAGCTTCGGCTTCTTTTGTTTTTGTTCCTACAAGGAAATAAAAAAGGCAAACAGAAAAACTCTTATCATTTCAGTGTTGCATGCATGGTTGAAGTTGTATTTCTGAAAACAGGTGAGGACATTTACAAGCTTAATGGCAATACAAACATATGAGACAGGAAGGAGGGTCTTTGCTCTTGGTCTGGAAGTAACAACCAATGCATTAGAAACAGAATCCATGATAATGGCTCACTCATATTAAGCAAATTAAAGCATGATGAGTATGATAATCCTAAAACCATCGTCAATTGTTGCAATTAACTCGACACACATAATTTGGATTATTACTAAACAATACACCACAAAACTAGCATCAATTTTATGTTGACTGACCGGAGTGTGCTGTACCCAGGTGGCAGAGACTGAACTAAGTAAACGAAGTAGGGCCAAAGCAATGGATCAAAGAACTATCATTGGTGACAAGGAAATACCCGGAGATCACAGGTAGGCAGCTGACTTAATGAGCAACACATCTAATTTGAGCAGGAGAACAGCATTCCAGGATCAGTGGGTCCAAGAATAACTCATTAATGAAATACTTACTGTGCTGATTAATTTGAGATTACTACGCTGATTGTTTAAAGCTCAGAGTCAGTTAGCCAGAGATCAAAAAAAAAAAAAAGATACATACTTGGAAACGAAATACAGTAACTAAGTCCATGGTAAACAAAAGTATCAAAAAAAAAAAAAGGCAGCTGGGGACATGGCTCAGTGGGTAAGAATGTTTGCTGTGAAAGCAAGCAGATCTTAGTTCAAATCCGTAGCACTCATGTAAAAGCTGGCTATGGCCACTTGTGCCTGCAATCATACAACCAAGGAAAGGAGACAGGTAGATCCTAGAAGCTCACTAGCCAGCCTAGGAGTGAACCTCAGATTCAGTGAGAGTCCCTGCCTTAAAAAATAAAGTAGAAAGGAATAGAGGAAAGTACCCATCAATCATCCCACTCTGGTCTCTTTGTGCTCTCCTTCTCTCTCCCCCCCTCTCTCCCTCCTTCCCTCCCTCTTTTCCCCACCCCCTTCTCTTTCTTTCACCTATACACACATGCACACTTTTTTTAAGTACCAGAAAGAAATAAAGTCACAGTCTGTAATGAATAGTTTAAAGTCTCTTGATTAGACTAGAGTCCTCATAGAGGAGGAAGAACCCCAATTGAGAAAATGCTTCCACAAGATGCAGGCAAGCCTCTAGGTATTTTCTTAATGAAGTGATTTGTGTGTGAGGAGCCCGGCGTTTCATGAGTAAGGCTACCCCTGGGCTGGTGGTCTTGGGTTCTCTAAGAGGTTGAGAACGCCGTGAGCAGCCAGAGAGTGAGCAAGAATGAAACCAGTCAGAAAGCAGCACCCCTCCAAGGCATCCACCATATCTCCTGCCTCCAGGTTCCTGCCATGTTTTTAGTTCCTGTCCTTACCTCATCCAATGATGAACAGTAATGTGGAGGTGTATGCCAAATAACATTGTTCTTTCCCAGTTAACTTTTGGCTATGTTTTTTTTTTCTCACAATGATAGCTGGTGAGAGGAATAGCAGGATGACATAAACAGAGGGTGGCGGGGAATGGTTTGGGGAAACCAGAAAGGATGCTGAGGAGAACTGATAAAGATAGCGGCGAGATAAAAGGGCGAGCAAGAGACAATAGTAGAACTGCCCCTTCTAGAACAAACGATCCATCAGATACAGCGCAAGATGAGGACAAGGACAGTCTAATCTAATCTGGCCAATGATCCCACAATGGCATTCAAACTATCTATCACGAGAATGTTTGAACGGAATGCTTACAGGCGCACTTGTTAATGAAGGATCTTGTCTTGCACTTATTTTAGAATATTTTAAGAACTAACTCTAAATCATCACTACTTACTAAAACACTTAAATGTAGTCTTCCTCACCCCTTTTAGTGATTTTTAAAAAAAAATAATTTAACATTTTAACTTATTTTTAAATTATAAATAAGAATGACATGTATTTTTATGGGGTGTGGTGTGATATCACGAAAGTGAGTGAAAATCTCTGCCACCTCATCAACTTCCCATTTTCTTGTAGTAGAGATGTATAAGATGTATTCTTTCACCAAGTTAGAAATATTCAGTACATTATTTTTGGCAATGGCTGTCACGCTGTGTGATAGAACCTCAAGGCTTATTCTACTCATCCATCTGTAACCTTGCACCTTCCCCATACTATTTCTTCTTCCTCCACTCCACCCAGTCTCTGGTAGATGCCACTGTGTTTCTGAAACTGAGTTTTTAGATTTCAAATGTTAAGAGAACTCAATGACATTCATCACACACACACACACACACACAAAAAGCTAGACGTCAGCGTCTTTAGACATGCAAAAAATCTTCAACAAATTCCTAAGGAACTTAATTCAATGGTCCATGAAAATATCACTCACCAGGATCAAGTGCAGTCTATGGCAGGGCTGTGAGAATGACTCAGCGTGCCTAAATATAAAAGGCATCACATTAACAAAATCAACCAATAAATGTGATGCGCCATGTTAACAGGCAGGAAATAAACCAGCAACAGAAAGACATCATGTCTTCACAACTCTTTTCAAGCCTGCAAGCTTTCTATTTTTTAAAATCTATTCATAATTGTACCAAGTACTTCTTGTATGAAATAAGTCATTTTTTCCCTTTTTGCTTTCAATTTTCTCTCTCTTTTTGTTGACATTGAGAATTTGGTTATAATATATTTTAGTATGCACCTATTTATAACCACTTTATTAGGCACTGAGCTTCCTACCACAGTTTTTTTTCCTTTCTTAAAGTTTCTGTCATTATGTCAAGTGTGTTTCCTGCCTCTTTCTCTTCTAATACTGAAAAAACTATGTCCATTTTTCATTTGATGGTTTTCCTCACATCCCTTGATTGGTGTGCTGGTTTGAATGAAAACGGTAGCCATTCACACGCACGCATGCGCACGCACAACGTCCCCATTTGGTGAGTTGAGATGGAAGGATTATGAAGTGTGATCTTGGGGTGGGGTTGGCTTTGTTGGGAGGAGATGTGTCACTAGGAGAGAGCTTTGAGGTTTCTAAAGCCCATATCAGCTTCTCTCTCCCTCTCTGTCTCTGTTTCCTTCTCACTCTCACTCTCCAGACCCCCTCCACCAAAAGTCCATCTGTCACTGTCACCACCTGCCGCTTGCACTCCCCCCCCCCCGCCCCCGCCCGCCTCCGCCCTGATCTCTTTCTTTCTACCTACCACTTACAGATTAGGATGTAAAGCTCTCAACTACTTCTGGAGTGGGTCCTTCAGGCAGCCACGCCCCCTCCCATGACGGGCCCTTCAGGCAGCCACGCCCCCTCCCATGACGATAATGGATAATCCTATGCCCTTAATTGAAAGCTTTCTTTGATAAGAGTTGCCTTGGCTAGCCATGGCTCACACCTGTAATCCCAGCACTCGGGGGAGGCAGAGGCTGGCAGATCTCTGTGAGTTCTAGGCCAACCTGGTCTACAAAGCGAGCCCAGGACAGCCAAGGATACACTGAGCAACCCTGCCTGGGAGAATTTGCTCACAGGACAGTAAGGATCTTGGGGGAAAACCAATTAAGATTTGAAATACATAACTCCAGGCCAAGCCCAAGAGCTACTCCTTTCCAGTCAGCCTAGTCACAGGTACTAGGAACTGGAACAGCTGCTAGCCCAACCTGCTTTTTAAAGTAACATTTCCTACCAAGCCAGGCAGTATCAAATTCTCCCGTTTCTTGTTTATCTGCCACTTACTGTGTCTCCGATCAAGAGGGTCTACAACACAAGTTTTGCACTCTTGGTTAGACCATTACCTTCAGATTTGTGGAGACAGTTACTTTGCAGCTTACAGGAAGAGCAGATGGTTTAGTTGATTAATAAGGGCTTGCCTTATAAGCTTCAGGAACTGAGTCCAGACCCAGCACCCATGTGACACACTGGATGGGCAGGTGACACACACCTGGAGTCCCAACACTGCACAGGTGGAGACAGGAGAATTGCTGGCCAGCCAGTGTAGCCTCACCAGTGAACTTCGGGCTCAGTGCGTAAACTGGCCTCAGATTATAAGATGGGGAATGGTAGAGAAAGATGCCCAATGGTGATTTCCCTCTGGTCTCCACGCACTTGCACACACAGGCACTTGCACAGCCACACCTTTACGAACATGTACATACTCCAGTCTTTTAATATTTACAAGTTTTTTAAAAGTCATCTTTTATTTTTCCTTGTGGTTGAAGACTCAGGAAGGCAGGAGCTCCGTCTACTCCTAGAACTGGCAAGCCTCTCAGTGGAAAGCTATAAAAGCCAAGGCACCCAATGTAGGCAAAGACTGCTTCCAGGGAGAGTGTACAGATGCAGCCTTATTGATGTAGTGAGCCAGGAATTGAGGCACAGAGACTATTCACTCCCCTGTTGACGTAAGCAGAATTCTTACCCTCCTGGCTCGAGGTGACTTCTGGCCTATACTTATCACTGACATAAGGTGGAAGGGAAGGTGTAGGAGTGGCCACCTGTTCAGACGTAGAAAGATTCCTCAGGCTCTTTCCAGCCCGGGATTGCCATCTTATCTGTAGAGCCACTTGGACAAGAGGGCGTGGGAGCGTTGCTCCCTCAACTCTTGCCAGTAAAGTCCTCTCGCCTCTTTTCTCCACTAAGACTGCAGAGCCGGGGTTATTTCTGCCACAAGACAGAAAAACAGAGTGCAGGAAGGATCTGCTCTGTTGTCTACACAAAGAAATAGCTCGTGTGCAGAGGTAGCCCTCTGGTCTGTAGTCACTGATAAAGCAAACCAGGAAGAAAGGGGGGGGCAGCCATGAAGTGGTTCCACTTGCTTCCTTTTTATGGGAGGCTGTAGAAATCCACATCAGGAGTGAGATAAGGTAGAAGACACAAGGAGTGCTGCTTTCTTCTTCTCACTGACAGAGGACCTCTTTCCAAAGAGAGGTGGCAGGGCTGGAATTATCAATGGGAACAAAGTGAGAAGGCAAAGACAGTTGCTCTCCCCACAAAGCAAAGAGGAGCAGGCGTTTCACATCCTCTTTGCCAGGAAGAGTTCTGGTTATGAGCTGTCACTAGAGCAAGCCAGGGAAGATGACACGGGGAGCGTCTGCTTCCTTCTTAGGCACAGAGAGATTCTCTGGCTTCCCTCTGAGAGACTGCATATATTCATCAAAGGACCAAGCCAAGGAAGGAGATGCAGAGCGTGCCATCTTCCTATTAGACCTGGCAGACGACTCCAGCCTCTTTCAATGAGATTATAAGGCTGGAAATGCCACTGGCTTTAGCCAAGGATGAAGACATGGGCAGAGCTTTTCATCCTATTTAGACTGCAGCAATTCATTTCTCATTGTTGCATGGGTGCTCAGAGACTCACTCGCTAGAATCTGGAGACATGGGGCATCTTCTGGAGATATGTGTGGCTAGTCCCTTCACAGGGGAAGGTGGAAGCTGGGAAGGTTGTGGGAGCTATGGCTGCTGGGATGCTTTCTCGGGTCAAAACCTCCTTTGTAAGCAGCACTTGCAGAAACCCTGTGTTGCTGTCCTTGGTGCTTTAGCAGCCAAGCCCTCTAGCAGGGTCCTTAAAAGTGGACACTCTGTGTGACACAACCCTTTGGTGCTTGCGAAGAAGCTGGAAGGTGGAATTTCCTTTCTGGGTCTGGGATTGTACGCAGCGTGAGACTGGTACTTGGTGACTCTGCATCCGAGACTCATTTGTCCTTGGACATTTCTCATTCTTTAGCTGTGTAGGCATCTTGAAGTGGATTCTGTTTTCTTCTAAAAAGATTAGATCTGTGTACATATGTTTGCTTGATGTGTCTATGGGAGTAGGATAGCCCTATCTTGCTATTACTGTTTTGGCCTTTTAAAATGTCAATATCTTGTATCATTTATATAATAAATCAGGACAATGTTGTTTTATATAATCTATAAGTAAGTTTCTAAATCACAAAGGTGTATGATTTCAAGGAAGTTTTACTCAAAGAAGAAAATGTACAGCTGGGCATGGTGGGCACTCCTTTAATCCCAGCACCTGGCAGAGGCAAGCGGATCTTTGGATCTTTGTGAGTTCAAGACCAGCCTGGTCTACAAAGTGAGTCCAGGCAGCCAGGGCTATTACACAAAATAAACTCTGTCTTGAAAAACCAAAAGAAAGAACATATAAAGTCAGAAGTTTAAAAAGGAAGTTTATAGAACCAGCCAATTAAGTATGTGAAGCAAAATAAAAATAAAAATTAAGCTTATTCCATGAGTATATTGTTAGAAGTGGACATGGCCTTAAGTTATTTACCCTGATGATGATATGCCTTGGTGTCTTTTACTTATTTTAATTGTGGTTTTAAGGTAGCATAAAAATTAATGGGCTTCACTGTTCTTACACCTGTGTCATTGTACTTTGTTCTAATCCATCCCTCCTTGCCACCTCCTCATGGTCGGTCCTGTTTCCTCCTGACTGTTTTCCTTCCTGTCTCCAGATACTTGTCCTTCATTCATGTCACATGGATTCCACCACCACCTCATCTTCCCCGTTCTCACCTTAAGATCTCTTTCTCCCTCTGATAATTCTATTTCTAGTACCAGAACCTGCACACACACACACACACACACACACACACACACACACACACACACACACAAGATAAATCTTAAAAATAAACAAAAAAGTGCTAGGCTTCATTAAAATTAAATATTTTCTCATAAGAGAATCAGCATTCTGAGATATGAAACTAGAACAGACTGGATAGAAAGAATATGTGAGGCATCATACATGTCCCAAATGATTTATATTCAAATCGCGTAAGTACGGAAGCAAGCCCTTACAGCTCAATGTTAGAAAGAAAGCAATTAAAAGTGATAAAAAATTTAAGCCTACATTTCTGAAAGCATACACAAGAAATATTCTTCACACCGTATGCCATCAGAGGAATGCAAAATAAGACCCAATACAATCCTGCACACTAATTAGAATGTCCTAACATTGAAAATAAAATGGAATTAGAGAAGTATATTAATCATTTGAATTTTCGCACAGGTGTTGGGAGACCAGACTGCTCTACCCGTTTGAAAAATAGTTTGTCTGTTTCTCACATACTTAAGCAGTCACTTGTATATATTTACCAAAGAGAAATGAAAAAACAAAAAACAAAACAAAAACCACTGACAAAGACTTTTATACAAAAAGGTTTCAGTGGCTTTTGAAATTGCAAATAACTGAAATGTTCATTGATAAATGAATTAGAGTATGCAATACACTTGATGCAGAATATTATTCAGTAATACAAAAGGGAAACATCGCTGATACTTGTAATAACAGCAGTAAAACTCAAAAATGTTACTCTGAATAAAAGAAGGCAGACAGTAATGAACGGTTTTTATGTTTCCATTTTTGTGGAATTCTGGAAGAGGCAAAATGAGTCCTTATGACTGGAGTGTAAGTCAGAGATTGGTCACCTGAGTTACTGGGACCGGGTTGCAAAGGATTCGAGGGAACGTTTAGGATTACAAAAATATTCTTTACCTCATTTAGACAGAATGGTAATTGTTCAAATTGCCCAACCCCAAACTTCACATGGATGCATTGTACTGCAGGTAATTATACCTCACTAGAGGCTAATGTCCTCACAGGCTCATGTTTTGAATACTTGCTCCCCAGCTGATGGCACTGTTTTGCAAGGCTGTGCAATTGAAGGTGACATCTGACTTCTGGTTCCTGTCATGCTGTCTGCTTCTTGCTCCACTATGATGTAAGCGCCTTCCCTCTGCCACTGTCTCCCACCACCACAGGCTGAGCTTCATGGTTTCTCTGCCAGGATGGACAGAAACCCTTGAGTCCATGAGCTAAACTAAACTTCTCCTGCTTTAAATAGTTTCTGAAAGATACTGTGGTCACAGTGATACAAAAGTCACTAACACTTACTTTTAAAACCTAACCACTTTTTAAACTTATTCATAAAAATGATAGGGTTAGAAATTTCTCCTTCTTTGCCTTCAAAACTACTTACAGGCAGACTGACACCCAAGATCTAAACCCAGGCTAAGGTCTGTTAGAGACTTAGGGGCACGTCTTAATGAGAGAGGAGACCTGCCTCCATAGAGCCTTCTCACCCAAACTCAACAGTCTTGTGTACACCTTTAAGTTTAGACCCGATGAGTTTCAGACTAAGACTCAGGCTGTGCAGAAGCTCTAATCCACATACAAAGACCTTGTATCAGTGATATTTTTAGGCAGAAGCCAAGCCTAGGAGGAGGCTTGGTCCCGGGGTTATGGATGGACAGTGATTGCTTACTCAGAACAACGGAAAAAAAAAAAAAAGTAAAGTCCAAGAGCTTAGTCTACCATCTTGCCCTAACATCAGCGGAGAAAGGGGAGGACAAGAGGATGCCAGAGGGACATGGTAAAGGATTGATAGACGGCACATCAGATGGGCCCTGAAGGTCAGTGCTGCCTCAACTGACCCTTGAGTTAACCTAGTACTGGAGGGAGTAAGATAAGAGAAACAGGCTGCAAGGAGAAGGGAAGATAAGAAACCTACTCAGAGCCACGTGGATAGGTAGGAACAAGGAGGGCAGGACTTCTGCTGGAGTATTTTCACGGACCGTCCGGAAGGATAACTTCCTTTTGAACCCTAAAGGCTGCAAGGATGGAGTGCTGAGTGGTATAGAGATATTTCCAGTTGCACCACAATTGACTCAGGAAATGGGGCTCAAAAAGAAGGAAAAAAAAAGAGTAAGGATTACAACCGGGCAGAATTGGGACACAGTTGAATGAGGAATGAGCCCCCAAACATACACACAGCAGTAATGTTTCCCATACTCCGGAGGAAAGAGGCTTCAGAGAAGGGCAGTAGGACTAGCAAGGGATGGAGATGCCAGCGGCAAAGAAAGGGGAGAGAGTCTGTTATAATAGCGCGCTGCATTTTGGGTATCAAACAGAACCTTGAGATTCAGGCACAGAGACGCTTGCTTTCTGTTAGTGGGATATTTTTTTTTTCTTCCTTTCCTGTCACGCATTTCAAATATGTCTGAAAGTGGCTCCAAAGTAGATAATTTCAGGTGTGATTATCACATCTTTAGAAGTCAGCTGATGTGGGCTTGGGTGGAATGGCTTTTCTCAGCTCTTGTAGGGCAGCAGCTCTATTAAAAGCGATTATTTTTCAGTGATAAGAAAAGTAGCTTCAGTTGTCTTATTTCAGGCTCTTACTAGATTTTTTTTTTTTTTTTTTTTTTTTGGTTTTACAGAACTGACCATCTCTTTGGGGAGGATTCAAAATTCCTACTTAGTTCAACTAAGGTTATAAACTGAACTTTCTGCCAAAGCACCAGGACCCTGCCTAAGATTTTCAATTGTTGTTACTATTGTTAAATCAACGTTCCTTAACCTGTGGGTCACAACTCCTTTGGGCGGGTCGCAAATCACATATCCTGCACATCAGACATTTACGTTACATTTTGTAACGGTAGCAAGATTAGAGGTATGAAATAGTTTTATGATTTATGAGCAACCACAGCACGAGGAACTGTATTAAAAGGCTGCAGCATTAGGAAGGCTGGGAAGCACTGGTTTAGATGAAGGTCGTGGATTGTCCAGGCACTTCTGCCTTCATCCTTTCCAGTAACTGGGGTTATAGGCCCGCCACATGCCATGGCACACTGCTAGGATCTGCTACTATTTAAAGTGAAAACGAATCCGTTGAATTCATTAGTGACAAGACAAAATGTAAGTTAGGGTTTCTAATTGAAATTTATGTGAGGCACGGGGCGGGAATTGGTATTGGAAGGCTAGGGCAAAGTTTTTTTTTTTTTTTAAATATAATTTAGGAAAGAGAGGAGAAGAAAGTCATCCAAGTTCAAAGACTATGACAGTAGCAAGATGCGGAGTAGCAAATAAATGGAATATACAGACGGTACAGATTTTATAAGGCGCTTCCCCCTCTAACAGTGGTACCATAGATGAGGTATCTTCTTGTCTCTTTGAGCATTATAAAAAGATTGCCCCGAGTCATGGTGCATTTTGACGAGCTGTAGGCTTGTATCAGACTCGAGCGGATTCCCCCATCTTTCCTCATCATGTGCTTGCTCTTTCCTTCGACCTCAGTCCTCCCCCCATTTCATAACTCTACATACTTTACTGAGGCTCTCCTCGAAGCTAGCTTATGCATGCCCTTGGAGAACATTTACTAGCTAAATGGGAGCCTCTTTGCAGGAATTGTTTATTCCTATTTCTTAACATCCCATCTAAAAATACAACTGCATACTTCGAGATTAATTATTAATACCCACGGTAATTTATTTTGAAGTAACATACACTTATAGCAAAAATTTTACAAAGATTTTTTAAAAAGTATCCAAGTGTCCCTGGTATTTTCACTGTGACAATAAACATCCTAGTCTATTTAATTTCATTGCCTTTCTATATTACACAGTACTTTTCTTTCAAACATAATTATAGGCGCACTGCACACAGCATTTTAAATCTCACTTATTAGATTATTTTTCAATGCTTATAATCATACTTCTATAGCCAAATTGCTATCCCTACCAGTAGGCATAATGCTATAATACTGTCTATCTTGAATTGTCCTTGTCAGACAATTTGATTGTTTTTAAGTTTTAAAGATTGTAATTAAATCTGTGATAAACATACAGTATATAAAGTGGGCATTTGCTTTCATACATAATGTTTTATTTTGTTAGATTTGCAGAAGTCAAAGTGGACTGCTTTATTTTTTAAATAGTAGTCACAAAACTGGTTTTCAAAGGGATGTTGTACTAGTTACTTTTCAATTGCCATAACCAAGGCAACTTATAGAAAAGAGTTTATTGGAGGCTTGCATTTTCAGAGGGTGAGTCCCTGGTCATAATGGTGGAGGCCATGGTAGAGGCAGGCAGGCATGGCTCTGAAGAAGTAGCTGAGAGCTTATGTCTGATCCTCAAGCAAGAGGCAGAAGGCGAGAGACATCGGGAATGATGTGGGCTTCCGAAACCTAATGCCCTCCCCCTGTGCCATCTTCCTTCAACAAAGCTAGGCTTGCCAACCTTCCCAAACAATTCTACCAACTCGGGAACAAGTATTCAAATATGGGAGCCAATAGGCACCAGTCTCATTCAAACCACCACAGATGTAAAAATTTATGCTAAGAGATGAATTCTGCCTGTATCTCAGCTTTCAGATTCATGAATTTCCAAAGGCAGAGGTGAAGAGTTTTGGAAGTAGCTTTTGCTGCCTCTGAGATCCCTTACTTGGAAGGAAATCTGTTGTGGATTCTGCCCAGCTATGTAAAATCTGTTCTGAGGTATCATCTCACACACACCTAGTTTCCTTGTAATACTTTCCAGAGTAAGGTAGGCTGTAATTAAATACATACATGATCCATTGGCCAACTGAGCACAAGGGATGTTGCTGGACTCTCTAAAGGGCTTTTGGCAAATGTAATTTAAGACCATCCTTTGGACTTTAAATGCTAGCTGATGCTTAACCTCAGATGTATTTAATATATTTTTAAAAAATAAGTGCATATAGAGAAATTGCTACTTTAATGTCACAGGTAGGTGATACCAAATTGACACTGCATATCAGACCACCACTTGGAGCCACATACAAAAATAGATTATCAAGGGAAAAAAACTTATACAATGGAACCCATGAGTACTGGCCTTACAAATCCTTTCTAAAGAAAAACTATTCATTAAAGCTAAATGTTTGAAAACAGCTTAAAAATTCAACAATATAGAAATCACTAGGTGATCCATGGAGTGTCAGCTAAGCTTTGGGAGAGATGTACATTTATATGGAATATACACTTATTTAACTACTAATAATTCTCAAGTTAGCTTTTACCATACCCTGAGAGGGACAAACTATATATATATATATATATATATATATATATATATATATATATATATATATATATACACACACACACACACACACCTCTATACTTGATGGAGTAAAGCTGTTTTTAAAATTTTTCAATAGAACTGAGGGTAACTGTGGAGAAATATTTTAGGAAAATACATTTGACTGAACAGCAACCTTTCACCCTTTTTGTGTGCTGATTCAATGGCAGTTCAGACCACAAGCAAAGAACATTTGAGCAGAATAAAAACTGATTCAGAACCTAAGTATAAAAGATGGTTTTAGTGAAGACAAATACTTTGTGGTCTGTGGAAAAATTGGCCTTATTTGCCAATGTATTATCAAGGTAAATTCAGTATAAACCACCTACCCTTTAAAAAACAAGTTGAAGTGACATATCTAATATTCATTAAGACATAATTAACATAATGGAACAGGCAAATTATAAAAAGGTATGTCTATTAAAAACATGTAAAATATAATAGGAACATGTAAAAACATAAAACATGACATTTTATCTAATATATGCATTGATATGTTTTCAGTGACTGATCTTTCATTTAAATCTTTGACTTTATTTTCTTGAAGGCTTTGTTTAACAGCATCTCTTTATTTACTCATTCAACCATCACAAATTTAGAGCCAACTATATGTAATCCTTGCTCTCCATTGCCTGATCTGTGTCCACTTCCCAATGTATATGCTTCAGGAAGTGAAATTTAAGGTAGTAAGATCCAAAGTATAACTGAGGCCAGGCATGGTGGCACATGTATATATTCCAGTTTCTATGAAGTAGAGACAGGATGATTGCTCCAGTCTTGAGTACACCTTAATGTACTCAAGAGAACAAAGGGTTCTAGGCTAGCCAGGCTACCTAGCAAAGCTGTTTCAAAATGAACAGTGTGTGTGTGTGTGTGTGTGTGTGTGTGTGTGTGTGTGTATGTGTGTTGTATAAGCATGCATGTATGTGTGTGTATTTATTTATTTATATTTGGGGAGGCAAACCTGTCATATAAAAATCATACAGAAGCCGGGTGGTGGTGGTGCATGCCTTTAATCCCAGAACTTGGGAGGCAGAGACAGATGGATCACTGCAAGTTCAAGGTCAGCCTGGTCTACAAAGCTACTCCAGGACAGCCAAGGCCACACAGAGAAACCCTGTCTCAGAAAAAAAGAATCATACAGAATACCATAAAAATCTGATGTTTAGAATTCTGTCATGTGATCTTATGTATTTTCACTAAAACATACGAGTTTTGTATACCATAAACACTATACCAGCTTCTGAAATTTTATTTTTTACAAACGATACTTATAAATGAAGGGAAGGGCTGGGTGTGATGGTACACCTCTTTAATCCCAGCTCTCTGTAGGCAGAGGCATGTGGATTTCTGTGAGTTCGAGGCCAGCCTTGTCTGCATAGTGGTTCAAGATCTGCCAGGGCTACATAATGAAACTGTCCATATATTAGAGCAGGCAAAGGAGCAGAGAGAAAAGCAGAATTGAACAAATGAAGCAAAGCACAACTCTGTTACAAGAGCACACATAAACGTCACTTAAAATTGTTCTAACGTAAATTGCTTGCCTAACAGTTGTTGTTGTTATTATAATTTATTATTATTATTATTATTATTATTATTATTATTATTATTATTATTATTATAAATTCCCTCACAAAAGTCAGCACTATGACAATGCTGAACCCATTTGAGAATTAATTTCTAATATATAGATTATCTTTGAATCTGGTGCCTTTGAGTCCCAAAGTACGTTTACTTCAAAGCAGCCCCTTTCCTCCCCATGCCCTCTCCTAGCAGCTGTGGGGTTTGCTCTAAAAACGTGTAGCCTCCCCCGACTCCACGCCCCCACCCTGGTCTTCATTATAGACAGTAAATCTTTAACAAGGTGCCTTGAAACGTCAGCCACAAGCTCTGTATGCGTGCTCAGCAGACGGAGCAACACATCTCTGGAAGTATAAGAGCAAATTCTCTCTGTATGCCAGCAAGCGGCAATTAATCGGGGTACAGGCAACCGGAAAGCAACGAGATGCTCAGTAGCCTGTGGTTTAGTCCATTTCATGCCAGCTGAAAGGAGAGGAGAGACAAGAAACTACTTTATGTGATTAAAGGAAAAAGAAAATCCATACTTTCCACATGGGAATTCCTCGTGTGCTTTCTTAATGAATGCAGAGAGAAGTTGAGAGACACTTTTAAGCGGTTAAAACTACTAACATACTGCCTTTGGGGAGGGAGAGTATGAATTTCCTAATTTCATCAAAGCCATTAAGGAAAGCAGCTCCTTCCCTTCCGATAGAGGAAGTCAAAGTGTTCTTCTGCATTGCCCCGTGACTCCACAGAATGGGTGTGATAAAAAAAAATGGCTTATAATCTCACTATGGAAAGAAAATTTAAAAAAAAAAAAATCTCCTAGCACCAAGTGTTGCTGCCCGAATTCTAAAAGCTCATCAAAGGCTGGGTGATTTATTGTAAGGGAACACACTTATGAGTTAGCACTTCATAACTGGAAGGTCATCTTTTCTCCCAGAATTACTTCTTCCCAGGATGCCATAGTGTGGTATGAAGACTGCACGCTTGTATGTCCCATGCTTAAGACAGAGCCGAGAAAATGCTACGAGGGGCCGTCCTCTCTCACATGCGGGCGTCCTTTTCTACAATTTTTAAAAAGAAGACAGTTCCTTGCCCAAATAACTGAGGCCAAGAGAAATAAAAGTAACCCTGTGTCAGGCAAGCAGACAAGGTCTCGGAGACAATTCTTGAAAGCAGAATCGATTGTTCACGGCTCCAGTGACTTGGAATTCAGAGAGAGAGAAAGAAAGAGAGAGAGAGAGAGAGAGAGAGAGAGAGAGAGAGAGAGACAGAGAGAGACAGAGAGAGATAAAGACAGAGAGAGAAAGAGACAGAGAGACAGAGACAGAGATTGGGGGAGACAGAAAGAGAGAGAGAGAGAGAGAGAGAGAGACAGAGACAGAGACAGAGACAGAGAGACAGAGATAGAGAGACAGAGACAGAGATTGGGGAAGACAGAAAGAGAGAGAGAGAGAGAGAGAGAGAGAGAGAGAGAGAGAGAGAGGCAGAAACAGGAGGAAGTGCGAAATTCTTCTGACCAGAAAAGCTGGAATGTCCACCCTTTCCCTGAGAAAGATCGCTGCAAGCGCTTCTTCCAGCTAGAGAGGGTGAGCGAAAGGAAGGCATAGGAAGACAGATAAGGCGGCCTGTGCCTATAATCCCCACAGTCTGGGAGCTGAGGCTGGAGGATTGCCACGAGTTCACACCAGCTTGAGCTACACAGTGACTTGCAAGCCTGCTAAGTTCCAAATGAGGATACGGTATTAGACATTTAACTAAATGATTTAGATCTGAGTTATTTGTGTGAATTAAGTCAACTGATGTATTTTGTTAATTGAACCACCTTTTCAATCCGTAATGTATATTGCATAGATATGTACTATCTCAGTAGAAAGGAGATGGTAAATCTTAACTATAGAATTTTTAATGATGGGAGTAAGCCCATTTTTAAATTTTTAGTTTATGAAATTCGTATTTAAAAAGAAAAGCTGTGATGGTGCACACCTTTAATCCCGCTACTTAGGAGGCAGAGACAGGTAGGTTTCTGTAACTTGGAGGCCAGCCTGGTTTATGTAGAGAGTTCCAGAAAAGATTTTGTATCTTTGAGATTAATGTCAAAGAAACACAGTTAAATATCTATAAAAATTATATAATATGAAATTTTCTATATATCAGTCATCTTGAATTTTAAAAAATGTTTCTTACATGACAGTTTGTTGCACACATCTTTAAGATTTGAGCTTATTTATTTATTTATTTATTGTGACTAATATTTAGCAACTAGTCCATTTCCTTTTTATTAAAATTCAAATTCTATGCCTTTTATTACTTTTCAAGAATACAATTTGTACGTCAAAAAGGAGACATTAAACAGTTTAAAATAAACTAAAAATAAAGCTTTTCAAAACCTATAGCTTCAATAAATATAGTTGGTGATACACAAAGAGAAATTTATGTCCTACAAGCACTTGTTAATAAGACGCTAGAGGTGCAGCCGGGTGATTTAGCATGGCCTTTAAATTCAAAATTAGAAACAAACTCAATTCCATATATGCCATCTCAAAATAAAGCGTTTTGCAGAAAGCTTACAGGGAAATCAGAAAAACTATAAAACACCAGTAAATTGGAGAACTGGTGAAATGGGGAGATATGGCTCTTTCTACAGGTAAACAGACTAAATATTTTTACGATGGCAAAGCTCTTTCCTCCTCGATTTGCTCAATCAAAAAACTATAACCCTAACTCTAGTGATCTTTTGTATTTATGAGCAAACTGACTGTAAGACTCGCATGGACTTGCAAATGCTCCAAAATAGCTAGTATGCGATGGAAGAAAAAGGAATAAATTTGGATGACTAATAGCACTTGACTTTAGGACATCAGAAAATATATAGTTATCAGGAGAATGAGACATTTATAAGTAGATAACGGAATAAACCAAAGCACACAGAAACAGCGTCAAGTAATCTTTGACAGGAGCAAAGGAATACAGAAAATAAAATGGTCTTTTAAACAAATGGTGCTGAACAAGTAAATACCCAAATATAAAAACCTCCTGATATGCCCGTCACAGTAACCATACCCACACACTCTTCACAAACACCCAACACAGATGACAAGCCTAAATGGAAAATGCCAAACTATAAAACCCCTAGAAGGGAGCAGGAGAATGCCTAGATTGCCTGGACCTTAAAATGATTCTTTTGGTTTTTTTTTTTTTCCACTGAAGATGTGATTCCTGAAAGGAGGAGAATCAAAGCTTTACTAAGGTTAGAATTTCTTGCTTATAAAGAGCACTGTCAAGGGAATAAAGAGAGAAGCTATGCAGCAGAAGAAAATAGTTTCAAGAGACATATCCAACGAAAAACGGTCCCAAGTATATACAAAAAGGGTCTAAAGAATTATCATGAGAATGTTTTTAAAGAACAGTCTGATTCAAAATGTCTAAGATCTTAACAGATATAAGAGAAGGCGTAGTTTATAAGTGTTTATCATGTATTCTTTTGAAGCAATGAAATCACGCTGTATACATATTATAATAGCCAAGATCCTGGCTGCTAACGACTCCAAAGACTAATGAGTATATGGCACAAATGAGCCTGCAGCCATGGCTGAAGGGAATGCAAACAGCCATTCCGGGGAATAGCTTCTGACTAAGAATCTCAACACCTGGTCCCTTGGAATTTACCCCCTGAAGTTATGGTCACACAGACACCTACACAGAGTGTTCAATTGTAGCTTTACTCATAACTGCTGAAACAGAAACAAAAGTGATGCCTTTTGGGGAATGAATAAACCATGGTTCATCCCAGAATATCATCCATCACTGAAAATAACTCTGTTACTACCAACGCCTGCAAAGACCTGATGCAAACTTGAATATATATTACCGAGTGAAAGAGGCCATTCTGACAAACTGTGTCTAGTGCATTTCCAATTGTACGGAAAAGGCAGTGCTATTTAGTTGGTAGAAGATCAGTGGTTGCCAGGGAATCTTGAGAGATTCAAGAGAGGATGAAAGCGCTGAGGTGTTTAGGATAGTGAAATCCCCCCATATGATGCAAAAATTGTACATAACGGTTGCTCTACACTTGTCATGTGTCTAAACTCACAAACTCTGTAAAACCAAAAGTTAGGAGGAATATAAACCATACACTTACATAGTACTTTGACTATGTAGGTTCATCAATTGCAACACAAGCCACTCTTGGCGGCAGGGTGTGAGTGAGTCTATACTGTAGGGCATATATGGGTTATCTCTGTGAATCTAAACTTACTCTGCAGCTGTCTCTTAAGCTACCAAATGTAAATACAGTGATAATTATGAAATAAAATAAAATGATCAGGAGAGTGGGATCCCAGAAAATAGCTATAAATTGTCAGACAATTAAAAAAAAAAAAACGAACAATCAAGACTCAATGATATGTTTTTGAAAGAGGTATACATTAAATATAAAAGCAGAAACATATTCAAAGACAGAGGTTGGAAATATGCACACTGCTGGGGAGATACGGCAGAATAATTAGGTGTCTCTCTTGGTCTTTGCACATATATCACAATGTGTTGTCTCCTATGTGCGTTTGCTTGGATTGTCGTAGCAGGATATCACAAGCCAGGTAGTTAAACAGTAGAAATCGCTTCATCTCACTGTTCTGGAGGCCAAAATTCCAAAGTCGGAGTCAGGAAGATTGGGTTCTTGTGAAAGCTTCAAGGGAGAACCCATTCCATACCTCCTTCGTAGTGACAAAAAGCAGTATTTACGACAGTGCTAACCTTTGCTTTTAATTGCCCTCTCAGTCCAGCCACATTCCTAGTAGAGCGTAAGATTGACACTCCTGAGGCGGGTTTGCCTAGCTCACAGCTGTACGTCCAACCCCAGCACCAACCGTAGCACCTCAAAAAATAATGTTTCATAAAACTTTTCAAGGAATGAAGGCGCAATTCTCTATTTGGCAATACTCCAAATTAAATTGTTTGTGTTTGAACATATAAATATATATGCACACACAATATGTCCAACCCATGAGACCTCTGTACCCCAAATCCAAATTCTTGGTAGGCATCCTCTTAGGACACTCTCATGCCGTGAAAGCAGGTATAGCCACCAAACCAAGGAGGGTCGGGGTCTCAGCTGAAAAAAATGGGTATATTAGTGAAAAATATTCTCATTTTAAAAAGTAAAGACAGATTTTTTTTTGGAAGGCAAGTTGGCTTTCTGTTCGAGAGAGGTTTGTTCCATTATTTAATTAGAAGGAGCTGAATTATTTTTAGAGAAAAAAACGTCTTGCTGGGACAAAGGAGACAGGAATGGTTTCAGAAGAAAGAGAAATTTGTGAGAGATGGAAATGACCTGGAATAAAGTGGGGACTCTATGGTAGGTTATCGGGAAAGTTTTTGAGCTAACTGAAAACAAAGGTCTGGGAGCTCTGGGGACAATCTGTAGGCAAAGCTGTCAGCTCTGTAGCTCACAACCTTCCAATGGACCACCCCAGCTCAGACAACAGCCATCTTTTTTGTTTTGTTTGTTTTTCAAGACAGGGCTTTTCTGTGTAGCTTTAGCTGTCCTGTAACTCACTCTGTAGACCAGTCTGCCCTCGAACTCAGTGATCTGCCTGCCTCTGCCACCCTGAGTGCTGAGATTAAAGGTAAAGTTTCAGAACAAACTTAGATACAGAAAAACAAAACAAGAAACCATGTCTGTGACAGAGGACCAGACTAACTCTATTTCGACAACCTTTATCTTCTGTAGCTAAGAGCTGCAAGCTCACCTGCTGCTCCTATGGGATTTCAGGTTGTCTCTTTCCTGGAAATGGAGTAAAGCAAAATGGATATTGCATGGTACCAGGAAACTCTGGCACAGAGAATAGCATCTGCTGGTCAAGCTGCAGAACATTAGGAAGACAGCACTCCCTGGCGCTTAGGCAAGTGACTTAGTACACAATCTGAAAGTGTTTAATGGAACAGATGGTAATGCCATATTTTTGCCCAGAACAGAAAACTAATACAGGGCTGCAAAAAGAAGCAGTCTCTAGATAGCTCCTGATAAAGTCACGATATCAAATAGGAATGTGAGAAACTAAATAGATCTTTTACTACCAAGAGTATCTGAGAGGTAGCAGGGAACCTCTCTTTCCAAAAACCTCAAATGTCAAAAGAAGGCAGACAACTAGACAAAACCACATGTTCCATAATCTCTGCATTTTAACGGCAATTTAAAGAAAAGATGCACAGCATGCTCGCTTAGGGTAGGGAGTAAAGGTACGAGAGGGATTGCAACTTCTTGGCCAGTTGGGAGGATAGGCAAATAAAAATGAACAATACACTTGCATAAGATGTATTTCTGAAAAAGGTGTAGAGAGTCAGATGGAGTAATCTTATCTAAAGGACAGACAATGCAATAAGAGTAATTACCCACCCCCTCCTGCCTCTAGACTTTGTAATATTAAAGTCAGATCTTTGCACACCCAATGTAATTTCAAACGAAAGTTATATTTACATGAAATGAGAATCACTGGTTTTCCCATTTTTGAAAACTCTTAGGAATCTTTTCACTGGTTTCTTCCAATGACTGGGTTTCTGATTTTTCCTTTTACTTCTACTCAGCTGGATAACAAGCCTGGGCCTTTATTTCTCCTTAAATTCAAAAGAAGAAAGTGAGAGTGAAAACATTTATGGGCTCAGCACCTCAGATATTATAGTCCACAGGCTGCACCTGTGTTTTTGCCATCTGATCTACTCAACAACTCTATAAAATTCCTCTTCAGACGATGAAAAGGAAACTGACAAGGTAAAGGGCTTTTCCAAGCTTTGCACACCTAGAAGCAAGAGCTAATATCAAAGCCCATATCCATGTTTCATTGTTGACAATGAAAGCATTTGTTTTTTATTTTATTTTTATTTCCTGTGCCTTAGTGTTTTGTCTGCATGTAGGTCTGTGTGAGGGTGTCGGATCCTCTGGAACTGGAGTTTCAGATAGTTGTGAACCACCATGTGGATGCTGGAATTGAACCTGAGTCCACTGGAAAAGCAGCCAGTGCTCTTAAAAGCTGGACCATCTTTCCAGCCCCCCCACCACCACCAAGCATTTCTTATGCAAAAGCTAAGTAGTTTGATTTCTTCCAAAATCCTTCATTCTGTCTTTGCATGTTAGTATACATTCCATCTTTCTCTACAACTGAAAAAAAAAACGTAGTCCTCTGTCATTCTCCCTCTTCTAAGATGTCTCTACTTTTCTCTCTACTTTTGCTGCCCTGATTTTGTCACGTCCACCATCTGCAAACACTTCTCTATCCCACTGCCACCTCCTCTGAGCCCCTGGGCCACTTCCACTGTGAGGACCCCATGTGAGGCTCTCATTTCACCTGTCAACTACCATATTCCTGTCATTTGCTGACGGCTGTAGTGTCTTTTCTTGTTACTAAAGTTCTCTTTCCAGGATCCATCTTCAGCTATTTTCTCCTCATCTTACCCAGCCCCATTCCCAGCCTCATTGTCTGCCTGGAGGAGCCTCTCACTGTGCACACCTATGCTGTCTGTGTTCCCCTCCGCCTTTCCCCTGCAGCTCTCTTCTTAGCTTTAACTCGCCCACTGAAGTCTTTTCCAAGCACTCTCCCTCTCTCAGACTTGTCAATTCTACTTAACCAGAATATTACTTTTTTGGGGGGAGGGGAGGGGTGGCTGTCTGTGACAGGGTTTGTCTATATAGCCCTGGATGTCCTGAAACTTGTTATGTAGACCATGCTGGCCTGAAACTCAGAGAGACCCAAGCCCTTAGGCAGAATTTAATACTTTGTGATATGTCTCTGATACTTCATGCACACTTTCTTTAAAGATCGATGGCAGAATTTCTTATCTACAATTTTTATGCACTATTTTTACCAAACACCTCACACAGCCTACTCAAGTTTTTCTATTTCAAAGAGAAGTACTTTTGCCAATAAAATAACAGAAAAATGTCTGCATAAGAAGTTGATGAAGAGTCAAGATGTTAATAATGAAAAACTCAAACAACAAAATTCTTATAGTCAACTGAAGTGTTCAAATAAGACTGGCTAAATGATTGTACAAAATTTTTCAAATATATTTTCTCAAGTAGTTGTCCAAAAATAGCATCACTTTATAGGCACAAGGATTGTCTTGTGCTGGTTTTTTTTTTTATCGAGATAGATCAGTAGACACCTCAGAAAATACCACTGAAGAAATAATTTTAAAGTTTGAAACAATTAAAAAAAAACCTTTCAGAATGCTCCTTGAATAGAACATGTTAATGAGGCCAACTTATAACCTTCTGAAATAAATCAAACCTAACATTGGTTAGCGTTAAATCATTTACTAGCTGGGCAGTGGTACACACCTTTATTCCCAGTACTTGGAAGGCAGAAGCAGGTGTATCTCACTGAGTTCAAGGCCAATCTGGTCTACAGAGGGAGTTCTAGGGCAGCTAGAACTACACAGTGAAACCCTGTCTCTAACAAACAATCAAACTAGCTAATTAAAAAATCCTTTTCCAAATGAGTAAATAAGATACATATGTTAATTAAAGGAACTAAAGAAGGCAACATTTTATTCAGAAGCAAAAGAAAATTTAATTCTTAAAAATATTTCAAAATTGTTGTTAAAAATGAAAACGAATAAAGATAGATAGATGCTGCTGATTACAAAGGCGAGTACAAGCCGGGTGTGGTGGGGCACGCCTTTAATCCCAGCATTCGAGAGGCAGAGGCAGGTGGATCACTGTGGGTTCAAGGCCAGCCTGGTCTACAAAGGGAGTCCAGGACAGTCAAGGCTACACAGAGAAACCTTGTCTTGACCCCACCTTCCCTCCCCTCCCTTCCCTTCCCCTCCCCTGCACAAACAAACAAATAAAAAAACCACCAAAACAAACTAACAAACAGCAACAACAAAAAACAGAGACAAGCACATCTCTTAAATCATTGCAACAGGCATTTCTTGATAGGAACGCTTAATATTCTCATCAAAAAGTAACCATATACAATGCTTTTCTAAATAATTCCCAAGCGTCAAGGGTATTTCACTGTTATCAGATTGCCCATTTTCCCTTCCTACTTGTTGACTTTGCCAAATTTTATCAGGACCCGAGAGAGACAGCTTCTCGTCTTCCTAGCTCTCCAAGCCTGCCTTGATCTGCGCCTCACAGCAGAACCAGCTGTTCCCCAGGCTGAAGTCCCATTGCACTTTATAGACATCATTTTTAGGGCCACCGTTGCTCTTGATTGTCACTATTTATTTACATAGCTTCTCTCTTACTAGAATGACAGCTCCTTGCAGACAAAAACCAGCCCTAGGCTCAGGTGATAGGAGTATCAAGAACATAAACCTGGGAAGTTCTTGTGAGGGCCTGGCAGAGGCTTGGCAGACAGCAGGGGGGTTCCGGGGATAGTACTTTCCTCTGGAGGGGAAACGGCAGCAGTAGATTTGCTTCGTCTCTGTAGCTTACAATGGTAAAATCCCAGGCCTTAAACTGACAGGACAACCAGGCAAAATGGTGCCTATCTGTAATCCCAGCATTTGGGGAGGCTGAGACAGGACTAAAAGTTGGAGGGCAGATTGCATTTCAAAGTGAAACTTTTTCCCTCAAAAGCCAATAAAGAAACAAGTACATGAGGCATCCCAAAAGTATTTTCTGGAAGTCACTGACAATACTGACATACAACTTTAGTTCACCTTAATATAGACAATAGAGAAATAAGAGGATACTATGGAGCAAGTCGAGGGGGGAGCCGGGGGGTGGGGGCACACCTTCTACTAATAAGGATGCTTAAGAGACAGCATTGTGCGAGTCAAACCAATGACGGACTTGTAGGAGCCTCACTCAGAAAGCTTAGAGGTTAGAGCATTTTTTTTTTTTTTGAGAACGTGGATGTCAGTGCTTGGCACCAAGGTATTCCACCCAACCTGTCGCTGCTGAAATGACTTCTGGTGTCCTCCCAAGGAAGAAGATATTCAAATCTTCCCAAGAGAAAGAAACTGGATAATAATGAATTATATGTATTTAGAAAGCTTAAAGAGAAGATCTTAGAATGTCCTCATCACAAAGAAGTGGCAGATATTTGAGGTGATAAGTAAGCTTTGTTTAAAAAAAAAAAAGAACAAAATGTTATTGGCATGATTAGTTTTAGGCTGATGTAATAAATAATACTGTTCTTTCAGTTAATATCCCTCCCCAAGATATAAGAATCAGAAAGCCTTAAACAACAATAACAACATCAAAGAGTGCCTGGCAGTCCCTTAGGACAAAAGTCTTTTTCTTGGTGAGGAGGGGGTGGGTCAAAATTCCAATAGAAAACAAAAAACAAAAAACAACACTGTATGTTCTGTTTATCCGACAAATTAATGTCCTGGAGTTAAGGGTTTCCCAAATCCCATCCATCTGCACATGTGGGTGGAAAGAACCCTGGAGAAATCAGAAGCCTTTCCAGTAGAAGCTGTCAGAGCAGTAGGCTTTGAAAATAACAAGTGCGGAGACAACCAGAAGCCGAGGTACTCTTCCAGAAGCTGAGCAAGTCACCAGCAGCAGCAGCATCGTATCAGCAGCTGAGAACCCAGCAAGTGCTGCCAGATGCTAAAAGCATTTTGGGACTCTAAGCCAGGGAGAAACAGACAGCTATTTAATGAGGTAAGGCAGGGGAGGAGATTCAAGGAAGCCACATTTCCTTACCCTGATGAGCTATTTAAACGGGGATGCCTTGTGATGGGCATGGGGTTCAGGACACATGAATAGAAATTCTCATCTCTCTGAGGCTCTCTCCATAAAGAGGAGTGCAAATCTTTGAAAGTGCTGTTTGCCATAGTCTGGCAAACTCGTCTGAGTTTCTCGTGAGAAAGTGCTACATAGCTACTCAAACAAAGTGAAAGGAGATAAAGATTTTATAGAGAGAGATACATGAATACAAATATGCGTACACATAAACATAAACATAAAGATATGGAGATGGAGAGAGTAAGGCAGAGAAAGAGAGACAGATAAAGGGAAGGAGAGGGAAACTGAAATAAGGAAGTTGTGTATGGATTTCCAGAGGCTAAGAAATTGAGGGGTCTTCGGTTACCAAACGAAAGACCCAGGAAAGCAATGGCACACATCTCACCCGAGTGCAAATACGGTTTTGAAGGCAAAAGATGACAGAGTTGCTCGGCTCAAAGGGTCTTAGATGGGGAAACTTAATTCTCTCTTTTTCAATCCTCATGTTCAGTGGATCAGATGCTGTCTAGAAAGGACAGGTGACTTCACCTAATCTGCAAATTCAAATACTCAGCTTATCCAAACACACCTTCATAGACATAGTCAGCCGACTTGAGCTCTGAGCACCAGACTTTGGTAAACTGCCTGGTAGCCATGCTAAGGGAAAGAAGTGCTAGCAACAGAAATAATTTCAAGTCATAGACAACCTTGACAATGCCATATGTGACTGTATTTCACAAGACCATTGGAAAATAGAAATATTTACATTACGATTCATAGCAGTAGCGAAATTACGGTTATGAAGTAGCAATTAAAATAATTTTATGGTTGAGGGCAGGGAGTGTCACCACAACCATAGGTGGGGAACTGTATTAAAGGGACGCACCATTAGGAACCACTGTCGTAAAGCATCAACTCGGGAAAGGGAGTGGATTGTGTCTACTAATCAGATTTCTCTTTATGGATACTAACAGTACATTTCTTTGGAGAAATCTATTTGTTGGAAACATGGCTACTCTGAAAGATGGACGAATCAGAGAAAAATTAGTACACGAGTGTGTATTGAATTAGAGAACGGCCCAGGAGTAGTGTGCGTGCATACTGTGGCTTTGCTGTTTACTTTTGTCATCTCTGGAAACCTTAACGAAACAAACAAGCAAAAGGTTAATTTTAGCTGAGTTTTATGGCTAGGGAGGCATGACAGCTGGGGCTCCTTTGTGATGGGAGCTTGGAGAGGGATCCAGAAGCTGGGAACATTTGGGCATGGAGCATCTCTTCCGAGTGCCCACCCGAGGAACCTACTTCCTCTTGCTAGACCTCCATCCTGAAGTTGATACCACTTGCAAAGACAGCTTCCATCTGGGGAGCATTTACACACTCAGGGGACATTTGGACAAGGGATAGGGGAGCCCCTGAAGTGACTGGTGTCACGTGCTTCCCAAGGACTATTGTTTCACCCTCCTTTCTCTTGAATTCCATCTTCCCAACTACTTCTGTCCCATTTTTATTCCCCCTGGTTCCCTTTGATTCCTCGGCTACTATGTTTTCTTTTCCAGGGAACTCCCAGGCTGCTGCTTTTTGCCAGTCACATCCTTTGAAAAAGTCCTTTATCTCTGAAGCTTTCTTTTTCAATTCATCTTTTCCCCCTGGGAGTCCCTTTCTAGTTTCCAGATGTCTGTGGCCCATGCTCCTTCAAGCTCCCTGCCATCTCCATCACATTCCCTCACACAGACTTTTATCCAGGTGATGGTCTCTTTACTCTTAAGGCACAAGGGAGCCAGGGAGGCCAGGAAAGTAAAGGCACACAGAAGCAAACAGACAAATTAACGACAAGTTTGTTCAATTCCGGGAGCGCATTTTGGGGCAGAGGTGCTGGTAACAGGTCACAACATTCAGAAATCACTTTGACAGTAGGACATCTGTCACGACTGAGGCCAGGCCCTGTCTGTGCCTGGCGCCAGGCTTGTGGCACCAATTTATGTCTCCCTCTAAGGCCCCTGGCTCCTGATATCAGCGCTGATGCAGTGTGTAAAGTGACAACCACAATTAATTCCCATGTTTACCTCTGATCTCAGAAACCAGAGTATTGACTAATAAAAGAGTTTTTCACTGAAAGGAAAAGATCAAAAATAACTATACTAAAGGAGTATTATGCATAAACCCCCTGATGTTCAAGACAGAAAGAGGTTTCTACAAATTGAATGATTTTTAACTTGCTGACAACAATTTGAGACAAGAATTAATTTAAATCTTCCCAGAAGTGCCTCTTTTTTATCTTTTAAACTGAAAAGCCTCAAAGGAGAGAAAAATAAACCAGAGCTGTAAGCTTATGGAGTGTGAATATTTTATTAGTGAATCACTGTTACTCAGTGTGGTTTTGTGTTTCTTAATCTGAAGAGAATTTGGGAGAATAAAGCAGGGACTAAGAAAAAAAATGAGACTGTAAAGCCAGCATTGTATCAATGGCTGAATTCCAGGAGGACAGTGGAAAACAACACTGTGCCTGCTTACAAAGTCAGATTGTTTTTCCATTGAAATTCCCTTTTATGAGATTTGTCAATCAAATAAACACCATTCATTTCTAACCAGTTGAATGACCTCTAGGAGCTCAGCCTTTCTGGTACTCCCCTCTCCTTAGTTTGTAGACACCAACTTCGTACATCTAAAAATCACATGGCGAATACTGTCAAATGAGCTAAAAAACAAGATACCCCTAGAGTTGAGGGATTATTGAAAAATATCAGCGATTAATATGGGCTAGCATCACAGTCCTTCATTTCTATAGACCAGCCAGTCATAACTATAGCATACTTTCATGATGTGGTACAATCTGACTGACGTGGGAGCCTTGCCTTTCTAGGATCTTCAGGTTGCCTTTTACTTGATATTTAAAGAAAAATTATTCATTCGCTGAACCTGACTATTGACATCTCATGCTCTGGAAAGAGTACACACTTCAGCACCTGCTCCACAACTTTCTCCATCAGCTCCCATTCTCTGAGCTCTCTGGTTTCCCAGTCCACAGTCCCAGCAGCCAGTAGAAGAACCAACAACTATGCAAGGCACTGGGGGGGAGGGGCATTGTGGGAAAGGATGGCATGTAGACAGGGAAGAAAACCAGGAAAGGCCAATACCAAAGCCTGGCCTCCTGCCCGGACAGGGTAGAAAGTCTGGAGACTGAGAGTAGGAAACTGGAGAAAGGTTCCCAGAAGGCCAGTGACTGGGGGCACAACCTCAAGACCATTGAGGACCTGAGGGCTCAGGCTTTTGGAATTGTGTAGACAGTGGTTGCATTGTCGTACAGACTAGCGATTGCTCATCTTGCTGCTGATGACTTGAGAGTCGATTACGAGACCATTATCCATGTGTCAGTGTACGCAGTGTGGCATCCTCAGAAAGGTCACTGAGGATGCCAGCCAGTATCGCAAGCTGTACCTGGAGACAGAAACTGAAACTCTCAAGGAGGAGCCCCTGTTGGTGATAAAGAATCAAGAAAAGGATGACAAAGACTTGGATTCCTCAATTCTCAGTTAGGGGTCCCAAGTGGAAGTGGATGCTCCCCAAACAAAAGGAGCCAACAAGATCATAGTGGACATCAGTCCCAGTGTGAACAGTTGCCTCTGAAACTGCTCATACTGGGATCTGGGATCCCAAGGAGGATCTGGGCAGCCACACTCCCAGAAGATTGAGGATAGGACCACAGTGGTCACCACTAAGTCTGCAGAGATCAGAGATGCCAAGAGTATAATTAAAGAGCTGAGACATGCTTTCAGGCCGTGGACTCCAGGAGAAATCTGAAGCCTAGCTTAACCTGAGGGGCATGGAAGGCAGCCACAACACGTGGATGTAGCAGCTCAGGGCTGGTGCAGACCTGAAGCTGCAGCCTACCTACACAGGAGCAAGATGACTGGTTGGACGTGTAGGTGAAGGTAGAGGCAGAGATGAACATCTATTTGCTAGAAGATGGAGGGGATTTCAATCTCCAAGTCTCCAACTCCACGCAAACCATCACAGAAACAACACCAGGACCAAACATGGACCCCAAAAGGGATTGACACCAAGTGACACCAATGACACCAAAGCTCTGAAGCGCTGATGAGGAGTGAGGTATGCAGTGAAAGTTCAGAGACCAGTGGGGATCACTTTCAGTTTGCATGGTTTCCAGTATCTGGGTCTCTGTTCAAATTCTCCTTTCTCAGTTTACTCACGGAAAAAGAGTTGCACCACCTTCTACTGGTTGGCGGTTGGCAGCCTCTTTTCTTACTTCTTCATATGCCACTCCCTTTGCTGTGGCCAATTGATGGGACTTGACAGATGATGATTTCAATGTGTTCCTTGAAAGAATGTTGTCAGCTTCCTCTTGGCCTCAGAATAAGGTAGCAACTAATTCGGTTCTTGGGCTAAATGCTGCTCTAATTAAGGAGTTATGTTGAAATATCTCTCAGCAAAACTTACTGTAAGCCTCAGTGATTTAAAAAAAAAAAGCTTCACCGAAACTATAATCATAAAATCATAATGTGAAGCTGGTTCCAGGACCCCCTGCAGATATCCAAGTCCACAGACACTCTGTTCCTCTATGTATTATGACAAACCATTTGCATATAACCTATGCAAACCTTGGCATGCATTTTAAGCTGTACTGTACTTGTACTGCTGAATGCAATGCCAGTGTAATACAGT
The DNA here is from genome assembly GCF_964271855.1 of Acomys minous. Lineage (NCBI taxonomy): Eukaryota > Metazoa > Chordata > Mammalia > Rodentia > Muridae > Acomys > Acomys minous. The sequence continues at coordinate 102,422,625 of NC_140490.1, forward strand.
GACCATGCTGCGTTCTTTAGGGAAAAAAATAGGATAATAAGATCTGGTCATGTTCAGTAGAAGCACATCTTTTTATCCAAATACATTTCATATGAAGTTTATAGAATACTCAAGATGCCAAACGCACAAATAGAGTGATCAATCATAAATAAAGGAATCACAGGAAATAAAAACTTCAAGGTCAAATGCTGCTAGCACTCTTGAAGGTCATTGTTATCCCTTTCCTCCTTTGTTTTCTCCTTTTCCCTTGCTTTGTGATCATATCCGGTTCTCTTTTTACAATGCCTCTTATACCATCCCAATCACCTGCCATCCAAAGAAAACAAAGAATCAGCTAGCCTACCAGGATCTCGGAATAATCTGCCAACCTGTCCCTCTCACTATTGGCCACGTGCCCCTTTCTTTTCTGTGCAAACCTTTGCTATCAGGCTTTCTGTACTTTCTGCAGCTTTCCCCAATATAGAACGCATAAACAGTTGTGCTCTTTATAATGTGTTGCTCTATTAAACATGCATTAACAACTCACTGGTCACTATAGGAGAGTGCTACCAGAACTCAACTATATCAGACATGCTAATGTTTTATGAAAGCAACCATAAAAAAAGGCACCAGAGATGTTTTTCAGTTAGTTATGGAGTACAGACAACAAAGCGCTGGGTTCTGTCCGATAGACAATAGAGAAGGCTCTCAATAGTTAAAAAGTTTTGCCATTTGCATGGATTGGATTCTCAGCGCCACGTGACGGCTCACAGCCATGTGCAAGTCCAGTTACATGTAGCAATTCTATGCCCTCTTTTGCCCTAGGACACACACACACACATACACACATAGTACACAGATATACATACATGAAAAACACTAATATAATATTTTTTTATATATAAAGAAGACAAGAAGAGGGTCAAAGGTAGAAAGAGAAAGAGTTTTGGGGCTGAAAAAAAAAACAAAATGAAACAGAGCAAAGAAGTGGCAAATGTCTTGCAAAATACAGTTGGGACTCTGATCCCCTATATGCCATTAGGGAGTTGCAGAACATTGTAAAAGAGGTAGAGGGTATTTTCATTGTGGTTATGATATGGCAGGCTGTGCTGAATTCAGCAGAGTATTATATAGTAACAATGAAACCACATTTTTATGTTCTTAACAATTTTAAACAAATGTAGGAATTTCTCATGTAGTTTTACTTATATATTTGTTGAATTGCCACTTTTTATAATGGTAAGTTTACATGTTTTCTCCTTTCCATTCAACTAGATTTTCTGGGAATGTAATCATATCTGCTCTGACCTTTAAAAAAAAAAAGGAGACGGAAAAAGAGAGAGAGGAGGGGGGAGGGAGAGAGAGACAGAGGCGGGGGGGGGGAAGGAGGGAGAGAGAGGGAGAGACAGAGAGAGAAAGAGAGACAGAGAGAGGAAGGGAGAGAGGGAGGGAGGGAGGGAAGGAGGGAGGGAGAGAAGGAGGGAGAGGGTAAAGGGTGAGGGGAGGGGAGAAGAGAAGGAACGTTCTTATTAATATCTACACTGTTAAGTACCAAAGTACACAAAAATTTCTCCAGGACAACCCCATTCCTTCCCCTCCCCTTCCTTCTCTCTTTCCTCTTCTTAGTCAGAAATAGAACAAAGACCAGAGATAGGCTCTCTCTCCTGGCATTCTGCAGCTGCTTGTTTTGCCTCCGCAAATTAGGATATAAATCCAAAGTTATCATGGGGCTAATCCTTGATCCCTGTGGGTCAGAAGGCAAAGCATCCAGTTCAAAGCATTGGGATTGGAGCAAAACAAGCTGCTGCTATATCTTGATTGTGGAGTTGCTGGGCACAGAAAGTAGGGGAGAGTCGGTGTCATCTCCACAGTGGGCAGCATCCTACTCCCTGAGCTTGATGGAAAGAAAACGAACTATGTTTACAAGACTTCTCCCATCGTGAGCCTCTTCTGCCAGCCCCATCTCCTGCTCTGGCCATTACAGACACTTCCCATGTAAATATTTACAAAGTCAGAAGAGGACAGGAGACTTTTTTTTATGATTGCCGCATTCTTGTCACTGTGGCAAGGATCACTCCCAGTCCCACACTGGTGACCATGAACAGCAGGGACTCTTATCGGGAGATAAGTGAGGGTCTGAGATAGTAAAGAAAGAACGTTGGCCACTTAGGCTTGCTTTCAATAGGCGCGACTTCATGAAAGGCTTCCTTTCCCTCTGTAAGACCAAGCCCAAACATTAACAAGTTATGGAAAGTGTTACCTGCAGGAAAGATTCTTTTTCGCAGTGCTATGTCACATATACAACCTTACAAGTCATAGACTCCAAAAGCAGTGAAATACTTAAAGAGAAATCCTAGACATAGGGGAGGGGAGAAGGGGGGAAGTGGGAGGGAGGGAGGAATGGGAGGAAACAGGAGAAGGGCTAACAATCGAGATGTAATATGAATAAATTAAAAAAACACAAAATAAAATAAAATATTTATCTTGTGGGGAAAAAAAAAGAGAGAGAGAGAGAGAAATCCTAAAAAGCATTCTGTTCAAACCACACAGAGAGTATGAGGACTAAAATTCAGGTCCCAGAATCCCAAGCAAGTACCGTTTTGGGTTTGCAGGGATGTTTTGGTTGCTGGTATACATGTTTGAACCACCAGAAGTGCTCTTTATGAATGCTTAGGCCTCACCTACCCAGCATCCCGTACGCTAGGTGGAGTGAAATGTGTCAGATGCAGTTGGACCATGATTCAAACTCAAGCATACTGCACCATCTGGGTGCCTTGAAACGAGCACCAAAGGCTCTTCTCGATATTTCTGTCCCCTACTATTTTGCCCTTGTTTACCCCTCTCATAGTCTTCCATTCACCTATAGGCTTAATGGATAAGACTAAGGAAAAATCACGTTTAGAGTCAGCGTGCTATTAATTCTCCGTTGTATGCTGTGAGAAGATATGTGTGGTGGTGCCAGGGGAGAGTAGCCTCTCACATAAAGCGATACTGTATGTTCTAAAGAGTTTCACAAGTTGGGCTGGGGAGAAGGAGTGACTGGCAAAATGTTTGTTCTGCAAGGCTCAGGCTGCAAGTTCAGGTCTCCCCTGGTACCACTTTATAAAGGCTATATGTGGTGGCACACTCCTGTAACTCCAGCATAGGGGAGCAGAGGCAGGTGGACCCCAGAAGCTTTCTAGCTGAAATGGTGAGCTCCAGATTAAGTTAGAGATTCCTGAGACACACACACACACACACACACACACACACACACACACACACACACACACACACACACACCAATATAGAAATATATCTGATAGGGGGCTGGAGAGATGGCTCAGATATTAAGGGCATTGACTGCTCCTCCAGAGGTCCTGAGTTCAATTCCCAGCAACCACATGATGGTGCACAGCCATCTATAATGAGATCTGATGCCCTCTTCTGGCCTGCAGGTGTACATGCAGCCAGAGCACTGTATACATAATAATAAATAAATAAATCTTAAAAAAAAAAAAAGAAATATATCTGACATATACTTCTCTCCTTCAAGGTACCCGTGTTCAATCACGTGCACATACACATTTTTTTAAAGTGTTGAAATAATACCCAGATATACGCTAATTGAAAACTTAAGTACAGGATCAGACAGAATAAAAGGCAAAAGGTCCCATTAATGCTCTGCTAATGTCTCATGTCCCCTGAGTTATTCAGGGCAAAATGCTAGAAGTCCTTATGATTTTCCTATACATCCATACATACATAGATGTGTGTCTGTGTGTTCATGTGTATGTGCTTTTTGACTTTCTGTTTTTTAGAAAGCCCTTTTCCTGAAAGGATTGAGGTATTTTTATCCACACACAAATAAAAGAGAATACTGTCAGAACAAAAGCCACCAAATTTAAGTTAGGGACACACCTTAAGAGTGTGGGACTGCTCCTTGGAACAGCAGCGTCTGCTCGCTAGCTTTTGAGACGCTCACCTTCCCAAACACATCTTGGTCAGAAAGTGAGACTCATCAGGCACATAAAAAGCACCTGTGAGGAGGCTAAGGGAAGAGGAACGGGCAGCAGTCACATCCTGTAAACTCGTGAACACGGTCATAGCCCTCACTGAAACAGGAGGTGTCAAGTCAACTCGTCTCACCTGAGTTCAGCGCCACAGAGTCTGGTTTTGTAAGAAGACCAGAGTGGGGAGTTGTGTACATTCACATGAAATGATGCCACTCACGCTGCTTTCTCACCCGACCGACCCTACAATCCAGCTGTGACCTCTGGCGAAGCTTCCCAAGATTGCTAACTGCTGAACCTCATTTTCATGACCCAAGAGGTACTTCTCAACTGTCCCTTTCTTCCTTCTGCAGAGACTCCTCTCTCTTCTCTTTAACGCTAAGGCAGCTGATCCTCCGTTCTGTTTTTACTGATCTCTGTCTCATATGTGTACCCTAGAACCAATGAGGTTCATGTGCTTGCTCTCCACTCTCTGCCTGATGGAGCTATTGATTGTGCTGCCCATGTCTCATCTATCTGCCTGTTTAATATTGCGCTTCTTCAAGGTCACAGCATCCGACCTTTCCAGCAAGCCTTATCCCTCCCTCAACCCATGTCTTATTCTCATGCCTGTGGCTACAGATATATGCATGTCAATTGTCTGTATTAGAGGCCACCTCACAACTTTTTTCCTCCTTTTCTGACCTTATTCTTCACACCAGGAGATCTCTAAACCCTAAGGAGAACACTTGGAAAACATTTGTCTGCTCTGCAATCTCCTCAGCTTCTGTCCCTGTTACCATCATCCTCATCCTTTCCACTTGGGCTGGAGGAAAGGATGTCAAGCAAGTATTCCTAGTGGAATGCCACCTCTCCCTTAATCCCAAACACTTTTGTGCCAGGAATGTTCCTGTTCTGAAAACATATCTGCCCACTTCCCCTACCTCTAGCTCTGCTTCCTCACCTGCCCCAAACACACATATTTACCTCCTACTTAATAACCTTAAGTGAATTTCTATATGCAATATAGGACAAACATCTTAACATCATTAAGATGCTTCTCTTTCTCCCTCCCTCCCTCCCTCCCTCTCTCTCTCTCTCTCTCTCTCTCTCTCTCTCTCTCTCTCTCTCTCTCTCTCTTCCTTCTTTGCATTAAGATATCTCTGAACTCTGCACCAACCTTCATTTCTAGCTTTACTTCTTATCATAAACAAGAAATGTCTCCCCAAGACACCAGCATCTTTCTCATCTGTGTTTTTAAACACATATTAGATTTATTTTATTTTCCTTATACAAGTGTTTGCCTGCATGTATGTGTACCACAAGCATGCCTGGTGCCAAAGAGATCAGAGGAGAGCATGAAGCTATGGCTATGAAAATTGAAAGACATAAAGTATGGGAAATTGTTAATATATGTTGTCTTCTGTGGCTTACATATATTTTTCTTTTTTCTTTTTTTTTTTTTTCCGAGACAGGGTTTCTCTGTGTAGCCTTTGCTATCCTGGGCTCACTTTGTAGACTAGGCTGGCCTCCAACTCACAGCGATCCATCTGCCTCTTCCTCCCTGAGTGTTGGGATCACAGGTGTGCGCCACCACGCCCAGCTTGGTCTTCTTTATAAAAATAAATATGGAGTAAACTAATACTTCCAACAAACTTTGCATAGAATTAATTGATAATGCAACCCTAACATTGATTGTGTTTATTACCTGGACGTTATGAATTGGAGACCTTCAGCGCTGCTTAATCTTTAAAATGACAGTACTCAGTGGTCATTATTATCATCATCACTTGAAAAGATATAAATCACTGAAGATCATCAATCCTGTATGGTTTGTTCTCCTGTGCAGGCCAAAGTTCTAGACTGAGAAGCATTAAGCGTTACTGTTCCCACTTTACAGATGAGGCATCTAACCGTTGGCTGGCTCAGAGTTCAATAGAAGACTGGAAAGATACTGGTAGGGATTAACAGGGCTTGGAGCATGTTCTGGAAGTTGTACCTCTCCTTTGGAAAAGCGTGGGGTACGGGCAGGTTAAGGAAGCTACACCAAGGTCCCCAGAGAGGACGCGGAGGAACCGAGATCTCATCCTATTTCTATCACTTGCTCAGGCTGGGGTTCCAGCAACACAGAAGGACCCGCGTTAGACACACAAGCTGCCGCTTCCCGTTCGCTTAATAAACAGCTGTAAGGTATTCGTGCTGTGTCTCACAACTTCCTCCTTCACTTTCTCCTGTCTTCCTGGCTAGGAAGCCTTTTCAATACTTTCAGAGTCGCTTGGTCTCCAGAAACCACCTGTTCTACTCTGTTCCCAGTGAAGAAGGGGCACGCATGCACGTGTGTGTGTGTGTGTGTGTGTGTGACACTACCCACCCCTTTTCTCTCTGACACCAGCTCTCCCTGTATCTTCTAAAGGGTTCAAGGATTAGCTTTCTTAACGATGTAGATCTTTGATGCAGGAGATTCAGGTGGGCAGCTTCAACAGATGGATGAATCGACAAAAACTTTTTAGTAAAGTTCAAATAGAAAAACTTTGTCCTTTTGAAAATAATCAGGGTTTTAGCCACGGCTCTTTGTTCCCGGTGTCCTGGGGTTGTAGGCTATTCTTTAGCTAACCTGCTCCCTAGGAAGCCCCCTGTCTTCAAACACCTTCTTTCGGCTCACCGTTGGCGCTTTCGTTTCTTATTTCTGCTCAACGCAAACTTTTTTTCATGTCCCCTTTTTCTAGTTAGCACCACTGGAAACGAGATGAAGGCGGCATCTCACTTTGCACCGAGGGTTCATCAAGATAAACCCACCAACACAAAGGTTACAGAGATGATATTGTACTTGCCCATACTAAGGTCGGGTAACCAGAAACCCAATAACAGGGATTAAGGGAAAAATCAGCACCGACAATCTTTAGCTTCCCGCGCTGCCCTACGAAAAGGGCTCACGCTAGCCTGCCTATTTCCTCTGCTGCACATAAAAGAAGCTTGTTCCACGGAGAGGCTTTCATTGTCATGAAATCAGTCATTTGAATCAAAGTCCTTAGGGACTTTTTCCACGCTGAGAGCACAGCTTTGAAAGGTGTTTAATTATCCCGCATCCTAGGAGCTACCCAGAATGCCTTAGGACTTGCCAAGTTACCTTTTTAACCTTTCAACCAGATAGGATAACTTTGCAGTGTAAATACTGGCACACCGGATGTATTTTTCCTCATGTCTTAGTCCATATGTGCTTCTACTGGAATTATAACAAAGAATTATCATAGCACATCATTATGCAGGGAAGCCTCACAGTTGGAAGGATGCACTTTGAGGGATTACAGAAACACAGGTTGGATCCCAGATCTGTAGCCTTGAACAGTCCCTGAACTATCTTGTGGCTTAATTTCCTCATCTTTAAAGGAGGACACTATTAACCGGACTGGTGAGGGTGATCGTCCTATCTTACTTTGTGTAAATAATGACCGCAGTACGGACAAATGGCTTACCTCAAACGAAATAGTAATGGTGACATTGTATTGTGTAGCAAGTTTCTCTGAAATTAAACCATTCCATCCTGCAGGCAAGCTCCTAGAGCAGGGAGGTAAATAAAAACAGAACAAAAATGGGTTACTCCCAGATTTATTAGGCCCCTCCCTGCCAGAAGTCAAGAACAGGAACCCAGAGAGAAAGAAGGTCAGGAAAGAAAAGCTGAGCTGCAAAGACTCTGAGACTAGACCAGCTGCCTGGAAGAGATTCCAAGGAGCTGAGGCACCTGGAAAGGACACTATCTGATGCTTTGAACTGCCTATGGGCTGTTCAGTGTGTCCTCGGTTTCCCAGCTTTTGTGAGCTGTCACCTATGGTGGCTGGGGTGGGGCTTGGTGATGCAGCTGTCCTTTGGTCATTTCTACTCCTGTAAATAACTGCTCAACCACATCCCTGTAGGTAAACCTAATAAAAACCCATAGGTGCACCAAGCTGGATATTGGTGGTCTCTGTACTTTGTTTTATTGTGGGTTCTATCTAGGGTGAGTAGAGTTACATCTCCCCAGGAAAAGTTTTGTCACACAACAGTTGCAAGCACTATTGTGCAGATATTCATGCATATATTTAAAGTGCTTAATGCTTAGGAAGTGCTTATAAACATGTAATGAACTGGCTTCAATTCCACTTATTATGCATGATCCCTTGGGCTCTTAAGGGTATAAATTATGTGGTCACTAGATCACAACGAAAACAAATCATAGATTTAAGTTTTACCCCCCCAAATAGGCATTATAAGTTTTCCTAGTATAAAATGTAAACTAAGTACGTAAAGCACACGGTGAAGTGTAAAAATAGTGTTTACATTTAATATCTTAATACATAGAGTACATAATTCTTTTTCTTACTCCCCAATTTCAGTGAAAAAAGAAGACATTCTAGCATGTGATGTGTAACAAGTAGGTAACGGAGTCACTGTAGATTGAGGGATAAGGATAAAATTATGGGTGTGTCGGCGTGGAAGTGCAGGACAGTGAGTGCCAACAGCATATATGTGCAGGCATCAACTGTCTTCCTCAATTGCTTCCCCAACTTATTTTTTAGATAGGGTCTCTCCCCAAAGCAGGAACTCACTAAATGGCTGTACTGGCGGGGGCCAGCAAGCTCTAGGGATCTACCTGTCTCCTCTCCACATCCCCAGAGCTGCGACAGTAGTCACTGTAGGAACTCGAGTCCCGATGCTTGCTGGACAAACACATCCCTCACAGAGCCAAGGTTCCGTTCACCATCAATATGGATTTTCAGCAATACAGTGGTGTGTAGACCAAAGTCGGACCATATCAAATATTCTTGGAATTAATAGCCAGATCTGGGTTTGATTGAATCCTTCCATTAAATTCTTGTGTGAGCTGTTTAATCTAAGATAAATATATCAGTAGAAACCCTCCCACTTCAGGAGTTAGACTAGTTTAGACTATTCAGGAATCAAGTCCTTAGTGTTGTTTCTAGTGCTAAAATGTCTGGATCGCTGCAAATTCTCAGACCTTTCTTAGTGACTCTTTTTCTGAACTAATTTTTGCTGGTTGACCTTTCCTAAAGAGTTTTAGTTTATGAACCACAACTCTCTTTTTAAGATTAGTGAAAATGATTAATTAACCATTACTTTCCCCCCACCACAAAATGCCTACTTTCCCTTATAATATACTCTTTGTGAGTACCGCCACGCATTTTTATTTGTAATGCATTTCCAGTATCCACACATAAGCTAGATCGTAAGATGGATTCATGTAATTGAAGTACTTGCATTTATGTAATTGAAGTATGCCCTGGTGCCTGGAAATTTCTAGTTCGAGTTTGCTGTCCATCTATGGACCGAATTTCTCATGTAGGAATGCCTTTAACACTTGGGATACAGCAGAGGACATAATATCACCCTGAGTATGTTAAAGGAAATGGAAGCTATCATAGCAATAATGAGTTCAATTAAAGCATACATCCTCTATGTATCTTCAAAAAGAAACTATGAACTTAAAAATCAGAGTTTATGACAATTATCACCTTATTTTTATCCACTGTTTCACCTGGGTCATATGATATTTGCCATGAAGCCTCTGGAACATAAATAACAGTTCTGGATGTAACCAGGAAAGAGAAAAGGAGGGTGGATTAAAAACGAGGGGTTTATGTCACTAATGATGGCAGTTTCTGGAGCTTATTGATAGTTCTATACTGGGACCTTTAAACCTGAAAAGCCATCTCTTTCCTTAAGGCTTCTGGAGAGTTGGTTCAAAACTGGCCAAGCTGCACGAAACTTCTAGAGATAGAGGTCATTGCAACCAGTCAGTTTCTAGCAGAGAGAAAATTCAGATAATAAGGTACATTGTAAACAAGTGCCTTTGATCCAAACCGATAAATGGAGCCGGGCGTGGTGTCACACACCTTTAATCCCCACTCGGGAGGCAGAGGCACATGGATTTCTGTGAGTCCGAGGCCAGCCTGGTCGCCAAAGCGAGTCCAGGACAGTCAGGACTACAAGAGAAACTCTGTCTCTACAATCCAAAAAACCCAAAAAACAAAACAAACAAACAAACAAACAAAAAACCCAAATTGATAAATGGTTTGCTGAGGTTGGAAGAACACATGAAAAATTTGCTACTTGTCTGAGCAAGTTTCACATACACTAAAAAAAAAAAAAGAAAAGAAAAAAAGAAAACCATCTACAGGGACCATTTCAGATTGTGGAATGCAGTGTCAGGTCCATCTACCATCTGACAGCTTTAGTATCCCCTGCACAGAGAAGAAAGGAGTGGCACACATATGACCATGACAGTTTCTCCCCTCTCTGTTTACATCTTTTATTATTGTGTTTACTTATGGGAGCACCTCTCCAAATACTGTAGTGAGTGAGTGCGTGGAGGTCAGAAGACAACTTTAAGGAGTCAGCTCTCTCTTTCTACCTTTGTGAGTCGTGGGGTTAGAATTCAGCACGCCAAGCTTAGCAGAAAATGCCTTAACATGCCGAGCCGTCTCATGGTCCCTGCTTATTTTACAGGAAGATTACATCTTTGGCTAGAACATTTCAAAGCAGTACAGTTATTGTTCCCCTACCATCTTCATTTACGTTGCCATTTCAAAAGTCATACATGGGCTGGAGAGATGGCTCAGCGGTTTAAAGAGCACTTTCTGCTCTTCCAGAGTTCTGAGTTCATTTCCCAGCAACCACAAGGTGGGTCCCAACCATCTATACTGGGATCTGATGCCCTCTTCTGGCAGGCAAGTGTACACGCAGATAGAGAACTCATACGTAAAATAATAAAAATAAAAGTTAAAAAAAAAAAAGAGTCATACACTCTGTCCCTTCCGTTGTTCTCTTGATTAAAGAGCATTTCGGCTTTTGCTTTTGTTTTGTTTTTTAAAGAAAAAGAACAATACAGTACAAATTTGTCAATTAGGCAATAATGCATGTTATAGCAACTCCTCACTTAAATGATTCTTCTTTAGAGGACATACGATTCAAAAATTGAATATGATGGCCGGGTGTGGTAGCTCACATCTTTAATCCCAGCACTTGGGATACACAGGCAGGCGGATGACTGTGAGTTTGAGGCCAGCCTGGTCTACAAAGTGAGTCTAGGACAGCTAAGACTACACAGAGAAACCCTGTCTTGAAAAACCAAAAAATAAAATTAAAAAAAATTGAATATGATAAAAAGAGCACTAGGCTCATAACTTTCTTTATAACCAAATAATTGAAAACAGATAATTTCATTGCTAAAAATACTGCCCCCCCCCCAATGTATGTAATACACATAACATTCATCAGGCTTAATAGAAGATATAACTAAAATTATATAAGAATGTGCAGTTATAGGATATGTCATACATGGTGATGAAATTGTAGTATTGTAAGACATTTGAGCATCCAAATGTACACATACAATGTTATATTATGAGGACACAGAATAGATAAAAGTACATTCCCAGATAGCACATCATGCAGAAAATCAATTTCACCCTTCCTTCTTTTTTTAAAAGTTGCTATATGAATAATTTTAAAACCACTGGGCGTTTTGAAATGGCTTCGAGTGTGAAGGCTTTTGTCCTCAAGCCTGATAACCTGAGTTTGAGCCCAGAACAAGGTGAGTATTCCTTAGAGGCCTGAAAGCATACGTACACACAAATGCCTAAATAATTAAAAAATATATAACTCATTCATACCAGGGAGGTGGTAACATGTCTATTGTAGTTCCACCAACTTAGAAAGAAAGCTTTTCTCTGGAGCCTAGGAATTTGAAACAAACCTAACCAACAGGAGACCATGTCTCAAAAAAAAAATTGTGTGTGTGTGTGTGTGTGTGTGTGTGTGTGTGTGTGTGTGTTAATACTTCTTTTGGGAACAGAATGTTTTCGCTTTCATCTTTATTGGCAGCTCTACTTCTGGATTGGCTGGATCCGTTGTCATAAGTCAGGTCTAGACATGCGAATTGTGTATTTATTCTACCACAAATGGGCTCTTCTTACGGTTTGTTTGTTGCCTTTTGTCTGTATATTTTGGTTTTGGGGTTTTGTTGTTGTTGTTGTTCGGTTGGTTTTGTTTGTTTGTTTGTTTGTTTGTTTGTTTTTGGGTTTTTTGAGATAGGATTTCTCTGTGTAGCCTTGGCTATCCTGGATTCGCTTTGTAGATCAGGCTTGCCTCGAACTCACACCACTCCACCTGACTCTGCTCCCTAAATGCTGGGATTAAAGGCGTGTACTGTACCACCACGCCCGGCCCTGATTTTTGTTTTTTGTTTCAGGTTAGTTGTATAACTACATTCCTACCAAAATTCTATTTCAGTTTTGTACCTATGTTCATGAGATAAAACAGTTTCTAAAAGCTTTAAAGAGTAGAAACCAGGCTGGCACAAATCTGTAAGTTAAATAAAACGATCACATTTTTGTTCAATTAAAATTAAATTAGAGAGAAAAACTGACAGGAAGCTAGCCTCTATCAAGTCCTGTGTCCATACTCTTTCTAGAATATTCTGTTAACTTTCCACAGCTCATTTTATTCTCTCACTCAGTGCATATTGAGCAACACCCTCTATTCTTCGTGGAGCGGAGGCTTGTGTATTACAAATTAATGTTCCCATTAGCAGTAGACCTAATTAAAGTTGTAAGGAATGAGCAACTACTCTGCTTCAAAGAGGAAGTGATATTTGAGCCAGGCTTCAGTAATGAAAAGAAGATTTCAGGCAGAAAATAGAGGAAAAGCTGCTTCGTGCCGAAGGAACAATGAGCCCAGGGACAAAAAAGTACTAGAGAGGAAATGTTAGCTATGTGACAGAGCACGTTGCAAGGAGGTGGGAAGGGCAATAGATGAGCCCCGGAACTCTACTTACTGTGACCAAACTGTGAGTGATATGCTATCATTCTTTCCGCCGGTGAAATGAGCTAATTCAATACCAGTTAAAGTACATATATGCAGGTTCATTGGGAGTAGATCCTGGTGGGCTCACCGGTCCCAAGGAACTTTGGGGGAGCCGGGAGGCGGAGCCAGAGGGAGCGGAGCTAGGGAGGACAAGGAAATGCTGAAAGATGGGGGAGAGACTGGGGAAGACGGAGGGGAGGGGGAAATGCCTAAACGTACAGTGGAGAGCTTCTGGGAGAAAGGAAGTCCCACCCTTTGGCTGGAGAGGTCAGGGTATGCCAGCCACGCCCTGCAGCTGAGAGGGACGGAGGGATGCTGGGAAAACATGGAAGTTAAGTCCACCTTGGGTTAAAAGGCACCTTAGCTGCTTGTCCTGGTCCGACGCCCAACAGTGAGCATTTTTACATTTTATCCCTAGATACTAAGAATAGAAATACACGTGGAGGCAGTGAAGTGCCATGGCCACATTTGTACACGTGTAACAGTGAACTCGGCAGCTACGTTGAAACGCTGTCCTGTAGGTAGTTAGGTGAGATTCGCAAGACTTCTCTGAAGAACGGCAGTGATAAGAATGGGCAATGAGATGGAAGAAAATTTTAACAATGGTAAAGTTCCTTTAGAAGAAATCATTTGTTGACTATTACCAGTTGTTAATATTTGAGGGTAACGGTGCCTTAGGAAAATATGAAGATATGTAAAAATATTTGTCAACTAAGCAAATAACGAGAGATGATTCTGTACATTTGAATTGCTGCTTTTGACTTGTATCCTAAGTTCTGTCTCTTAAGACTCATTTCCCCAATAACTGGCTCAGGAACTTAATCAGATCGATATTTGGAAGAGTCCCTGTGCTCACAGCACGAGGCAGTGGAGATAAGATTATGCATGAAGGAAGGTATATGTGGCTTTAATGAGACGATCTCAAAAGCCAACAAATGTAAAGCTGCAGCTGTTTTGTCTAAGAGAAGGAATTTATGGTTCCTTTAAAACAAGAGGAGCCGATCAAATGGAAGCCATCAGGAACAGCGTCGCTGGAGAAGGGATTATAGGGCGCACTGAATTCAGACCTGAATACTGAACAGGTAAGTCCTAGGCAAAGGTGAGAGAGTGGAGCAAAGTGCTCCAGGCAGAGGCAGGAGGAAGACAGCATATGCATATGCAAATGTACTGGGATGAAGGAATTATGGGAAACAGGAAAATGGCTTACCCCTAGCGGAGCTCAGAATTCTCTAGGGAGCCTCATTGTATTTGCTGGGTTCTCCATTCTCTGTGAGGAAAGTAGTGGCAAGCCACCAAAAGCTTTTCAGAAAAGGAAGCTCTACAGTCGGGGTAATTCTTATCTTTTTGTCTTGTTCTCCTCTTTAGTTAACTAAAATTGAAAATGGAGCTACCCTTCTGGTATAATTTGCTTCGTGCAGGTTTCTGTTCAGTGTGCCGCTTTAAAAAAAGAACAAGGACAGGCGGTGGCGCAGGGCGCTGCGGCGCGGCGGCGGTGGCTTGGGGGCGGCGGCGGCGGCGGCGGCGGCGGCGGCGGCAGCATGGTGCGCGCGCCTGCGCCTTTAATCTCAGCGCTTGGGAGGCAGAGGCAGGCAGATCTCTGTGCATGCAAACCCAGCCCAGTCTACAAAGCCAGTCCAGGACAGCCAGGGTTACACAGAGAAACCCTGTCTCGGAAACAAACAAACAGCAGCAAGCAAACAAACAAACCAAAGCAAATAAATGAGCAAACAAAAGGAACAGGGACATGAGGCTATGGAGGTGGCTCGCTGGGTAAAGTACTTGTTACACAAGCCTGAGGAACTGCGTTCAGATGGATTATGGACTAGCATCCAGGCTAGATAAAACCAGTGTGCTTCAGGTTCAGTGCGAGACCCTGTCTCAGAAATAGAAGCTGGCGGAGTCCATGTGTAGAGTGTCTTCCCACGAGTAGGTGAGTGTGACACACACACACACACACACACGTACATGACAAACACACACAAAATGTGCACATAAAATCAACATAGGTGTTTAAAAGAGGACAACCACCACAGAATTATAAAAGAACACGTGGGAGGTCCTGTATTCAAGGCAAAGATTTATCACATCTATTTTCTAAATTAAGCATAGCTAACAACAACAAAAATAGTAAAGCTCCCTACAATTTTTACATTAATTGGGTGAATTCCTTGTTTTCTTTCTTTTGTTTTTGTTTTTGTTTTAAGACCGGGTTTCTCTATATAGTCTTGGATGTCCTAGACTCAATTTGTAGATCAGGCTGGCCTTGAACTCACAGAGATCAGGCTGTTTGCTTCCCTGAGTGCTGGGATTACAAGTGCGGGTCACCCTGCACAAAAACTAACTACCAATAGCATCAGAAGTATAGAAGACCAGATAACTGGAGGGAGGCTTTCTACCCAACACGCCCCATCTTGAACTCTGTGACAGGGAGCCCATTGCTTCCATGAGAAAACACCCCTATGTACCTGTCTACTGGGACATCATCTTGATAAGGACTGATTGTTGATCTATGTCTGCTGCAAAATACCAACTATAAAGTTCTGATCCGGTCCCTTATCAGGATGAGATGATCTCTGATGTTTGCCTTGCCACCAGCTCTTCCCAGTCCTTTTCGTGTCTTTTCAGGTCAATCACCTTTCAAGTCACTCTGATTGCACCTGATAAATGACACTGCAGTCATGACAGTTGATAACGTGCTGCTTACTTAAGACAGTGCAAACAAAATAGATTTTAAATATTCTTAGCACTCAAATGCTACATATAGAAGAACTTGGACATGCTAATTAGCCTGATTTTAACATTTCTCTATAGGGCAGGAGAGATAGCTGAATGACTAGGAATATAGATTGCTCTTCTGGATGATGAGGATTTAAGTCTCAGCACCCACAGGGCATCCCACAACCATCTGTAACTCCAATTCCTGGGGATGTAACACCCTGTATTTGCCCCTCTGGCCAGAGCATGGTGCATAGACATAATGCAGGCAAAATACCAATACATACTTGTAAAATTAAAAATACAATTTAAAGCCAATGCAAGTGCACACATAAACACACACACACACACACATTATGTTGTATATGATACACATACGACGTTTTATTTGTCAAATATACTTCACTAGCATTTTGGGAAAGTAAATATGTGGCTTCAAAATAATTTTTAAATGTTTTCACTTATTGTGATTATCCCTGTATGATATATGTGGAGGAGCACACATGCCACAGTGTGCAAATGGAGAACATAGGACAACTTGGTGAAGTTGATGCTTTTTTTCCACTGTTACATGGGTCCAAGAGATTTTATTCAGCTGTTAACTTTTGCACTGTGTTTTACCTGCTAAGCCATTGAACTGGCTCACATAAAAATAATCTTTTTCCAAAATAATTTTCATTTACATGCATGTGTGTGTGCTCCATGTGTGCAAGTGCCAATAGTGGTCAAAAGAAGAGGTTGGCTTTTCTGAAACTGGAGTTACATCCACTGAATAGTTCTGGGAACCAAACTTGGGTCCTCTGGTAAAGCAATAAGAGGTTTTGGTAGCTGGGCTAACTGCCCAGCCTCACGAAGTAACTTTAATGGAGGAAAACACTTGCTATACCCTAGCTATTCAGATTAAGCATTTCTATTTTGTTTGTTTGTTTTGGGGTTTTTGTTTTTGTTTGTTTGCTTGTTTTTTGTTTTGTTTTGTTTTTGAGACATGGTTTCTCTGTGTACCCCTGGATGTCCTGTACTCGCTTCGTAGACCAGGCTGACCTTGGACTCACAGAGATCTGCCTGCCTCTGCCTCCTGAGTATTGGGATTAAAGGTCTGCCCGGGCAGCATTTCTCTTTAATATTTTATATATTTGTATTCATTCCTGCCCCTTTCTCCTCTTCCTCCTCTTCCTCCTACTTCAACACATTCTTACTATATAGCCCTGGATGGTTTGGAACTCAGAGAGATCCACCTGCCTCTGCCTCCTAAATGCTGGAATTAAAGGCACATACCACCAAGCCTAGCTATTGTTTATATTAATTCTTAATAAAGACAATTTATATAGGAAAAGTTTAAGCATTAATATGAAATAATATATTATAGTCTGTTGATCTAGTGCATTAGTAAATATACGTTTTTAGCATATACTCATCTTGTAAACAAAATTCAGACTTTTGTAAACCATGAGGCACATATATTCATATCATGGCTTTTGTGGTTATGAATGCTTCCAACCTTGGAGGCAAGTTCTTACAGTCTGCAGGGAAATCTGAAGGAAAATCAACCTCGCTCAAAACCATCTCTCATTAGATCTCAACGTGAATCGTAGGGATAAAGATCTTCTGTATATGCATCAGATATTTGGAGGACTCTGTCTGACAAACTATAGAGACGTGGAAGGGCTGTGTGAAGACAAAGATTACCAGGGAGGAACCTGGTATATAAAGGCTATATTTGGTACCATTTTAGCCTTCTTCTGGTCAAAATGGCTTGCTGCACTTTTTTTTTATTTGTTTGTTTCGTTTAAAGTGAAAATCAGTTGTGTGGTATTCTCAGCTTTTCTTCTGGTTTCCCACACCAAAATGTAATAATCTTGTAACTGGTGTGCTTCCAGCACAGACTTTATCTCCACTCTGCTCTCTACCAATTTGCAGACGAGTGAGGCAGACATCAGCACCCTAAAGTAGCCATGCGCTAGTGCCTGGAATCTGTGATTTATGTCCCCTAACACTTCCCTCAAGAATCCAGGCTGCCAGTGGAATTCAGACTGCTAAACAATGGCCAATGGCCTTTGAAGTGGGAGCTCTATTCTGATCACACAGGTAAACCAATGCAGTCTCCTAAAGCCTCACAAGTGCCATAGGGAGGTCCACCAGAAGATTAAGAGTCCTCTGATAGGAGACTTAGTTCAGCTTTACTGGCTTTGAAGATAAAGGTGGCTGTGAGTGGAGGAACCCTGGGACCCTGGGCAGCCTTTAAAGGTACAAAGGCAAGGAAATAAATTCTCTCACTCAGCCTGCCTAGAGGAGGAACGCGGTCTTGACGAAAGCTGATTTTCCCTCAACAAGAGGCACTTTGGACTTCTGACCCCCAACACTAAGATGAGTGTGAGATGATTGACATCATGTAGTCTGTATGAAAGTCTCACAGCAGGAGGGATACGGTGGTGCTCGCCTGTAATCCCAGCACTAGGCAGAGGCAGGTGGATCTCTGTGAGTTTGAGGCTAGCCTAGTCTACAAATTGAGTTCAGGATAGCCAAAGAAACCATCTCAGAAACAACAACAACACAAAAAACCAAACAAACAAGAACAAAAAAAACCTCACAGCAGCAGTAGGCAAGTAACATAGTGAGTTTGTTCGTTCATTTGTTTTGTTTTTAACAATGGCAACTAAACTAATCAGAGCAAAAATTGGCATACTCATTTTTTATGAGAATGACTGGACTCCTATTTATACAGCATACTTGCTCCAAAAAATTTACTGTTGGGGATGTCAGGTTAATATTTTCCTTATAAAGATAGCAAAAATGCCTTTATATTATTCTTCAGTTATGTGTAAAATCTTGAAGGGCTTTTTGGGAAAATCAAGAAACTCTTGTTTGGTATATTTATTATTATTTATTTATTTAGGTTTTTTTCTCTGTATAGCTTTGGCTGTCCTGGACTTGGTTGGTAGACCAGGCTGGCTTCGAACTCAGAGCGATGCACCTGCCTCTGCCTCCCAAGTGCTGGGATTAAAGGCGTGCGCCACCACTGCCCTGCTATCTATCTATCTATCTATCTATCTATCTATCTATCTATAACCTGGCTTTTGGGAAAATTAACTTCTTGAAGCTATTTCTTGATTTGTAAAATGGGACACACACACGCATACACATTAGGCTCTACACACTAGGTGCATGGAAAAGTGGTGATTTATTCATAGTTTTGCACAGTGCCTAGCACGTAATAAGCCATCGCATAATGGTGTAAGCTATTACTACGACCATTCCATTATCTTTCCGATTTTACAAACTTTGCTAACCAAAAAGACCTTTCAAGACCCCTACTGTGAGGACAACCAGCAGCACGTTTAGTAACCATTTTCTTTCAATTTTGTTTTCTAAAGGCGCTGTAGTAAACTGTTGAAAACAACTCCCTTTGACACTGTGTTGATAGTTTTCTAACTGGAGTTACTGAGGAAGGAAAAGAAAGAAAGACTGGCTAAGACAATGGCAAAACCATAGATTGCAATTAAACTTTGTTGGTGGTGGTTCTATTTCCCCGAGGCGGGGCGGGAGAAAAGTGTCTGCTCAGAACCAGGTGAAGCCTGCCGGGCCGCGCCTTGCAGCGCCACTCTAGAGCTGGGATCCTTTCCAGAGCGCGCGGTGCAACGCTGGTCCCGGGACCCGGGCGAGGTGAGCCTGCAGGCCGCCTGGGACACGCGGAGCCCAGCACGCTGCGCGGGCGGCTACTGCAGGTTGCTCAGCCGCGTCCCAGACGCCCCGCGCCTCTGTGGACTCTGGCCAGTACGCAGGCGGGGGACACACAAGGCAGGATCTGTCCAACCTCCGGGACGATCCCCGCCCTTCAGCGCGCTCCCCGCTCTCCTAGCCTAGCCTCAGCTTGCTGCTTGCCTCCTGGAGGCTCCGGAAGGGAAGGAGGCGTGTCCGAAGCGGGCGGGCGGGCAGGCGGGAGAGCTGTATAAAAAGCGCTAGAGGCGCAGCAGCCCGGGCTTCATTCGCTGTTTGTCACGGGGACCCAGAGTGCCGCGGGAAAGCACGGCTGAGAACGGGGTGCTGCGCTCGGGCTACCCAATGCTGGGACTATCTGCAGCCGCTGCTCGTGCAATATGCTGGAGCTCCAGAACAGCTAAACGGAGTCGCCACACCGCTGCCTGGGCTGGATCGCAGCGCTGCCTTTCCTTATGAAGAAGACACAAGTGAGTAGGGCACACCCGGGAGGAGCTCGGAAGCTTTCCAAGAAAATCTCTCCGGGAGCCCCGGGAAGCCCGGCGCGCCCCAGGACCGGCAACCGGGCCATGTGGGGCTGCGCCCGCCGGGTGAGCCAGAAGGGTGCGGAGGAGGCAGGCGTGGTGTGCGAGCCTGAGCCGCCGCCCGCGGTGAGGGGGTGGGGGGGCAATGAGCCCGGGAGCTGGGTGAGAGGGAGCCTGTGGCAAGTTTGCAACCACAGCAGCGAAGTTTGAAGCTGTCAGTAGCGAACTGCAGCAGCAGCCTTCGCTCTTCCGCCTGGGAGTTCGAGTTATCGCGGGGAAGGCTTGATTTTTGCACGGGAGGTCTTTCCCGGTGGATTTGGGGAGATTATGAAACAGCTTCCCACGCGCCACCCTCGCACGCTCTCGCAGCCAGATTTATCTGTGCAGTCCCCAAGTGGGCGCGGGACGCGGTGCGGACGCCGGTGCAGCCACTGGAGCGAAGCCAAGGCAGAACTCCTAGGCGGCAGCGCCTGGCGGGGTGCAGAACCTGCCAGGCAGGCAGGAGGGGGGAAACTTGGCAGCCTACGGTGTCCGCTGGGTTCACAGCTCTGGGTGGGCCCTCCAGAAAGCTCTAGATGGAGTAGCAGGACTTCCACACTGCCTGACGCCCTCTTCCATTATCAAACAGCAAAAGTTCTTTTAACCTTCTTTTTCTTCATTTTTAAAAAAATGTGCACCACCTAAGGATAGTTATTGAGATAATAATGCCCAGCCAGGGTCGCTAAATTGCGCTTTATGCATAAAACATTGCCCAGGGGTACAATTATGTCTTTTCTTCGTTGACGCACGTATCTGGCTCCGGGTTAGAGAGAGCCACAGTAGTAATCTCATTCTTCTCTATAGTTTTTTTTTTTTTTACCCTCGCTTTTGTTACTTCTTCATGATTCTTCCTTTCCGAATTATTTTGCAGCAGGTTGGGTGAAGCTGCTCTTTCACCACCATCCCCTCACCACCACTACCACCACCACCACCACCACCACCACCGCCGCCACCGCCCCCGTGCCAAGTCTATGGGTGATTGCAATTTCTGAAGTATGGAAGGGGACGAGATTCGAGGGTTTGTGCTCATCCGCAGCTTTGAGGGAGGCGTCAGTGTGTTGCAGATAATTTATTAATTTATTACTCGTGTAGCATCTTATTTTAAATAGATGTCTGGGCTGGGAGTCGGACCCATTAGGAAACAGCAAGAATAAAGCACCTTTCCCTGGGTTGGAAAGGGGATCCAGGAGGGAGCATGTCCTGGCGTACTGGACGTGTTCCTGAGTCAGTGAGGTTGGGGGAGAAATGGAAGGGCAGGTATCCGCCCCTGCATGGAGGTTAGTTTTTAACCCAGGCCATCACACCTAAGATCTCTATGCACTTGAGATGCGCATGTTAGGGATCCCTGCAACAAAGAAAAGTTTTGCTGTGGATTGCTTGGTGTGTACATGCCTTCTGCGTTGTGGAATAACAAAACAAGGGTGGGGTACCTGTTTCTTTTTTTATAATAGCATCCGCTTACAGGAATAACGGTGGCGGCTCTGAGGCGAGCAGCCTCTGAATACAGGAAGAGAGCCCAAACCTTCTTATTTAAACAAGAAAACAGGAGACAGACAAGGTTAATGTCCAACAAGCCACAGCACAGCAATGTGCTGTGGAGTGACTTTGAGAGTCAGTAGGATTGATGATCCCTGCGCCCTCTTTGCAAAAACAAGTGTGAGCTCTGTAATCTCTTCTCTCGCTTTGATTAAATGGCCGTGTAAATAGGATTACATGGAATAATTCCATTGAAAACTAGAAAGAGGTCGATCTAGCCCGAAACACTGTGACGGTGGCATTAGTGACTCAGTGCTGCCTACCAGAGAGATATTTGAGACAACCAAGTATTTTAGAAATGTGACCTGTTTGGACCAAGTTAAAGTGCAGGCCCTTTTGGGGGGGAGCTTGCTGCTGATAAAGGGGTTTGTAGGCGAAAAAAGGGCAGTGCTCTCATTGAATGAAGGCATTCATTGTCTGGGATCTAATGACCTTCAGGGTTTCCTTTAAGACTACTTCTACCAATTCAAATTCTTGTCCGTGAAAAAAGAGGACACTAGAAACAGCACAAAAATCAATAAAATAATCCATTGCAACGAAGGAGATGGGGTTAGCGTCTCTTTCCTCTTGTCAAATCTCCTAATCCAAGAGTTGTGAAGAAATTTGCTGTGTATCTCTGCTGTGTATACTATGCGTAGGGCATAGTATAAGGGAGGAGGGCACCAAGAAGGAGCCGGGCTTTGTTTTGTTTTGTATTTTGTTTTAAATCTGATGTTATTTTTTTTTGACCTGGGATGAAAATCTATTGTTATTACTCTACTGTAAGTGTGAGATTAATACCAACTTCCCTTATAGCCCCCGTTGTTTAATGTGTGCTTTCATTACCCAATAAATGAAAAAGAATTTAATGATAACATTTTAAAGGATTCTAACTTAAATTGTATAGCTTTGCAAGAATCGTGGGGCCACCAGGCATTTTGAGCCTTCACTCAAGCTAAATAATTGTGAAAATTCCATCAGCAGCCACTTGGGGCTTGATGGATGACTCTTTAATTTACTTAGTACCAGCGATGTACTCTAGCATTTGGAAAATAAGTACAGAAGCAACTGTCATGAGGAGCAACTGGGACAATAAATTATGTCCTAAGTCTTCAGTGAAGAATGTGATGTGTATTTTTGAGATTGCTATGTGTCTCCTCACCCAACCCCCACCCCTTTATTGTTGGAACTTACAGTATGGAAGGAAAACTGTGACTCTGGTTTAGAAACTGCTAGCAGCTACTTTTTTTTTTTTTAAACACGGATTCTAATAGTTACATCACAAGGGAGCGAGGCCATATTGCAGTGTCAGTGCTGTTTCCCTTAGAAGTGCTGTCAGCTTAATGTGCTCCTGTTTGTGCCTGCTGTGCTTGCGTTTACGTTTCCCTCCAGGTTTCCAGAGCTGTTGTGATTGCTGTCAGTGTCAGAAACACCGAGACAGGAAAGATCTGTCTGTCTTGAAAACAATGCAGAAAGGTCTATTTTAGCAGCACCAAAGCTCCCAGGGAAAGAACACATGGAAATTTAGCTTTTTCTATACTAGGAAAAGATCCTCCTTAAAAAAAAAAAAAATGAAAATTTTGTCACGTGTGTGACAATGGCAGTTACAATATAGGAAAATTAACATATTTGTGAAAAGAGCATTTGAAAATCTTGTCCTTGCCGACACTCAGTTTGCAGTATGTGCTTCCAATAGTCCTAATTTATGTAGCTTTTAATTGATACATTTCTGCCAAGTCTTTGAGACTCAAGTGCTAAGTCGATTACATTTAACATAAAACAGGGAAAATAACCATATGCAAATACGCAAGTCGGTGCCAAGCCAATTAAAATTGCTAAATTTTATTTATGTCTAAGTGCTGATGTGAAGATCGCAAATTGTGAGTGAGTGTTTGTACTTTAGCGACAGGTGATTGATCGAAATCTTACCACCCCCTAAAGTAAGTAACATGAGAAATAAAAATCCCTGCCAAAATAGCTAGTCTTTCAGCTTTGGGTGTGTCTTTCATGTCCTCTTTCCTCTCTCTCACCCTGTTGGTGGAACCCCTAAAATATTGTTGGTTGGAGGACTCTAGGCTCTAGCCTATGAACATTCAGGCTTCTGATTTTTGTTTTACCACTTGTGAGACGAATGACCTTAGGCAAATGGTATCCTGGGATTTCCGTTTTGTAATATGTATGCTGTTTGTAAAAATCGTTATATACAGATATTTCTCAGATGGTGGCTGAAAGGACTAAAGGAGCTAAACAGTCTCTGACCCTGCACAGTAGCTCACTAGCACAGTCTGAGAATGGCCTTGCCACCAGCTTAAAAGCCAGGGGAAAATAACTGCTAAGGAGCAAAGCGGAGGAGAAGCTTTTCTATATCTGGATCCCTTAATTCAGTGCCTGGCATCTGATTATCAGTTGTTCTTAGCATAGGGCCAAACCAGGACTGTGCAGAGACGAGGCTGGTGTGTGCACCTGGCAACGGGAAGCTAACTACAGTTTCCTTTGGAGTCGAAAGCGAGTGAGAGAACTAGGGGAGGCAACAGAAGTGGGAGCGCTCCTTTGATTTACTTCCCTGTTTGTATATTTGTGCTAAGTTCATCGGCTATGGTTCTGAGAGTCTGTCTTCCTTTAGAATAAGAAGAATCAGCCAGCTTCCTGTTCCTGCTGTTGTAATTGCTCTTCTCAGTGAGGATGCACATTCGTTTATTCTTCATCATGTTAACCAGGCAACAATCAGTGATACCCCCCCCCCCATTATCCAAGTTTGGGGATCCCTTTTCTCAACCACCTTAATGTCACTGTCTGTACACCAGTTGGATGTACATCTCTGAGGAGAGATCCATTACCTGTTCAAGCACATGAATCACCAGAAGCTGCAGGGATTGCATTGGGTCTTAGTCACCTGTGAGACAAGAGAGAACACCTAGGTGAGATGAGTGAGCAGCCCTCTCCTTTCTGGCTGTTTGTACAGACTCCATTTCACAGGGACCATGGATTCCAGCCTTGCTGATTTCTAGATGCCACAAGACATTTTGCTTTTTCACTTAATTATGGGCATACTGAAAACTGTTTACCCTGGGCAGGGACTAGCATTGTCATTATCCCTCCCTACCTATTTCTGTCTATCCAGAAAAAAAAGAAGAAGAAGGTGGGGCGCTTTTTAACATAATTAGGCTTCTGGCTTTTTTTTTTTTTCAAAAGTGTGATGTGTGTCATCCGAGAGAATGCTGTCATGTTCCTCTGTGTCCTTTGGCTACATTCTACTGGTTGTTTCTAGGCCGCCACACAGGCTTGGTTATTAGGAGACCATGTTCTTGTCTTAACCTGAATACTGAGTTGTGAGACTTTGGGAAATGATTTGGACCTCTCTGGACCTGTTTCTTCAGCTGAAGGAAGGGAAAGGGACACTGGCTATGCGTAAGTGCCTCTGCTTCGAAGTACCGTTCTCTTCTAAAATACTACTAAGAGAGAAGTGTGAACCAGCTGGCACGGGAGCTCCCATTGGCTCTGAGCTTGACGTGTCCATTGCTTTGGTGTGAATGCAATAAGTATGTTGCTATTGTTTTATGATGGGGAACCTGCAGCTGGGGACGACCTTCAGATTTAAGTTTAGACTGTTCTCCTTTCACCCACTCCTTGTTATTTCTGTAAAACGAGAATGGTACTTGAAGAAGCCTTCTACTCTGTTCTAATCTAAGGAGTTCTCTGATGGAGGAAGAATCCTAAACAGAATCAGCCAGTCCTAGGACATACGTTTTCCGAGACAGTGCTTTCCACGTCTGCCTGCCAGGCAGGTGATGAGGCAGGAAATCTGAGCAGAGAGAATGAGAGAAAGAGGCTGGGCACTTTGTTCTGTCTTCAGGCACGTGACCTTGGACCATGGCATCTCCACAAGTTAATGCTGAGAAGAAGATAGTGGAGATGGAAGGCGGCATCTTAGGCCACAGAGTGGACAGTGCAGAGAGCCTATCAGGGAAGGCTAGCTCCGTGCTGATGTTGTTGCCATGTTCCTGCTTGCCTCAGCATTTACACACGTCCAGAGCATCTCTACCATCTCTGCCCACTTCATTTCCTTGCTTAATACTGGACACGGGATGCATAGCCAGCAGCACACTTTCTTTAGATGTCAGATGCCGTAGTTCTCCTTGTTCGCATTATAACGTTTAGGAGCCAGCTGGACCTTCACTGCAGCCAAGAGACTAGCGATCCCTCTGAAAATTGTGCCCTGGCGATGGCACGAACGCTCAGTTCTGAGTGCTGCAGGGTGTAATGACTTGCCTCTTAAGAGAAAGTTCACAGTGGAGGCCATACTCTATATAATTAAAAAACAAAGACAGCAATAGCCGTCCTTTGATTATCTGGATGCAAATTTAGCACTTGACTGTGCACCTGTAGCTGTTGGCTCTGTTTGGCTTTCTCGAGGGCCCTGGGTTAGAGCCTGGTTTCATTGAAATGTGAGTGATTAGGTGGCTTTTGTGTGTGTGTGTGTGTGTGTGTGTGTGTGTGTGTGTGTGTGTGTGTGTTCTCTGTACACAGACAGCAGCTGAAACATCTCCTGGTTGCCTTGCAAAGAATGCTTTCGCTCTCTAGGGTGACCACGAAAAAATGGTGTGAAAAGAGCACAGGGGAAACCATCCAGCCACAGTACTCCATAGAAAAGCAAGCCTGGGTCATTTTTGCTTATTGAATTCCAGGGTGAATCACATCTCATTGCTGGTTTGTGTGTGTGTGTGTTTGAATGCTTACAGACGGAGACTGCTGCCAACACTCAAAACTGTATAGTGGTCGATGACCTTGGAGGGTCCCCAGGAACTCCACTTTGATGAGTTTTCTGCTATGTTCTGCGTCTCCCCACCTCCACAACAATTCCCCTGTAAAAACACCCCAGTTTCTGGGTTCTGAAGAAAAGAGTTAACAGAGAAAAACATGCTTTTGTTATAAAGGGTTTGCTACCTCCTGGAAACTGTACTGTGCTTCTACTGCCTGTTAAACTGTTAAAACTCAGAAATGTTTGCTGGCTGAGCCCTGGGAAGAGAGAGTAGAGATGTTTTCACGTAAACTAGTTTATAATATGATCTAGAACACCCAAGGATTGCGAGAGAAAGCCATGAAGCCATATGTGGAGTCAGTACTGATGTCTGTGTATAGCCTCACACTTTAACACCTCGGAGATGATGAGCACATTAGACATGTCTAGTTCTCATGACCCGACTCAAACCTCCGTGGTTGCCTTGGCCTGGATCTGTGACAGTTCCCAAAAGCGTGTGTTTTGTAGTCCTCCCCAGAGACCTGTGGTGTGCTCTCCTGGGTGGAGCATCCACCCTATCGCATTGGTCCCTCCTAGTGTAAGCTGTGAGCTCACAGAGGGAGGGCTGGTGCACTTTGTTTCTAGGTGGTCCACCGTAGAGGCTGAACTGCAGTGTCATAGAGGCCATAGAAGGGCCAATCAATGACCATGAGCAATCAAAGGGAGGGTTTTTTTTTTCCATTTTGTTGCTGTTTTTGTAACAGGGTTTCTCTGTGTAGCTTTGGCTGTGCTGGATTAGCTTTTTAGACTAGGCTGGCCTTGAACTCATAGTGATCCGCCTGCCTCTGCCTCCCGAGTGCTGGGATTAAAAGCGTGTGCTACCATGCCTGGCTGGAGTTTTTAGTATTTGGATGAAATTAATTTTGCGTATAAATAAATACAGTTTACATGGTTTTCTATTTTTACAAAAATTAGATATCGTTTTTTAAAAATTTAAGTCCTTCTCAGGAGTATATTTTAAACCTTTTGTATATGCTTATAATGTCTAAATGCCACAGTAGTCTATACCCTAACACTACTTAGAAAACAGTAGGGACCCTTTTTCCACATTTAGAATTATGTTTGGTGATTTACTAAGCTAGCTGCTTTAATTTCATGAAAACGTACATTTCACTGTGAAGAATTTTAATTTAAAAAAATCAGAAATAGCTTGTCGTACTTGGAGCTAGTTCCAAGACCTACCGCTCCTGATTAAAGGTCGCTTTCCAAGCCCTTTGTATGCCTCAACATTTTAAACAATTAGACTTTTAACTACAAAGCCGATTGGGCCGCTTATTGTTGGCCCTGTCTGTGCACATGCTCACTTATGCATGACTCAGCTTGAAGGATCACCATTTGTTATAACCCGTGAAAGCACTAAAATGTGAAACTGTTTCAAAGTTGCCTGCATTATTTTGTGAAATGGAACCACTCTGGTAATAAAACATGACAAAAACATGTTTACTAGAAAGTAGACCCCTAATTAATTCATTCATTTACCTTTTCTTCTGTGAGGTGGGTGGTATTTCTCTTAAAATTTCATTTTTCAGGTGAGGAAAATGAAATCATCATTTCCTCAATGAATTTGTGAAACTGTCGCTATTGTCACCCAAAGAGATGTAGTGTGACTCAACAGGTACATTAGTGTGACTTATTCATTACTTTGGAGATACTAATTCTGTTTACAGGAACACTAAATAAAAAGCAAATGTGATTCAGATAGTGCAAGTAGCTGCCAGTAATAGAATTTGGACAAAAAGTCATAGTTACTGTTGCCTAGCAGAGTGACTCATGCAAGATGCTCTATCAACACACAATGAAATAAATGCATGTTAGACTTGAGTTGTTGACTATTGGTACAATTGTTTGCAAGCTTTTCTTTAAAACAAAACGAATTTTAAAAATAGTACTCATTTCAAATGCAGATAATTGTAGAGGCTACTTTGTTCACCACTATAGGAATAATTTCGGTGGGTAGGCAAGTCACTTAGCACTGAGGACCACACCTTCTGTCTGAGGACTGGGTACATCATTGCTTTTGTCAATTAATGGCTTTGTGACCTTCCACCAGTTTTTTCTCTCAGAACTGTCCTTCCCCCATATTTAAATGGGCAGACGTAACCATAAGGAGTATTCACGGGACAATCAAATGATAGACAATTAGCTGTCTAGAAACTGGCAGGTCACATATTGCCATTTCTGTGAGTAGTCGCCTAAGAAGTAAAAAGGCAGTTTATTGGGTAAGAATATTAAGGCTAGTTATTAAGTTAGCGTATGTTGAACTTACTATGAAGGAGACGCTGAGCCACAAACTACACAAGATTTTCGAGCAAAAATATCTTACAGTAAATAATACAGTGAGGTGGCCTCCCCACCCACCCATCACCCACCCTTTGGCAACAGTGAGTTTTTCAAAATAAAGAAACTGAAGTTCTGATAGATTCAGAACTGTTTGCTTGGGATTAACAGGGAAAGAATGCTAGGAAGTCTAAGGATTTAGAACTGGAAGCCACACCTACTGAATTCTAAAGACCAGACTGCTCTAAATCACTGACGTGTCACACGCCCGTATTTACACACGTGGTTAGAGATACCACCTGGGCTATATAGTACTGTGTTCCCCGAAGGCAAGGTGCTGAAGGCTTGGTCCCAGCTGCAGTGCTATGGGGAAGTAGCAGAGCCTTTGGGAGGTGGAGCTAGTGAAAGGAAGGTAGATCATCATTGAGGATGTTCTCTTAGAGGGAATGTTGGGGCCCTGGACCCTCCTTTTCCTTTCTGGCAACCCTGAAGAGAACAGTCCTCAGCCATACTACCGTGCCACTGTGGTGTACTGTGCTACCATAAGCCCAAAGCAGTGGGGTTAAAGTCTTGGCAACTGTAAGCCCAAATGATCCCTTCTTTTTAAAACGTTAATCATCTTACCTTTCTCCACCCAAGCCACGAAGATGAACGCGTAACTTGTGAAGTTTAGCGGCTGTTGTGGCCTCCCCCTCCTTCTTTCCATCCCCCGCTCCTTCCCCTCCCAATCCCTCTCTTTCCCTTCTTCCTCCTTCTGCACTTCCCCCTCCTCTTCCTCCTCCCTCTCCTCCCCCCTCCCCTCTTCCTTCTGTTCCTCTTCCCTCCTCCTCCTCCTCCTCCTCTTCCTCCTCCTCCTCCTCCTCCTCCTCCTCCTCCTCCTAGTGTACTGTTTGGACTAGGGAACCTGAAAGCAGGCAAAGTTGGTAAGCGTCCAGTTAAGTGGAAAATTTGCTTTGATTCCAGCTCCTCCGTGCTGTTCACAAGTGTCAATGGTTATGTTTGAACAGTGCCCAGCAAGTCAGGGATCCTGGCCTTCATAGGCGGCTCTCCAACCCCCCATTTCCGGAACTGTCAAATGGAAGCTCCATACCCAAGCCCATTGACTACTGTAGGGAAGCCCCCGTTGTAAACTGTAAAAATGCCATTTTACTTGTTGGATTAGAAACCTTGGTGTCATTCAAATAAAGAAGCACTCGAAAGACAGAAAGACAAACATTTAAAAATTATGCTTCTAGATAATTTATTGGAGAAAGAGGGTTGCTCCACAGATTACTTTTGTCAATTTGCTCTGACCCTATTTCCAAGATTTTTTTTTCTGAAGACAGTTTTAAATCTCCACAATCAGATAAGGAAGCTCTTTCGTAAAAATGCCTTTATGATTGATTATGCCTGGGATTTAAGTCTGCAATTCATTTCTGTTGTGGCCTTTGCTTTGGAATTCCATACCTATTCAGCAAGGAGCACAACACAAAGAATGTAAAGAGATTTAAAACCTAGCACCAGGGTCACAGGCATTCACTTCTGCGCCTAGCTTTTTATGTGAGTGCTGGGGGATCTGAACTCAGGACTTCATGCTTGCACAGCAAACCCTCTGCTGACCTGAGCCCAAAGGGATAACTTTTTAACAGACAGTTGTTCTAATGTCTTTAGCAAAAGTCTTGGCATGTAACTAATTAACTTGCAGTGCAGTGCATGATGGACAAGAGGCTCAGCCAAACAGACTACAGCTACGGTATGCTCTTCCATGTAAGCACTGTGTCTCAGTCTCCCCATTTGTCAAATAGGGTGAGCAATTGTACATTTCTCATAGGAGACTATGAAGGATAAAATAAGTAACCCACAGGAAGCACTTGGGCCGGTGCCTGGTAAAAAGGAAACACTACACACCCAGAGAAGTTATTATATTCTCATGAAGCAAATGGGAGCGCATGGGCATCTGTAGTGATGCCTCATTTCAAGCTCAGACTGCAAGGGTGAATGGGCAGATTAGAAGCGCTTATCCAGTCTCAGGAGAGTTTACCACAAGCAAAGTTCCTTTTCTGTACGGTGGCCAAGGCCACAGAGCTCATCAGTGGTGGGCTGGTTCATGAAGCGGGAGGTCTCTTTCCAAAGTTCATATTTATAAGCTTAGTGCTTAGAACTGCTGGTGGGGGTGACGGTTGTGGCAGTGGTGGGGGTGGTGGCGCAGTGTTAATTTTTTTCCCATTTTGATTCAGAGAGTAATTGCCCAGCATATTTTTTTTTTCCCTTTGAGAGATATCAGTTGTTGAGGGAGGGTGTGAAGGGTGTGGCTTTTGTGTTAAAGAGCACGTCCGTTTTTTACCTCTAGCTCTGCCTCTAGGCTGCTGTGGGGTCTTAGGCAATGTATTTGCCTTTGTTTAACCTTTCTGTAACCTTAGATGAAATGGAGGGAGGAGACTTTGTAGCCTCTCTTTCTTCTTCCCTTGTTTGCTCTTTCTCCCTCCTTGCCCTCTCCACCCCCCATGCCCCCCCCCCTTTTAAATCTAGAAATAACATGTGTGTGATAAATCTTCTCAGAATCATTCTGTGATAGGAAGGATTTTGTGGGCTGCTTGCCTAGCACGTGAAAGGCCCCTTCTATCTCTAGCTACAAAGATGCAAATAGAAAGAAATCTTTCAGAGTTAAAACATTTCCTACGATATTGTAAGCGGGCAGATTCTGTTTTTGTAGTGTTGACTGGCCACACACACACACACACACACACACACACACACACACACACACACGGAAGGATGAGTGAGACTGGGAGTCAGAGTGAGACTTATAGCTCTGTCAGTCACTTAGACCATTAAATACGAATTTTCCTTCTTTCTGCAGGGCTCATTTCTTTATGTCGATCAGCAATTCTCAACCTGTCTCATGCTGAGACCCTTTAATACACTTCCTCATGTTGCTACTTTATAACTGCAATTTTGCAGCTGCTGTTGCAAATCGTAATGTAAATTTCTGATATTCAGGATATCTGATATTCTATCCCCGTGAAAGAGTGGTCGTCCCCAACCCCGTTGGGGTCTCTCAACCGCTGATCTAGATGAAGGGTAATTTACAGTTAGAAGAACACAGGATTAGCTGGGCGTGGTGGCGCATGCCTTTAATCCCAGCACTCGGGAGGCAGAGGCAGGTTGATTGCTGTGAGTTCGAGAGTGGTCTACAGAGAGAGTCCAGGACAGCCACAGCTTAACACAGAGAAACCCTGTCTCGAAAAACAAGCAGACGTACAAACAAAAAGAACATAAGATTAAATAAGGCATACCGGAAAATTGATCTTTCAGTAGGCACACTGTCCGGCTACTCTGTAATGTATTCCGTGTGCAGGATGGGTATTATTGCTTTAAGGCTGTTTTCATTGAAAAGCAAAGCAAGCATGGAGCCAATATGAGATGTGGAGTTGTGTCACTCCAAATAGCGTAGCAAAAGGCGTGGGTGTTTATAAGGTAGCTGACACAAGTTGTCGAGAGTCGAGAGAAACAGTAATGAGTGGGACAGTACTCCATAGACTGTTTTGTCCTATTCTGAGGCAAAAGCCACACTATCATGAGCCTCGAGTAAGGGAAAGATTCAAAACATTCAAATAAATTGAGACGCTTGGAAGCAGTTTATGTTTCCAACATTTCGATTTCCTTTTTTTTTTGTAAAATGAGGCAAAAGCCTAATTCCTTAGGTGGTTCCAGGCATGAGAGAACCTGCTTACCAAAAATGTAAGTAAATATTTTTGCTTCCAGTTAAATTTGTTTTTTGTTTTGGAGTATGATACTGTTGTTAATTTTTTGTTTTTACTTTGTTTTGCTTCCTGGGTTTTGAGATGGGCTTTCTCTGCCTAGCCTGGGCTGTCCTGGAACTTGCTCTGTAGACTAGGCTGGCCTCAAACTCACAGAGATCCTCCTGCCTTTGTTTCCCCTCCCCACCCCTCCCCATCCCTCCCACCCCACCCCACCTTCCAGGCAAGTGCTGGGATTAAAGGTGTACACCACCACTGCCCAGTTGTTGTTAATTTTTTTAAGTGTTACCTTCATAAATGTAGGAGACACGCAGTTTGAAACATTTCCTTTATAAATTCTGGTTTTGTTTCTTATATGACTGAAGTTAAACTCCAAGCCTCTTGCTGGTGATTCTGTCCAGAGCTTAAGGGCTTAATTGTCCAGGTTTAATCTTAGAATAAGTTTTGTATCATTCAAGGCAGAAGCAAGTTTCTTTTTATCGGTTCATTACCTTCAGGTAAACAAGCATTCTGTTCTTTGACAGAACATTAAATTGTTATGTTTCTTTGATGGCTGGCTGCCTTGTTTTAAGCACTTGTGAGAGAGGTGAAAACAGCCCCTGTCTTTTCCAGCCTTGTAGCAGGTTTTTTAAAAGTTTTTTTTTTTTTTTTTTTTTTTTTTTGCTGGAATAGTTGACTATAGATACGTATGACGTCTTTAACAAAACTCACCAAGTCAGAAGTGTGTAGAATCAAATTGATCTCAATGTTGAGTAGAGTCTGATCCAAAACTTCCAACCAAGGAAAAACATATGGGAAACCTCTTGTTCGTGGCAGTGGTGGTGGTGATAGTGCGTAGTGGTGTGGTGGTTAGTGGTGTGGTGGGGCATGGGGAGTGGTGAGTGTCGTTGTTGGTGGCTGGTGTTGTTGTCAGTGGCCAGTGATGGTAGCTAGTGCTGGTGATAGGTGGTCTACCTGTGATTTGCCCCCTTCAAGGAAGAGAAGAGGCAAGGCACACTGAGCATCCCTGTAAATGGCTTAGGAGCAGATTTGTATTTTTGTTCTTATTATTTGATTTTTCGAGACAGGGTTTCTCTGTGTAGCCTTGGCTGACCTAGATTTACTTTGTAGACCAGGCTGGCCTCGAACTCACATCGATCCACCTGCCTCTGCTTCCCGAGTGCTGGGATTAAAGGCGTGTGCCACCACGTCCGGCTGCAGATTTGGTTTTTAAAAGTGCTGAGGGTTCTACTTTTCCCTACGGGGTTTCTGTTGTCCTAGTTTTTGAGGGAGAATCTAGGAAAAGCAGAATAAGAATTTGCGAGGCAGCACAGGAGGCTCACACCCTATATTCAAGTGTCTGGAATTGACCTATCATCCTGTGACAGGGAAAATGTCCTTCTCATTATAGGAAAATGGATGGTGGACTCTAGAACCTTAGATGTTCTCCTTAGTGTGCACTGTGCCGGTGGTGGTGGGTGGTGTCAAGTCAAGGCTGGCTGTGTGACTAACCTGGCTAAGTCTTCCCTCGGTCTTTGTAATCCAAGCCTGTGGCACATTATTCAAGGTCCTCTGTGGTTATCTCCTCCACGCCCCGAGTAATAAATTTCACTTCGGCATCTTTTAATTATCACCAGAGGTATTCACACCATTGCTCATGTTCTTAAAGGTCCAGTGGCTCATTTACTTAACGCAGATGAGTCTTGGTCTAGGGAGTCATCCAGGGCAACCCTTTGCCCTTTCCCCCCACCTCCCTCCCTGAGCACCCCTCCCCCCAAAATCATATCAGAAGTACTGTTTATAATAACTTGAAATTCTCTCTCTCTCTCTCTCTCTCTCTCCTACTTACCAAGTTAAATTACATTGCTTACTTTGTTATAGTAACACACTGCCAAAGCATTTCTGAAGATTTTGTTAGCTTAACTATGATTTAAAAAAAAGATTTTTACTGCATTTATACAGTGTGTGCATGCTACAGCATGTGTGGAGGTCAGGGGAAAACTTGCAAGCCTAGGTTGTTTTGGTTTTTTTGTTTTTTTTTTTTTTCAACCATGTAGGTCCTGGGAATTGAACTTGGATTGTCAGGTTTGGCAGCAAGCGCCTTTATTTGCCGAACCATCTCTACGTCCCTGAACTTAGATTTTTAGTGAGTCCTGTTTGGTGTCTGGGGGACAACATCCAGCAGTCTAAGCACAGAGCCGGGCATTTAATAGTTTCATGCCTACTGGCATGGGCTGACACATTGTTGGCACCAAGGAGCCGAAGTTGGAAAGTAGGAAGAAAAGTGTCAACAGAGACACATGAAACCATGGCCATATCAGTCCCCTGCATAAACATACATGTTCAAACATAATTCTGCTCAGAGAGGAAAAATGATAACGACTCTACTTGAGGTTGTGGAAGACAGTGGACAGTTCCTTTCCTTTCTGTAAGCCAGTGGCTCTTAACCTTCCAAATGCTGCCCCCCTTTAATATGGTTCCTCACGTTGTGGATCTCCCTCCCCCATAAAGTTATTTCCTTGCTGCTTCATAACTATAGTTTTGCTACTGTTATGAATCATAATGTAAATATCTGTGTTTTCCGATGGTCTCAGGAGACCCAAAGGGGTCGCGACCCGCAGGTTGAAAACCATTGCTTTAAGGAAGTAGCATAGCTGGGTGGTGGTGGCGCACGCCTTTAATCCCAGCACTCTGGAGGCAGAGGCAGGTGGATCACTGAGAGTTCGAGGCCAGCCTGGTCTACAAAGTGAGTCCAGGACAGCCAAGGGTACCCAGAGAAACCCTGTCTCGACAAACCAAAAAAAAAAAAAAAAAAGCATGACAGCATGAAGGTAAGAACCAGTTTCAGCTAGTTTTAGCTAGATGGGTGAACTAAGAGCCGGGCAGGGTTCTAGAACTGAAGCTGTTCTTCGTCTGTGCCAGATTCTTAACTGTGAGTTAAGTGTGTTCCATCCGTCATATCTTAATTTGTCCCATCTGTGAGAGTGGCAGTGTGACAGTTCTATTGTACAGAAGAGGAATACGGGTTCAGAGAGGTTAAGCAAGTCGCTCAGCATTTTAGAGCCGTCAGTCATCATCTGATCTGTTCCCGGTTCCCTGTGTAGTGGTAATGCTGGGTAAGACAGTTACAGTAAATGGATCCCCCCTCCCCCAGGTTGCACATATTCACTGTGTTTCCTTCAAAAGCCTCCCCATGTTTTAGACGAGATAAGAGCTACACCATGCAGTAGACACGTGTAGGGTGGGTGTCATGACTGCATACCAGTTTTGACGCACGTGATCTGAAATGTCAGGGCTGTCATGGCGTGAGAAGTCTCCGTGGTTCTATCTGCAAAATGCTTGTGAATGACTGGAAGATGTGGTTAAGGGCTTTAGCAGAACAGTATTCCCATGGTTAACATTAGCGATGACGTCAGTAAGTGTGGAGTAAGATCTTTGGAGGAGGTTTTGCAAGAAAGGATGCTTTTACACAGCATGCATTCTTACAGGGCAGTACCTTAGGGACGGGTACGGGGGTGTATGTTGCCATGCCAGTAGTTAGGAATCTGAGGCGGGAGGATTGCTGCAAGTTCAAGGCTAGTTGGGCCACATAGCAAAGGTTGGTCCCAAAAACCAAGCGACCAACAAGTAAAATCCAGACAAACAAGTTAACAGTTCCAAAACCAGTGTGCCTTTCAAGTTTTATCCCGCCGAGGGGCAAAGTTCAACTCTCGCCTCAGTTGGCAGGCGGACCTCCAGAAGGGGCTGTGAGAGAGGGGAGGAGATAACAGAGAAGTGAGCAATGAAGTCTGCAAGCAGGAAGGTCAGTGAGCGCAGACTTGGCACCCTGACTCCAGCAGCTGAAGCATGTCGCCTGATTTTCATTTAGTTGGATGCTCTGCTTACAAGTCCCTCTCTCCATTTCCTGAGGAAGTCTAGCCCATCCCTGTTCATTCCCTGTTCCCTGCCATCTGGTGAGAGAGGCACTTTGCTTCCCAAACAGTGTAATGTTTACATTTCTTCCTCCATCCTCCTTTGAATCCTCAGCAAAGCAGCTGCTTTGAAAAGAAGCCCAGAGGATTATCCTGAGATGGTTTACCCACTTACCGTCTTTCCTGTCCACAAGAGAGAGTGTCTTTCTTCTTTTCCCAGCATGACTTAGTGTGGGGACTTGAAATCTTGAGGTTCGTTTTTCTTATTCTTCTGATTTCTAGACGTTGATGCATTGGTAAATCTTCCTGAAGTAAATCTTCCTGAAGTCCCATGGAAGAATTGATTTCAGAACATCAGATCAGTGTTTATTTAGATCGTTGATGCAGAACCTTTAAGAACATTTAATAATGCCAGGGGTGCTGCATACCTGTAATCCCAGCCGTGTGACAGCCCACAGGTGGACCTCTGTGAGTTCCAGGCCAACAGCTGGTACACAGAGACCCCAAACAAGCAAGCCTTTAATGACGGTAACAATGTGTGCTGTCACCAGCTCTGCTATGCCTTCTAAAAATAATATCTACTCCTTTTTATTTCTGACAGGGATGATGTTGGAGTCTTATTAGACACAATGATAGGCATGATTTCCCAGATCTCATGGTGAAAAAGTGGAATAGCTTTTTTAAAAAATTGAAAATTGAAAAGTTTAAAAAGTGAACTTGCCTCACTCAGTCACTCTTATTAGCATCAAAATGCAATAAAGAAGCTGTTGGGGTTTTTTTTGTTATGGTTTTGTTTTGTTTTTTGTTTTTTGTTTTTTTCTTGGTGGAGGGATGAGATAGCAACATGAGTTATTTGGTATGCCACTTTTTGTTTCTTCTGAGAAGTCACATGAGAGGGGTGGGTCAGTGCTAAGCCATGTGACCTTGAAGAAAGTGTAACTAGTTTTGTGTCTGAGTCAAAGTGAAAATGGGACTAGCATACACACATGCCACCCGGGGAGTCTTTTCTGGCCTGCTTCTTTAGGGGTGACTGGTAGGTAAGAGTCATCCAGAGCTTTGGGAAGGGGTGTGATTAGCACTTAAAAGCGTAACCTATGTCATCGCATCCAAATGCATCTGTCCCTGGGTGAAATCTCATTTCCTGTGTGTGTTTCCTGTGCAGAGTCACCATGAATAATATTTTTCTGAAGTGCTGCTTTAGGGATGTGGATCGATTGCAGCTCATTTGCATTAGAGGGAGAAAGTTATGGCTGCATGGAATTGTAGACTCCTCAGAGACTTGCATTCCAAGATACTGTAGGGGTTTTATGTGGTGCCACTGTGTTGATACAATATAAGAAAGGTGCTTTACTGGGCTTCCTTTTCCTACTTCTTTGGGAGGGGACCTCAGGGTTGTGCCACCAGCACTTTGACTTACCATGTTCTTGCACCGTCTACCAGGAGAGGCTTTTCCCAATGATTACTTATTCATGAACACTTACTTAGCAGTCCCTTCACTGTTCTGAAAGCCAGAGATACAATAATAAGCAAACCACTTACAATTCCTATGGTCCCCGTGGAGCCCGCAGTCCGCTCTTGGCTTCATGTACTAGATTTCTGTTTACCTAGACCAAGAGAAATATCAAGGTGGAAGGAAAGCAGAGAAGCATTCCGTCCATTGGTTGGTTAGACCTTAGAATTCCGCAGTGACTAGACGCAAGAGTAAGAGATGTGACTATGGTTTACACTTAACCAAGGAAGGACTCTTCTGACTTCATTTGGTCATTCATTCATTCATTCTTAAAATATTTACAAGAGGCTTTTTCGAACTTGACCTCCTTTAACAGAAGAGTGAAAAATTGAAAGTCCTGTTTTTTTGTGGTGCATACATTCAAGTGTGGAAGACAGATCAACAGAACTGGTTAGGGTTGCCACAACTCAACCCCATGGTGTAAATATGGAGACATCATCTGCTAAGGATTGAACTGAACACTGCTGAAACTTTCTCTCTGTCCGTTTCATATACTTAGAATTTGTCTAAATATGGTTGATGAAAATGTCACTACTAAAAAAAAAAAAAAAAAAAAAAAAAAAAAAAAAAAGAAAATGTTACTACTATCGTGGTCCAAACTGTGTAAAAGAGAATTCAATTGTAGGAGAATTGGGGTCTTTTCTTTCTTTCTTTCTTTCTTTCTTTCTTTCTTTCTTTTTTTCTTTTTTTCTTTTTTGCATTTTGGTTTTGGATACAGGGTCCTGCTGGCCAGTAACACATTACATAGCCTAGAGTAACCTTAAACTCGTGTCAATCTTCCTGCCTCAGACTCCTAAATGATGAGATTACAAGACCATAACATCCCTCCTGGCATGGTGCAACTCTCAGGAGTGGTGTAGACATAAAGAACAGTGCACACCACTCACAAGTGTGGAAGACTATACACGGTAAGGATCCGGTTGAGACACAATAGAACCCTCATTCTTACGTGGTGTGCACACTAACCACAAGGGACAAAGGATGTTGAGACCTTCTGGGTTATCACACATATCTCTGCCATGGGTTTAACTCATAAAGTCCTTGCCTACCATGTGCAGAGAGGGGAAACAAAAACCCAAATAAACAAAAATAACCATTTACTTGGGAGGCTGAAACAAAATTGTCCTGAGTTTGAAGCCAGCCTGAAGTATATAATAAATTTCAAGCCATTCTTGGCTCCAGAGTGAGTTCTTGTCACGCACGCACGCACGCACGCACGCACGCACGCACGCACACACACACACTATTTGTGGAAATGGAAATCGTTTTGATGAAACTGTGATGCGGCTGATAGAAAGAACTTTCTTAAGATGCTACGCTAGTACCCTTGTGTTGCTTGACACAATACATGACAAAACAGCAATGGGAAAATGATTTTAAACCCTTCCGAAATAGTGTTCACCAGCTGGGGACAGGAATTTTTTTTAAAAAGAGCCTGTGTTACACATATCATATTTAACCATATTTAAGAAGCAAACACGGGAAGGTTTCCCTGTGAAAGTGTTCTGAGTAATGAGAAGCATTTGCCACTCAGAGCAAGCACAAGAGGGCTTGAGGAACAAGCATACTTCGTATGTTCCAGGAATAGAAAGAGGCGGGTACATGTAGCCAGAGCGTAGTAGAGAGAGAAAGCATTGCAAGGCAGAGAAATTCAAAAC
The DNA here is from genome assembly GCF_964271855.1 of Acomys minous. Taxonomy (NCBI): domain Eukaryota; kingdom Metazoa; phylum Chordata; class Mammalia; order Rodentia; family Muridae; genus Acomys; species Acomys minous. The sequence continues at coordinate 102,461,814 of NC_140490.1, forward strand.
CATAGTATATGGCACAAGCTTTGGTTGCGAGTTCAAATCTTACTGTGAGTGTGACGGAAAACTACTGTGAAATTTCAAGCAGGCAGTGACGGTTTATGTTTCCAGAGCGCATTACTGTATCAAGCACAAAAGGAGAAATGCTGTTTATAATCTCCTCATAGGCATCCTCCAGGAAAGGGTGATGGAGCTTGGTGGGAACTGTAGCGATAAAAAAAAAAACCCAAAGAGGAGCAACTGTTTTAAAACTGTTTGTTTACAGTATTAGGAAATATGACAGACTACATGCAGAAATAGGGGGATGGGACGGATCGAGATGATACTCAGATTTTTGACTTGAACTAATATCCTGCAGGTTTGCAAATGATATTACTGGGGATGTGTGTTCAATATGTGGTTGAAACTGATAATAGGAGCCAGCGGAAATTTTTGAGACATTTCTCAAGTGATGTATCAAGTGTCCTAATACAACAATTTCATCTAATCTTCCACACATCCGTTAAGTGCTTTCTTCTCTTACGCCTGGGCTACAGATGAGGGCACGGGGGACCACAGAAAGATGAAACAAGTTTCTGAAGGCCGCAGGCTAGGTGATGGCAGGACAGAGAGGAACAGTTGAGCAGTCTGCTTGTTAAATAGATGCTTCTCCACTTCTCCCCGCCTCCCCCCCCCCCAAAAAGAATAAACAACCCTTGGTCTTCTCAGGCTTCTTGAATTTATCAGTGGTGCTGAAGCTGACTTCCTTTTGAAGCTGCTGTTTAGGTTAACATTCACCTAGTACCCAAACAAAACAGTTTCCCTTTTACAGCAGGTAGGCAGGAGCCTGCCTCCTTTGGATTGCTGATGCAAATCCAAACCTGGGGGTGATTTCACAACTTGCCTTTATCACTCCCTTGCATGGCTTGCTGGGCTTTCATCTGGAGGGAGGCAGAGCAAGCCCCCAAAAGTGTCTTTGACTTTTGGTTGCAGCTTGTAGATTTCAACATTTACCCAATTTCCTATTGCTAATAAAATAGTAACTAGCATTAACTTCCACATAATGGTCTCATATCAGCCAGTCCTTTTTATGGGTACTTTACAAATAGTACCTTATTTAATCTTTTCAAAAGATTTAAAAAAATGTTATCTCAGGAGAACCAAGGCCCAGAGAGGCCTCATAATTTGTTTATGGTGATATTACAAAAATGACAAAAACAAAAATTTGGACTTATTTGGATGATGTTCTACTTTAAACATCATTGCCTTTATAAAAACAAAGGACGTACACTTGAAATGTGTGAGATGAACATACTCCATGCATGCCAGTGAAGCTAATGTGGAAATGTCTTCCCACAAGGACACATCCCTAGAGGGTCTAATCCTGCAAATGTGTGCTGCTGTGCTTTGGGTAGCAAACATATATTAAAATTCTCTAGAATTGACTACCAAAAATTCCTTTTATAGAATATTTCCAATGATCATTGTCTTACGATTTTGGGGTTTTTTTGTTTTTGTTTTTATTTTTTATTTTTTTATTTTTTCATTTTTATTTTTTTTAGAGACAGGGTTTCTCTGTATAGCCTTGGCTGTCCTGGACTCGCTTAGTAGACCAGGATGGCCTCTAACTCACAGTGATTCTCCAGTCTCTGCCTCCCGAGTGCTGGGGGGACTAAAGGCGTTCGCCATCGCTGCCAGGCGTGTTTTATGGTTTTAACTGTCAACTGCTAATGGAAAATTCCCAGGGGAAAAAAATCTAGACCAAGCTTTTGGAGAATAAATACTTAATAACTTTGCCTTTTAAATGTCAGATTTGTACAGCTAATATAACAGACAATAGTTCCACGAAACAGAAAGGGGTCCACTGTGGTGCAATGGGTGATTTATAAACCTGTGGAAGGACTGCAGGCAAGTAGACAGCCACGAGATGCGGGCTGAAATTGGGACAGTTTCCAGCACTTAGTTAAGTCCACTGCAGTCAGTAAAACCATTAAAGCCAGCGTTGAAAGACACTGCTGCTGCTGCCGCCTGCAGATCCTTGCTGCCAGCAGATGCACCCAGCTTCCAGCCGCTCTTCTCCACTTTCCCTTCCCATAAGAAATCTTGGAGACTGACTGATAAAACCTTAGTCACAACCGCAAGCCTTGCAAACTCACTGAAAGTCCGAGAGATTGTGCTTTCAGCTTTCTAGGCATTCTGGGTCAGGATATCCTAGAAGAAAGGTACAGTGGGGTCTGAAAAGCTAATTCATGCGTTTCCCCACACTCACTGTACTGATCTCAAGCTTGTACTAGATGGCTTTTGAATGGGATGAAATCCTGTTTACCCTTTTAGACATTTGTGTGTATTCTCCCTGTTCGTTATGTTTACTGCCTGCCTATGTAGTGTCCCAGACAACACAGACCGTATAAGAATCACATAGGTGCCATGTGATGCACATGCCCGAGAGACACCCTGAGAAACCTGCATACCTTGTGACAGTCAGGAATCTGCATTTTAGGTCGGCATCCCAAATGATTCCACTTCGTCTAACCGCAAGAGAACTGGCTCCCCTCTACCACGTGGGCCACGTTCTATGAGAGGGATGAACCCCCATAGGCAATTGGTGTGCCCAGCACACATTGAGCAATCTGGAAAGCTGGTCCCTCGACCTTTTCGTTGGCTTGTCATCCAATGTGATGAAGGAAATGATCAAGATTGGGAATGTTTGTTGAGTTCATTCCTTCATTTCGGCCAGTTCTGATGGTTTTTGGAAAGTACTAAAACTTATTTTATCTTAATATAATGAAAAACCCAGAAGATAGAAAAGTTTGGCTTTCTGAGACTACCTGAACTGCTTCTTGATGTGAAGTTGTTTATGTTTTTATTAGCATCCGTGACTATATGCCTAATAATGGTTTGATTATGACACACTGTATTTTAATCATATTAGCTTTCTCCTTATCTCCTTGTTCCCCAGGTCCGCCTCTGATCACTTCTTTTCAACTAACCCCCTTCCTTCTGCTCTCACAATTTTTTCCCTTTTCTTTCTTTTTTGAGGGGTGGTGGTGGCCCAATGAGTTTCATTAATAGCATTGTTTGCAAATGAATGGCATGGGAGAGTTGCTTGCAGGAGCCTTTGTGTCTTATCAGTGGCTACACCTCTAAGGAAAATGTCTGTCCCTCCCTGATTAACCATTAACTGTGTATACGTTCTCAGGGTTGGCTGGGAGTTTGTGAAAAATTGAACCGCTCCCTGAGATGCCCATAGCACAGGCTTCGCAGCAGCTAATCTAGCACTTCTTCACAGCTGATTGCATCCAGGGCAGGAAGCTCAAAGCGGGGGTGGGGGGGCGGGGGTCCTCATCAGTTCTGGATGCTCACTTCCAGGATTGGTGGGAGTTCCCACTTATTTCCCACCCCTGAGTTGTTTGCAGTTACAGAAGATTTTGTTTTTCTTTAACTGATTTTTAAAGAATTTTTGCTTTTCACAAGATCACACATTTCAGCCTCCAAGCCTCCTGTGTAGGGGAGTGGAAACTGCAGTTCATGATTCGGTTGCTGGTTTGGGGCAGCTACAAACATCAGAGGCTTGCACATGTGGGTTGAGACCGTTGGAAGAGCAGCTAATTGGTGTATGATTGAACAGGGTCACCATAAAAGACCCAGTGCCCATGGAGGTCATGGACATTTCAAAGTTTGTTTGTTTGTTTGTTTGTTTGTCTTTTATGCAGTATTTCCATACACTGGCCAATGTTGAGAGCTGTTCCTCTTATTTCTTTAAAAGTATATGCCATTATTTTATTTTTATTTTTTATTTTTTGTTTTTTGAGACAGGGTTTCTCTGTGTAGCCTTGGCTGTCCTGGACTCACTTTGTAGACCAGGCTGCTCTCGAACTCACAGTGATCCACCTACCTCCGCCTCCCGAGTGCTGGGATTAAAGGCGTGCGCCACCACCGCCCGGCTCAGATATGCCATTCTATGTTCAAAGTCTTCTTTCCAGTTCTGGTACATATCATCTTCATAGATGCAAATATTTCATGACGTGTACTTTTGATCTTTTCTTTAGTGGATCCGCCAGCACAAACTCTTATCCCACCACACGTGCATTGCAAATAACCACGGCAGATCTTGAACAGAAATCAGACCAGGTGTCTGTTCTCTCCTCAAGGTCAAAATGCCTAAGCTTAGGTGGTTTTCATCAGCCACAGGTGAGTCACCCCCTCTAGGTCATTTGAAGAAGTTAATTGCTGAGGCTGTCACTGCAGCCTCACTGCTTCCCTCCTGCTTTACCAAGGCAGAGGTGAACTTTCTACCTCTCCAGGTGCTGCTGCTCATCCACTTTGTCCTTTTATGACCAGATGTTCCAATGCGATGGTCCCTCCCCCCCTCCTCGTGATCTCTCCCCCGTGGTCCAGTTTCAGTTCCGTCCCTCCGCTGTCCTCATCAAGGTCACACACACTATGAGGTCATTGGGAAGAGCCAATCCTTTGACCTCCATTAGTGCCGATTTCGTTCATCCTATCTTGCACGTAGCTCTTTATTTCTCTTGGCCGTAGGACATTCAGATCAAACCTCTTGTGCAAGCGCGCGCGTGGTTCAGTGAGTACTGCCACTCTACCCACTCATCCAGTTCATAATCTGAAAAATCAACTGTACCTTTCCTTTGCCCGATTCATTATCTGTCCGTCAAGAAGGCCCTCCAATCTAGTTGCGTATGGTCTCCATTTGGCCACTCCTTTCCACTGTAACTAACACTGTCTCCCATTTTGTCCAAATACGGACCAAGCTGCTTACTGGCCGCCCGCCTCCAAACCTGTTCCTCATCCCCACTCATTCTCTCTCCGATGCCTGATAAACCTTTCAAAACGGAATCAGATCTTGATACGCTTCAAATCGTCCTAGGGCTATTAATTCCTTTAGAGTGAAATCGAAACAGTTGGCAAGACTGCTCGAATGTGCTCTGAGATGGACGCTCCTCTCTGTCTTCATCAGGCACTTCCTGTTGAAGTAGGTGGCAGTAAATGCCGAGATTCGGAGCGGAGCTGCTCAAACTTAGGGAGATAAATGACTGAGGAGTCGGCGACTGGCCTGAGCTTAACATCTGTATCACCCCCCTCTAAGGCTCAGTTAACTTCAGGAAAGAGAGTGAGGAAAGAATGTGTGTTGGGGGTTGGTATCCAGCAGGAATGCTGTGTCTTCTGGGCATAGCATCACCATTGCACACACTGCAGCTGTTGATGCCTGCACACGATTAGCTGATAACATTTTGTCTTGTGTGGGAGAAGGCCAGATTATGGACAGCTATTGGATGCTGGAGGAGAGGGCACCATTTTCTTTAGTGTTGTGACCACTGATGAGTGTCCCACAGTTCATACCATCTCCACCTCCAGCCCCGCGAGCAAGTAGCCGTAATTAAACTCAGATACATCTCGCGTGCACAAGCATAGCCTTCTGTGAACACCGCCTGTCGCCTCAGTTCTGTGGCTACTCTTCTTACAGCTTTTCTTTCTTTCTTTCTTTCTTTCTCTCTCTCTCTCTCTCTCTCCTTCTCTCTCTCTTTCCATTCCTTCCTCCCTCCTTCCCTCCCTTTCTCTCTCTCTCCCTCCTTCATTCTCTCTCTCTCTCTCTCTCTCTTGCTCCCTTCCCCTTCCCCCTCCCCCTCTCTCTTTTTCCTTTTTCTCTTTTTCTCCCTCCCCTCTTTCTCTTTTTCTTTTTTCTTTTCTCTCTCTCTCCCCCATTCCTCCCTCCCATTTCTCTTTCTTTTCTCTTTTTTCTCTCTCTCCCTCGTTCTTTCTTTCTTTCTTTCTCTCTCCCTCCCCCTCTCTTTTTCTTTTTCTTGTGCTTTCTCTGTCTCTCTTCCCCTACCCCTCTCTCTTTCTTTTTCTCTTTCTTTCTTTCTTTCTTGCTTTCTTTCTCTCTTTCTTTTCTTTCTTTTTGACCTGGCCATCTCCTATACGCATTTCATGAAACTTCCTCTCCCACAGGCTGTTGTAGAAGAGTCCCAGTTTCTACGTAATTTGCTGATACACTGAGCCTCTCACTCAATTAGAAGTCGATTATGGGGTCCTGGTGTGGGTCCTGTTTTGTGTCCAAGCCACACCCATATACCCCCCCCCCCACTTCCGCCCCAGCAGGTTTATCCTGGGCCTTTCAGGTGTTGTTTTGTGAGTAGCTTGAGATTCCTTGGATAGTCCTCACATCCTCTGCCCTTATCTTATCTGCTTTTCAGGTCCTCCAAAGTTGTTTGTTGAGTAAGTGGCTTTGAGAGGATATTCACAAGTCTGAAAACACCCTTTTAGCAGCAAGAACCTTTCCATTTAAATTTTGGGTTTCTCCCTTCCTTCTAGGTGTATATAGATTGTTTCTTTTAAACTAAGGTATAGAATGCCTTCATTTACCTGCACTGCTTGCTTATTTCAGTCTTGTGGTTTCAGTTAGGGACAGATGAAAGGGTTAGAAGTAGCACGTGAATCCTTCCCACCACACAGACCTTTACATAAAGCTTAATGGTTCATTGCATTCAAACGAAATCCACTTTATTATCTCACTGGCTCAATATTTTTCTTTGCAGCATAGTATAGTCTTTTGGTTAAAATCTAACAGTTTTATTAGGGGGAGAGCCTTAAGGAACTTACTTGATGTTTTATTGGGCTCCAGAACAGGCCACTATTTACTTGGTAAATGAAGGTGTTATAGGAAATATTGCTTGCCACATCTTCATCCCCCATGAAGCCCGTAGTGGTCAACGAATGCCAATGTTCAGCTTGGAATTGCCATTGTATAGAACAAGGACTTACTCCCTGTGGTTTTGTTACACCTTCCACAATCGATCAATACTTTAAAGACTTTAAAGTTTCTTAAGTTCATCTGCCTTTTATATTAAGCCATTCTTTCCTGGGAAATGCGGAATTGTTTGCTTCCTTGTGAGAGTAGCTTTCTCTGTATCCTAACGATGGCCTGGAACTTTCTCTGTAATCTGGCTTTCCATTCACCCTCCCAAGCACCAGGATTACAGGCATTCAACACCATGCCTAATTCTGTGTTAGGTACTTTGTGTGTGTGTGTGTGTGTGTTAGGTATTTTTATTTATAAGAATTTATTCATTACATCCTTACCACCATGCTTACATTAAAATATCTTTAATTTTTCTTTTAAAATTTTTTTTAAGAGAGCCTCCTCACAGGAAGATAACTCTATCTCTGAACAGTCTCCTTTCAAAAGGAATTCTGCTGTTTATTTGTTGAATGAGAATCCTGTTTCTGGTTTACTTGGGGGGGGGGGAACTTTTTTGCTTCATATGACCTCAGAAGACCTGAACTTAAGACTAATTATTATACCTGTGTCTTGGTAATTTACTTTCCCGCCACTGGGAGACTAAGCCAGTTGGCTATGTTCCAAGACACATTTGGGCTGCAAGGAAACTGCCTGCTTTCATAGCGGTCAGCTGAGATTAAAGAGGAGACTAATGGTATTTCTGGTAGCAGTGGCTGTTTTGTTCATGGACACATCTATTCTCCATTTTGTTAGTCCTCCCATATAAAGAAAACAAACCACTCTTCCCTCCCTTGATAACGCTGTGGAGTTGTGTGACATGGACGCCTAGTACGGTATGCTGTGAAAACTCCTCAGCACATAGGCAGGAGGGCGTTTGTTCTCTTAAGTTTACAGAACTGCCTGCTTTCTTGAGCATCCCTGTCCAGGGTGCGTGCTGATTTCCTATGGCTGCACAGGAGACTGCAGCAGTGTGCCTCAGGAACCTCCTGTGTGCTGCCACATGTTCCTAACAAGTAATAGTTTACTTTAGGGGACCAAACCCTACTGCTGGTGTGTGGCTTTTTTACTGTGTCGCAAGCTGTGTTCATACGGATCAATGATTCGATAAATCTTCCACTGGAGCCCTTTGAGGTGGGTCTCCCCGATAATGCTTTGGTTTGTGGGTAGGGATGGGCTCCAGCCAGCTTCATCCTCCAGTTGGACTGTAAAACCTGCTCTCAGGGCGTTCTCAATGGAGTGTGAATTGTACTCTCTCTTCCGTGCTTCTCCCAGGACTGTTCCTATAGCGTGATTGAATCTCATCAGGGTTTTTCCTTTCATTATGCCTATAATTTGAAAGCAATCTTTTGCAATAAAAGGATATCGTATTAAGTTTTATGGGGAGTGGATGGGAGATACTTTTGATCTCTACCTCCAAAAAAAAAAAAAAAAAAAAAAAGAGAGAGAGAGAGTCAAGAACTGCCGTCAGTTAGATTTGTTTAGTGTGTCTGTGTGGTAAAGGTTATCTCAAAGGGAGAGGTTATCACACACTGAGCGTGGCCTAGAGAGGAGCGTTGTGCTGTTCTAAAACAAAGTAACCAAAGAAAATGCCATGCTGGACGAAGAGAATGTTACAGGGGGTGGGGGTGGGGGAGAGGGAGAGCAAGATGATTCTGCAAACTGAAGCGATACGTTTAGAACACGAGTTACAAAGAAGGGACCCTCTGCTTCAGTGCAGTATCTCCACTGGGGTGTGTGCCTAGGTCTGTGTGCACACCCATGCAGGGAGGAGCTGAATGGTCAGACTCTCCTGGAAGGTTTTAGAACTTGCTGCAAGAGGAAGAAGAAAAAGAAATCAGGATAAAAATTCTATGTGGGCATGCTTCACTGAGTTTTCTTAACTGGCGCTACTCTCAACACAGGTGAAAAATGAAACGCGGACAGCTGTGTTTGACCCCCAAAATGTCATGATATCTGTGTATGATAGTGCACGTTCTCCTTCCACATGGCAGATAGCTCTTTTCACGGATATTCACTCTACAAAGGACTTCCTAAGACTCTTTATGCTGGCTTCTCATGCTTTCTTGTTTTGTGCTATTTATTTTATGAGTCAAAAACCCCACTGAGAAACCCAGGCTGCTCTGGAACTATGCAGTTGGGCTGGCCTTGAACTAACAGCAGTTCTCTACCTCGCAAGGGCTAGGATTATAGGTGTGAGCCAGCACGCGTGGCTTATTCAAACATTCCTGAACTCTTTTTTTAAAAGTCTACCCAAACCAAAGTTCATAAGCCACACAATGAATGGTTGTATAGTTCCTCTACTTGGAATAGTTTTCCTTTTTTTTTTTTTTACTACCAGTTCATGAAATGGGTGAGGCTTTTATTTACTTTTTTACTTTCTCATTTCATGAGCTTATGAATGGGTCTGCCTGGGGATAAACGGACTTGTTCAAGGTCATTCGGTAAGAGGCTCATGGCTTTTTAATTATGTGGGTTTTTTTTTTTCATGGTTTCTAGGGGTGGGGCAGGGGAAGTGTGTAAGAGTTTCTTTACCCCTGGAAGCCTTTGTTCAACAAAATCTTATTCAGAAGCGGGAATAAATAAGACAGTAAAAAAAAAGCTGTTCTCCGTCCGCTGCCCCCCCCCATCCTTAAGATAGACATTAGGAAAGCAGAATTCTCTCCTCAGGCACAGTGTCTTGAGGTGCTCAGGGTCCACCCTCCATGAACTCATTCAGAAAGTGTTCGTTGAGGTCTGTTTTGTTTTTATCGTTTCAGTGTGAAAATCACCACAAATTCAGAGGCCTACTGGAATGCAAATATATTATGATTTTTTTTTTTTGAGATCTTAAGTCTAAAATCAAGGATTCCTTTGCAAAGACTCTAAAGGAAGAAAGCATTTCCTTCCAATTTTCAGGTTCTTGAGGTGGCCTTGGTCCTGACTCTTAGACTATTTTCTCTGTTTTCAAAGCCAGCTGTGGTAAATCATATTCTTCTAATGTCATTATTTCTCTGACCAGAGACAGCAAATGTTCTCCATTTTTAAGGTCATAGGTTAAAAAGAAATGGTCTCCATAACCCAAGATAGTGTCCCCTCTTGTGGCCCACTCACATAAAACACAATCACTCACATAAAACACAACCACAAATTCCAGTGACATTAGGACATTCTCATCTTCAGGGCTAGAATGCTTGTTCCTATGGGTTCTCATGGTGGACAAGATATGTGTAGCATTCACACACCATGAGTGTAGTATTCACTCACCATCAGGAAAGCCTTCGGCAGGAAAAGTAGCAGAAATGGCTCTTCGTCAGAGGGGAGCCTACCAATTGGCTAGGCAATACCTAATTGTCAGCCTTGAAAGCATCTATACAAGCACAGACTGAACAGGTTGCACTTATGTATCGAGGAATATGTGCATATACATGTATGTATATTGTAACAATTAATGAAAAAAAAAAGAGGCCATGAATTGGGAAAAGGGTGAGGAGAGGTACACAGGAGGCTTTGGAAGGTAGAAAGGGAAGCGGTAAGTGATGTAATTACATTAGGTCAAAAAATAAAAGACCAACAGTACACGAATGCCAAAGAAAATAAGAAAAGGAAGAGAAAGCCTTCAGCAGGCTAGCAAAGAGCCACGTTTTTTTTTTCTCATTTCTTTTTTTTTTCTTTTTGAAGAATATGTTATAAATAATGACTGACCATCTATGGGAAAGAGGACAAGGAACAAACTGAAAATCAGCTGTTCTGGGCTGGAGAGATGGCTCAGTGGTTAAGAGCACACTGGCTGCTTGTCCAGAGAACCCGAGTTCAAGTCCCAGAACCCACATGGCAGCTCACAACTGTCTGTAGCTCCATTTCACAAATTTGGTTTTTTACCTTAGCCAAGTACACCTCCATAAAACTGGCAAAGCATCTTTGAATTTGACTGACAGCAAAAATTGAGGCTGTGCAGGTGAAGTTATTTCTCCATTGTTGCAGCAATCTGTCTTAATGATATTTTAAGAAACTATCAAAGGACATATACTAAAAAGTGTGACCATCTGAATGGTGCAGAATATTCAGCTCTGCGTGGAATATGGAACAAATGGGTTCCCATATGTTCGGTATTTGCAAAATTATTAAAGTACATGAGATATGCCGTAGTGTCCTCATACATGATCTGACAGATTTCCTGTAGTTGGGACAGTATGTTGTACTTAAAAGAACTGAAATTAGAGTCAGAGAGACCTGACTTTGTATACTGGTTTCACTGTTTTGAAATCACCTTGATTTCTTCATCCCTAAACTTAAGATACATTTTATTTGTTATTAGATATGCAAGATGCTTAATACTTAGTAAATGTTTACAACAAATAGCTTTATTCCCTGTATTTTCCCCTCACAGCCAAACCATGCGTTTGCATTTACAACCTGATATTTTCTAGCTCTGATGAACTATCTACACTTGTACTGAAAGCCAGCTGCTGTATTTTAGGAGCCCATCTCACCCTGTCTGTCTACTCAGACATGTGGCTCTAACAATCCCCCCCCCCTTTTTTTTGGGTCCACATCTCCAGCTGTCCTCTCTCACTGTATAATCCCCAGTCTCATACAAACATCCTGATGTTTTTATTTTCTTTCAAATGCCCTGCCCCAAACTCCTACTTCCTTGTCAACTACTACTCCGTTTTATCTTTATTTTATTAAATTGTTCTTGCTCTCCTTTGAAAGAAACCTCTTCAAAGACCTTCATATTCTTTCTGGTGACCTTTTTTCTTTTCTTTCTCTTTTCTTTCTTTTGGTTTTTCGAGACAGGGTTTTTCTGTGTAGCCTTGACTGTCCTGAACTCTTTGTAGACCACTCTGGCCTCGAACTCACAGAGATTCACCTGCCTCTGCCTCCTGAGAACTGGGATTAAAGGTGTGTGCTACCACGCCCGACTTCGACTTCTAGAGCTTCCTTAAAGCCGTGTCTGGACAAGTCTTTCCTCAGGCTTCCTCAGGAAAAACTCTTGCTTGGTATTACCAATGGCTTCCATGTTGCTCAGTCCAGGGGTTGGTCCTCAGCCTTTGACATATCTGGCCCAGCCCCTTCCTTCTTAAGTTTTGTTTTATCTGTTTTTGTTTCTTACTGAGGCAGAGTGTCATGTGTCAATCCTTGGCAACATTGTCACCCACCTGCCTCACACCCAAGTGCTGGGACTTGTCACGTGATACCACACTCTGCTCTTAGTTGTTGGATATACCTACTTACTTTTCCTTCTCCTTTGACATCTACCTGTCTAGCCTCTCGCCTGCGTTCCCATCCTCTGTGGGAGGCACCTGAATCCTGACACTGTAGGACGTTCCATACTTTGTTAGTTTATCTGTTTAGAATCCGCGCGTGACTTAATCCACTCTTTTTGTTTAGAACCTCACCTGTTAATCAAAGGGGTCATATTGGCATTTCCAGTCCCAACCAATCACCTACCCCAAATCCAGATTTGACTGCTCTGACCTGCTGTCGTCATGGGACGACTACACAAGTGACCATACACACGTGCAGTATAGCTTCTAGGCTGCCCTCACTCATCTCCTCTGGCACAACCAACCACTGTTCAGGTACAAGTCCTTGCGGTGCCTTGACTCTGAAGCTGTAATTGTCCCGGCTCAGGGTTCAGCCTGCAGAGGTTCCGACTCTTAAGTGTTTCTAATCAATGCATTTTCATTGTCATTCTTTGGTGGCTTATCGTGGTAACTCATAATTGCTGTCTATTCTATCCTGTCTAAAAATCTTTCTACCTTTTGTTACCCAAAAGCAACCACGGTGGTCTTACTTATGTATTTAAAATTGATTGATTAACTAATTAAGGCATTTATTTTGAGACGTGGTTGCTTGTATCCCAGGCTCGCCTCAAATATGGCCATTTAGCTGAGAATAAACTTGAACTTTGACCCTTCAACTTGCTCTCAGCTCCTGAGCGCTGGGATTATAGGTACGCACCGCCATGTCTGGTTTATGCGGTCCAACTCAAGGCTTCGTGCATGCTAGGAAGCACTCTACCCCTAACCCCTTATTTAATTTGCTCCTGTTTTATTTTAATTCAGCATCTGTTCGTGCCCCTCCTATGCTAAAAATTCTACAGCGACTCTTGTTTCATCCACAGTAAAACTGGACCGTGGGCTGCCGTACCCTTGATTTTTTTTGCCTCCCCATTCTGATGCCATCTGCTGCTCCTGGTTTACTGTTGCTGCTTTAAATAAACCTGGTGTGTCTTTAGTATACCTTAGGGACTTGACATCTGCTTTCTTCTGCGGCATCAGTTGCCCACAGATGTGTAAGTGGAGTACTTTAGTTCCATCCAGTCCTTGGGGACAAATACTCATGAGGCACCCATCAATCACCGGCGTTTAAAACGCCAGTTTGTTTCCACCCGTACTGCAATCCTGGAAAGGCAAGGGTAAAGGCTAGTTCTGATTGGCTTTTTCTTTGGACTCAGGGAGGCCAGGGAATTTGATCCTTCCTGTAATCCTTCCGAAACCCTGAATTCAAGATGTGCAGGTAACATGTCCGTATTTCTTCTAAGAGAATGCAGCTGAAGATGTTAGGCAGCAGGCAACATATCGCGGATGCTTAATGGGTGTGGTAAGTCTTCGAGCGCCACTCTGGTAAGAGCGCAGGGAGCTTCTCCGTGCCTCTAAAGGGCCACTGTGCTGGGAAGGTATAGGTAGAGGGGTGGTCCTGGAAACCTGTTGTCTGTCGTTGCCACACACATCCCAAGTACGCAGGGACTTGTAGACACTAGAGATGCCTTGGAAGCTGTGAGGCATCAGCACGACTGTAGCTGCACTTTGCTGCCTGTCTTGAGTCCCCCCCCCCCCCCCCCGTGAATCTGGAGATAGTGTGGGTTCCATACCAGAAAGTGTATCAAAGCTACTATGAGAGAAACGAGAGTCACTGAGTCTTCAGTTTACCTGTACCTATATAATTTATATCCACACTACACTGTAGAGCAGCCAGTGTGTTACAGCGTTATGTCTAAGTAAACAGTGTGCACATACCTGAATTAACATACTTTACTGGGGGCTCAGAGAATAAGAACACTGGCTGCTCTTTCAGAAGACCTGGCTTCAATTCTCAGTCCCCATAGGGTAGCTGACAAAGCGCCTGCAACTCCAGTTCCAGGGTATCTGGTGCCCTCTTCTGGCCTCTGTGGGTATCAGGAATGTGCACAGCGCACAATTTACGCATGCGGGGGTGGGGGGGGTGGGGTGGGGGCTTACATACTTAAAGTGAAATTTGAAAGTGCTTTCTTGCTTAAAAGGCTGAAGGTCCTCAGAGGTGTTGGAAATTGGCACTGATAGCCCTGATCAATATATACCTGCCGCAAACTTTCAGTTTGTAAAAACCACAATAGCTGCCAAGTGCCACATGGGAGAGTCTAGTGAAATTGGGCATGCTTGTCCCACACCTGGGTCTTTCGTCACTCTCAGTTTGAACCTAAAATTCTGTCTGTCTGTTACTTAAGGTTCAAACTATCTCATTTTACCTGTTTTAATACCAGTCCTCCTCTCCGGCCCTAACTATTCTCTTCCCAAAGACCTTAGCATAGGCTATGTAACACAATTTCATTCCTGCCTATGGGTCATCTCTCTGAGTTATAGGTGAAGTTTATGCAGGTAGAGGTATCTTGCCCTTTTGTTTGGTGTATAGCCTTAGCACCCAGAGAGATGTGTGGCATATGATATCTACTCAATAATGTATCCGATAACTCTTTGCTGAATGAATGAGCAACTTTTATATCTCGAGCTCCCCGGCCCCCAGTTTTCATTCAGTACCAGGCATGACGCACAATGAAGGACAAGAAACATCATCTGCTCCCATGTTTCCTAGGACCTACAATATGAACATTATTCTCGCTGAGGTCGGCCAGCTACCAAGGTCCTTGGGGAGGCTTCCCACATCTTATCAGGATAAAGGGCCTTGGAGAAAAGAAATTTCAGGAGGAGTCCCATCTCAGCATCAGCAATATAAAAGGAAGGCCTAATATAAATAGTACCCGTGAAGGAAAACTGTGATGTTAAGGGGAAATGTGTGTGCCAAGCTTTCCCCCAAACAGGGACCCCCAGACAGACCATGTGTATAATTTGTCCTTTCATTGTGGTCTAGGGGAGATGGTAAAATGAAGAGAATGTCCCCACAAGTGCTCATAGTAGCCCTAAATAAACTTAAGTAGGATTGCTGCTAAAGCCGACCTCAAGTGGTGGACGAATAGGAGTTTTAATTCTATCCATAAGCCACTATACCCACAGAAGCAGTATTGTAGTGACACATTTTAGCAAATGAAAATCATCATGTGGTCCAGTGTGTCAGCGTGCAGATGTTCATTGAAAATAATTTAGTTCTTTATACAGAAGTAGGGAAGAGTCTAGCTGTGTGCGCCTGTGTTTTTGTTTTTGTCTTTTTTTTTTTTAAAATACTTTTAAAATGTCATGGATGAATGCTAGTTCATAAAAGATCTAACTGGTCTTTAAATACTTTCACATGCTTTGGTTTATGGTCTTTTTCTGCAGTCTTTCTTTATCAGTGTTTCCAAAGTCGTTGTCTTTTCGGTTCTAACCAGAGTCACATTTTCTTTCTGGGTTTCCTTGGAGCTGCGTTCCTAGCGCTTGTCTCCCCTTAAGATTAATTGATTAATTGCTTTCTTCTCTGCATTCCCAAAACATTTATCACGGGTTGAGGTATTATTTATTTACCTGCCTCAGAGTTTCAAGGACATCTTCATCATCTTCGTTTCCTTGGTGACTGCTGCAGTCACTGCCTTTGAAACTTCAGCTCAGTAAATGGCTACTGAATTAGAGAATTAGAATAGGTTTTTGTCTTGGCCATGGATTCATCCTGCAAGCACATACTAAGGGATTTTTTGTATGCAGGGCACTTATTATATGTGTTTTGTAGATGCTTGAGAAAAATAGTAAATCAGATGCTCAAGTTCTGAAAATGCTATAATGTACTGTAAGAAAGAATAACAAGTCATGTGTAAAAATAACAAATCCATGGTGGAAGGTGTTATTGTCTTAGAGGTGTGTGTGTGTGTGTGTGTGTGTGTGTGTGTGTGTGTGTGTGTGAAAGAGGGAGGGTGAGGGAGACAGAGGTACAGAGAGAGGAAGGGGGAGAAATGAAGAGGAGGTACAGAGAGAGACAGAAAAAGAGAATTTCCTGACACAGTTCAAAAGCATCTTCCCATTGGCTAAGGAAATCTTTTCCCTATAAAAGTGGCTAACAAACTCACTCCACCCAGTACTTCTCTTGCTGTTTTAGAAGTTAGGCTAAACTCTGCCTTCGATCTGAAGACACACCTCTCTGCCTTCCTGTGGCACTGTGTGGCTAGAGTAGCAGTCTAAACGAGGGCTCCTCTCAAGGTTGTGTTCCTGCTTGCCTAACTTTCTGCATTTAAAAAGAAAACGTTTCCTTTCAGCCTTAGGGTATGAATTTCATGCATTCCTACTTTTTTTTTGGGGTGGGGGGAGAGGGGGGGAGGCTGCCACTAAGTGATAGTTCCTTTACGTGTTGCTACAAGTTCATCCCTAATTGCCATTAGGGAGTTGGCTCTAGAAAGCTGACAACAGAAGATAACAGTAAAACCATTGAAATAAATGATTCAAGCAAGGTTGTAGCCAGGAGTGTTTTGTTGTTGCTGCTCTTTTTCTTTGTAAGTTTGGTGAGACCAGCTTGCATGCTTGACATTTAATTATATTTAAGCCACCAGATTTTACAAACCGCTCCTGTGTATTTGCATTTACCACATATGGTATAAGGTGTTACTGGTTTGCATAATTAGATTTTTAACTGATGGGCACCAAGAAATGTCTCTGCTTTTGTTTAGACTTGGATTATCACCTGCATTTATCTTCTACTGCTCCTGTTTAATCCTCTGGTCAAAACCAAGGAGATCTGCGGGAATCCTGTGACTGATAACGTGAAGGACATCACGAAATTGGTAAGTAAGGAATGATTTTGGAAGCTACGACTCTTCGTTGTGCTTGCTGACCATACGTTTAGGGCACTCCTGCCCCAAGCTCCTAATTTTCTAAGACAAGGACTCACTTTATGAATCTAAAGGGGTTCTCTATGGCCAGAGGCCTTAGCTGTGAAACTGGTCCTTTGAACACGGACACAGTTACCTTGGTTCTTTGCTGGTCTTGTCCTCCCAGTGAAGGACAGTCACTGGCTTTTCCCATTGTCTGCGGAATGGGTTTGTCTGTGTGACTGTGTCTGCCACATGCCTTCCTGCTCCTGTAGGAAGCATAGCAGTGGGACACCTCCGAAGGCCATGTTCACCTTTCAGCACAAAGACAGCCATGTGTGGTAAGAGATCAATCCCAGGGAATGTGGCCAAGGGCCACTCATCTTGGTGCTTGTCACACTGTACACATGGGACTTGGTCAGAGCCAGCTTCCTGCTTTGTTTCTCTTGAGGCTTCTTTTAAGACTCAAGTCCGAGAGCAAAGTGCAACTGAGGTGCACTGTTTCTTGCTCTTGTGACCCAGGAGAGATGTTTTATACTTACTTGGATTACTGAGTATGATTTGAAAATCGTAAAAATTTTAGCTGGGCAATGGCTCAAGAAGCTGAGACAGGAGAATCATGAATTGGAGGCCAGCCTAATTCTATATGAACTAAAAGTAAGAAAAGCAAACTGAGTGAAAATTCCTTAGCTGTGTGGCTCCTGATTATTTTAAAATTGACTAGAGAACACAAGTGATACAACAATGGGGAAGAAATAGGAGTTTTGTGTGGAGGAAAGAATAAAATATTCTTATTTGTATTAATACAAGAAACAGGATGGGCTCCATGGCTCCGTAGAATGAGAGAGAGAGAGAGAGAGAGAGAGAGAGAGAGAGAGAGAGAGAGAGAGAGAGAGAGAAGAGAGAGAGAGGTGTTCACAACAGAACTTGAAAATACAAGTTGAATTCTGAAGTAAGGGTTTGGGTAATTCAGCCCCAGTGAAGAATTAGACACACACACACTCGATTTATGCAGATTCCTTGACATGCCAAGACATTCCAGGTTTAAAAGCATTCTTGCCTAGTGTGCACAAGGTCCTGAGTCTGTTCCTTAGCACTGAAAGTCATAAAAAAAAAAAGCTGACAGTGTATGTACGTTGCACTTGAAGATCTGGTGAGCACTGTAATACAACTTTGTCCTATTGGCTTTCCAGCTCAGTGTTGAGCCCCTGATAGATAGAGGGTGAGGAGGAATTAGTTTTAGAAACATAGATCATGGTTCCTTTCTTCAGGTTTCTTGTTACTTTGTGACCTAAGATATAATGTTTAAAACGTCGATATGTGTTTATGTTCCTTTTTAATTTTTATTTAATTAATTTATTCAGATTACAACTCAATTGTTATCCCACCACCTGTGTTTATATTCTAAGACCTGTGTATATCCATAAAAGCTGTTCATTTGTTGACACCCCACCCCTTGTGTGTGTGTGTCATTATATGAGTCTGAGGAATTGAATTTTGTTAGTAAGTGCTTTATCATTGAGTTACATATATCACCAGCACAGAAGTCAAGTATTTGGGAAATTTGTTTTGGTGTGTGTGTGTGTGTGTGTGTGTGTGTGTGTGTGTGTGTGTGTATACGTACGCGTGTTTTATTCTGTTTTGTTGCTTAAAATAAGATTTTCCTGAGTGGACCAGCCTGATCTCATCTAACTTTCGAGCTTTTTAATCCACACTGGCATTTCAGGTACATGCCATTGCACCAGGCTCATTGCCCTATTTTCTTTCCCATTGTTGTGAATTAAAAAAAAAAAACCAACCTAAGGGAGAAGGGTTTTTATTTTTATATTTTTGGCTCACCATCCCAAGTCGCAGTCCATCACTCAGGGGAAGTCAAGGTGGCAGGACCTCAAATCACCCCCACAATCAGCAGAAACCAAAACCTTAAAGCATAGATGCTAGTTCTCACCTCAGTTTATCCATTTCATGCCCAGGGAATGGTGCCGCCCACAGTGGGTAGGTTTTTACACATTAGAGCAATCAAGATAACCTTCCCGCCCCCCCCCCCCACATACACACAGAGAGATGCTCATAGCCAACATAATGTAAACCATCCTTCATTGAGACGATCTCTCCAGATAACTCTAGATTGTCTCTAGTTGACAAGTAGAACTCACCATCATACTCATCGTCCACTGTCGTCGGAGGACTGGAGAAAGGACGGGCTGCACTTTGATGTACATCCCCATTGCTTGTCGTGCTTATGAAACACTGGGCCCTAATCCAAGGACCTGATTCAATAAGCCTGGGAAAGGGTCCAGGCACCTACATTTTTCATGAAGTTCTGTAAAGAGATTTGCTTTAGAACAGAACAGTTTGCTTTAGATGGTCTATTCTGTCAAAAGTTTAGAAACAACGTGCTCAAGATGTAGCTCAGTCAGTGCTAGAGCACTTGCCTGTATAAAGCCCTAGGTTCAATATCTAGTACTACAAGGAAAAAAAAAATCAAGAGGACATTACTATCGCTGTAATTCAGTCCCAACTCTTATCTCTAAGTGCTTCTATATTATGTAGACTTTTAAGAATATCAGTTAATACCAAGCCTCAAGTAGGTCACTGGAGAATAAACTCCTGTAGCTGCTGTTACTATATTGGTGGACCCTTAGAGTCAGCGTGGGGAGCTACAAGCTTCAAATAGGTGCTTATGGGCTGGAGAGATGGCTCAGAGGTCGAGAGAGTAGTGGGTTCTGTAACTCCAGTTCTAGTGGATCTGATGCTCGCTTCTGACCTCCTTGGCAGCAAATACACACACACACACACACACACACACACACACACACACACACACAGCACCCAGGTACACATGCAGACAAGATACTCATACACATAAAATAAAATACATCTAAAAGAGAGGTGGTCCATTCGTTGGAAGATGAGGGTGCATCTGACCACAGGCTGGGCATATGAAGATTAGTACAATGCTTAAGAGAAACTACTTAAGTGTTATTGCCAAGTGTCCAAGGGACATAACTCAAAAAAGCATCACTTCCTGTAAAACATCAAAGTGGGATTTGCAAGTAGCACAGGTGGCTATTACAAACACCTCCTAAGATTTCTCTATGCTTGCCTTTATCTGGTGATTATTACCTTTTTATACTAAATTGATACATTAAGGAAAATTCCAAAAACATTAAGAAGATGAGGGAGAAGAAATGCCTGGGAGCCAGATGTGGTGGAACATGCATCCCAACACTCAGGGAGGTAGAGGCAGGAGGATTGCTCTAAGTTTGAGGCCAACCTGGCTTAAAATGTGAGTCTAGGACAAATGCTACACAGAAAAGCCCTGACTTGAAAAACCAAAGAGAGAGAGAGAGAGAGAGAGAGAGAGAGAGAGAGAGAGAGAGAGAGAGAGAGAGAGAAGAGAAGAGAACAAAAGAAAGAGAGAGAGACAGGGAGGGAGGGAGGGAGGAAGGAAGGAAGGAAAGAAGGAAGGAAGGAAACACAAACTGAATGCTTGGGCAGGGGGTGTTTTTACAGGAAGAGTGTATTTGTACAGTATGATACAATTTCTTACTCTGAGCTCAAATGTTAAATCACTGAACAAAGAAGAAAGATTTTTCTGCCATCTAACACTTGACTCAAGGGGAAAAACATCCAAAACTTTCTCTAGTGAAATCAGTATGTTTTCTTGGATGTCTTTTTTAATTTTTATTTTTGGATGTCTTATATTAAGACATTTGAAAATAAATCAAGTTAGGAAAAGCAGGACTCCAAAGATCTCCTGTAACTGAGTCACAGCCTGTATTTTATAGAGGAGGGAAATTAAAATGTATAAAACAGACCCTGAGCACAGAGAGCTATTGATTGAGTATGGCAGATCAGCTCTCAGATGTACAGTATGAGTGTCCCACTGTGTCAGTACAAAAACAGTGAGGCCAGCAGATGGCTCAGCAGGTAAGGGAACTGTATGACACGCCAGACAGCCAGGGTTTATCCCTGGTTCTCCAATAGAGAAGAAGGGAGAGAAGTGATATCCAAGAGTTGCCTTCAGGCTCACACACACATACACACACATACACACACTAGCACATGGCTGTGTACATGTGTGTGCATGAGCTTGCATGAGTGTGGACACACACACACACACACACACTAGCACATGGCTGTGTACAAGTGTGTGCATGAGCTTGCATGAGTATGGACACACACACACTAGCACATGGCTGTGTACATGTGTGTGCATGAGCTTGCATGAGTGTAGACACACACACACACACACACACACACACACTAGCACATGGCTGTGTACATGTGTGTGCATGAGCTTGCATGAGTGTGGACACACACACACTAAGTGTAATTAATTTTTCAAAAGTTCACTGCATAGCATAGGGTCCAGTCTATGCTAATGTGCACATTGGTTAAGATAATGAACGCTATATTGCTATCTCTATTTTTCAATTTTGTGGTATATAGTAAATAAGGTAGGTTTTTTTTAAGCCAGCTATTATCACATAGTTTCTTTCTGCCCCAGTGTTCTTGCCATTTATAATAAATTAGCTGTGCTTAATTTTATTAAATGATTGAGAGAAGTGAAACAGAAGAGTGTCTGGACCAGCACCTTCTGATGCGCAGCCACATGTGGTAGTGTTTGTGGTACTGGATGGAGAAGGAAGAGGAGGGTGTATCTAATAAAACTATATATAAAAAAGGAAACTGCATTAGTTCCTGGGTGTCTTCAGGAATAGTAGCTGTCAGAGGTTCCACCAGGCATCCAGCCCTCTGACTTTTGTCTATAGATCTGTGCTTCCAAATAAAACTTGTCTTGACGTGGATTTGAGCTTTTGACAGAAATCTCTCAAGTCATTGCTTTCACCAAAATTGGTAGGATATGAGGGGAACAGCACCACTGGTCCCTTGGGGAGCTGTATGGGCCCCAGTGCAGAAGTGTTGAGGTGCAGCTTCTGGGCATAAGTTTAAGAAGC
Source organism: Acomys minous (assembly GCF_964271855.1). Classification (NCBI taxonomy): domain Eukaryota; kingdom Metazoa; phylum Chordata; class Mammalia; order Rodentia; family Muridae; genus Acomys; species Acomys minous. Next base: position 102,483,475 of record NC_140490.1, read on the forward strand.
TTAAACCTGGAAAATGAAGGTAAACAGTGATTCTCCCAGCTACCTCAGCCATGGGACTTATGTAGGTTTGCCTCTCTATTCCTTATGTTTGTAAAGAAGTTAACTGTTTCCCATGATAATCCCTAAATCTGATTCATTCAACAGGAGGGACCGCTGAGGTTATGGGGCGAGGGGGGTGGAGAGTGGGGACGGAAATTGCAGAATTTCTTTAAACCATGGTAGGCAGAACATCTTGGTGGAAGGTGGGGACACAGGGCGGTATGAATACCATTGAATACCTGTTCATCTGTCCATAGGCAAGCTACTAGACCCTTCTAGGATCCACTTTTCTGAATGCCAAAATAAGAAACCACCTGGGCGGTGGTGCCGCACACCTTTAATCCTAGCAGTTGGGAGACAGAGGCAGGTGAATCTCTGTGAGCTCAAGGCCAGCCTGGTTTACAAAGCGAGTCTAGGACAGCCAGGGCTACACAGAGAAACTCTGTTTTACAAAACCAAAAAAATAAATAAATAAATAAATAAAGGAAAAAGAAAAAAGAGACACAGGCATGATTTAGAGTCCTTAACATTTGAAACTGTAAATTGTTCTTCTCCATCTTTTATGTTTGTTTCTGAGGAGGCTGTGTATATATTGCTTATTGCTTTCCTTACTTCTCAGAGAAGCCTGTGTCCCCAAGAAGATCATCTATATGATTAGAGAATTTGGAAACCCTTCCGAGCTTTTTTTTTTTTTAATTCCACAGTGATGTCTCATTAAGTTCCACCATCTAGAATAAATCAGTCTTGCCTGGACTAAAGGGAATTGTATGGAAAAAAGAAGGCCTGGCTTTGTAGGTTGTAGCCCTGGTGCTTTTCTGTGACACGAAGAAACGTGAGCTGGCATTAGGTTTTTGCTCTGTGCTCGCAGCAGCTTCTCCAGTGGAGAGCATCCCTTTGTACTCTCCAACCAGCTCAGTGCTGACAGTAAGTGGTAACTTGCACTGTGCCCACAGGCCTTAAGTATGTTTGCTTGGGTGATTCCCATGCCAAAGAAGCACATGATTTATAGCTTTACTTTTTTTTTTTAATTTCTTCTTGGACATTCTGTACTGCCCCTATGGTCCCCATGGTTTTTATTTGAAATCCTTCTGGCATGTTTACTTAGCATAATAGTTCATCTATTTACAGAACATTTTGCTTTGTTTTTGAAAAGTGTTGCAAGATTTGTTTTAAATGGCAAACTCAGACCTACCTAAGGAAAGGGTCAAGTATGTGGGGAGAGGACGAACCGAGCTTGAAGAATTCTAGGGGTAGTTAGGATGTTGAGGGCTTGTCAGTTGCACATGTGGGAAGGAGTCCAAATATTGAAATAGTTGGAGTGCATCCTTCCCATCTGCTCTCCCTATTCTTCTTTTTATTTGTGGTTCTCTTTTTCCTTTCACTTGGCGGAATTTAATTAAATGTGAATTTCTAATTCTTCTTAGCTGTTCTGTTTAATCTTTAGATATCTGCTGAATCATGAATTGTCTCTCTCAAACTGTCTTTTGAGGTAGATGGATGTTCATAATTGATACTGTCTTGCCAGTAGCCTGAGGTAAATGATTCATCTGTTGTTTATGAGTTACCAGGATAATAAACTGAATGTATTTCCTGAAGCATCTTCTCTTATTGTGATTGGGATGCTATTTCATTTAGAAGATCAATTACTATAACTTAGCTGGAATCGCCATAAGGTGTGTATATATATATATATATATATATATATATATATATATATATATATATACATATATATATATATAATTTTTTTTCTGTTGATAATAGCATAATATCTCAGACTTGGCCAGTTATGAAGAGTTTTAATTTGGCTCACAGTTCTGGTCCAAGACTGTATCTGATGGTTCTGTCTGACAGAGTCCTAAGACAAGGTAACGTACCACAAAGTGAGACAGAAAGCAAAGATAAAGCCTTGTCAACCTGGCTTATATGGCAAACACACACGAGATAGCCCATTAATCTGCACATTATAATAAAAGAACAATCCACATTACTAAGGACAGAGTCTTAGCTACCACTTCAAGGTCTCACATGTTCCCACCATGTTTTATAATGGGAGTTAAATTGCAACGAGACGGACTGTAGGATTAGTTTAATGAGCAAAGATGCTTGCCTAAGTTGAATCCTGGAGCCCACAGGTAGAAGAGGGAACTGAATCCCACAAGCTGTCTTCTGACTTCCACACGTACGTGTACACACACACACATGCACACACTCACACATGCACACACTCACACATGCACACATGCAGACACACATACCACACATGCATAAACACTCACACATGCACACATACAAACATTCACATGCACACATACATATGGGGGTGGGGGTTATAAATAAATGCAAAAAATAAAAATAGTTCCAGTGTTCATTTTGCAGAAACAAACTATATTCAAACTATGGCATCATGAAGGAGATTTTTAAAAATGACCTTATGCTAGAGTTGTATTTCATAGCTCAATCACAGAAAAAAGTATTTTTTAAGAATCAATCTGTTCTATTTAAAAGGAAAAATGCTACCTATCTATCTACTAATGAGTTGCTTTGAACTAATGATAGTTGGTATAGAAAATTTTCTGAAGCCATCTTAATTTTTAAAATCACAATTGAGTTCTCTCTCTCTCTCTCTCTCTCTCTCTCTCTCTCTCTCTCTCTCTCTCTCTCTCTCTGAAAAACCACCCAGATACCTTTGGGGGCAAAAATCAACGATAGCTGATCTAGTTAGTTAGGACTTTAGGCAGTACTAATGTGAAAAAAATTTGTCCAAAGGCACTGAAACATGTCTTCCTGAAGTCTGTATGAGGACCACAGGCACTGAAGCATGTCTTCCTGAAGTCTGTATGAGGACCAAAAGCCACATTATAGAAAGCTGGACAAGAGTGAACTAAAATGGATGCATTGAGTGTTTGCTGCTACAGCCATGATTCTTAAACATCATGGCTTCTGATGAGACTAAAGATCCTGACCCTCTTTCCCAGAAAGATTGAGAAAAGGAAACCGTGAGTCACTGCTGTGGATGTGGGAGAAACACTGAGAGGTGCTCAGCTGTCTAATGATTGCATGACTTTTAGGGACCTTGGTGGCATCTGTGTTATACGAGCCAGACATTTTAGATCAGTGACCCAGGGATGGAGTTAAGTGTCCTGACTTTGTGTTCTTTTCTCCTGAGTCCAAATACTTGCCGGGGCTGGTAAGCAGCCAGTGCCAGCTTGCCTTGCCAAGAAGAAATCTTGGCAAAGTTTTGAGCCTTTCCGAAAACTGTTCCCCTTTGCTGTCTTCCCCCCCCCCCAATGTTGCTGAATATGGTCAATCCTCAGATATCTAAGGAAGGCTAAAAACGGGTCCTTCTAATACAGTTAGTGCATTATGTGGTCCTGACCACCACCATGTTACCTTTGGGGAATCTAGACAAGGCCCCCACTTTTCTTTTTCTCCCTCTTTCCTTGTCTTCCTTATTTCCCCTTTTCCCTCTTTCTTTTTTTTCATCTCTCTTCTTTTAATTATTATTTTTAATTTATCTCTCAGTCCTCCCTCCACCTCCCATCTCCCCCAGACCCACTGCTCCTCCATTACTCTTCAGAAAAGAGCAAGCTTTCCAAGGATATCAACCAAATACAGCAGAAGATGCAAGACTAGGCATAAACCCTCATAGCAAGGCTGGATGAGGGAACTCAGTAGGCGGGAAAGGGTCCCAAGTACAGACAAAAGAGTCAGAGACACCCAACTGCTATTTTAGGACTTACCAACAGAAACTCCAAGCTAAACAACCACAGCATATCTGCTGAAGGACTAACGCAGACCCATATACACGCTGTGGTTGTCACTTCAGTCTCTGTGAGTCCCTATGAGCCCTGCTTAGTTGACTTTGTCAGCTATGTTCTAGTGGTGTTCTTGACCCCTCTGGTTCCTACAATCCTTCCTCCCCTCATTCTTGGGGTTCCCCAAGCTCTGCCTAATGTTCAGCTGTGGGTCTCTGTATCTGCTCCCGTCAGCTGCTGGAAGAAGCCTCTCTGATTCTTCGGTTCATCTATCTGTTCCAGTGGGATTTCAGATAGCCCAGGGGCGGCTGGCTTGAGTTCATTTTCCCTCCAAGTAGTCCGCATCCTCTCTCTTCACCTCCGAAGCGCGAGGATTTCAGTTGTGCACCGCCAGCACCCAGCTCCGGCTCCTGATTTTCCAGAGACTTCCGTCCTCTTGTGTAAATGTTGAGCAGGTGCCCAGTGCTTCCCTAGTGGCACCATAAACTCTCTTGTTTGTCCTTCTCCGTTCTCTCGTCCGTTCTTCTAGACTACTCATCCTAAATTTACTGCTGTTCCTTCCCTGCTGGCCAGAAAGTCTATCCAGACTAATCTTAGTAATTATCCACCTAATCCTCTTTCACAGGATCCAAGTAGGAAGTCCATGGAGATAATGCGATGTGCCTAAGGGCCACTGATCCTGTTGAGTAGTGCTGCCTCCCACAGGAACCTGTTAGCCCAGCACGCAGGTGACCCTCTCTGGTGTGTCTCTAGCACAGTATCTCTTTTCTAGCTAGTGTCCCAAATACACCGCAGGCTTCCTGTTTCTCCCCGTACACATGGTATTGTATTCCCTGTGTCCCACTCCACTGCGCTCATTCATACACCACGTCTAAGCCATCCTTCCTCTTCTTCCCTTCTTCCTTTATTTCCTGCTTTTTTTCTTACCCACCTTCCCTTCCTTTCCTCTACCGTGGGCTTTAGAGACAGGGTTGTCACGTAACCTAGGAAGGATAGATAAGTGTTACGTAGCTCAGGGTTCTCAAACCCAATGGCTATCCCTCTGCCTCAGCTTCCAACGTGCTGAGAATAAAGGCATGCATCACCGTGCCCAGCTAGCACTTAGTGTAAGCTATTTGATCATCATCAAACCTTTAGCCACAACTCTAGTCTAATTTCCATTTATGCGTGTGGAAAGGAAAAGTGGAAGTAGTTGAAGTAACTTTCCAATACCTGAGTTAGCAGGTGGGCCAGCATCCAACATAAACCGGCTGTCTTCAGAACCAGTGCTGTTGGCCCCAACTTCAAACCGCACACCTTTAAGCAACATCTGTCTTTCAGGTTGAAGGCTCTCTCTTCTCTCTACAACTTCCCCCAGTGATCAATAACCATCACAGACGTGGAATGTATTGCAGGGCTATTTGTGCTTTCTCCGTCCTGTTAAGCACACTTCAAATACTGAGAAAGGAATACAATAACTCACGAAATGATCGTAAATATCTGCAGCTGAGTTTTTCCCCCCCTAATTATCCTCAAAAGGTAATTGAAAACAAACACAGAAAGCCAAGTGCTAACGGGAGAGCCAGTGTTGTGGCTCTCTTGGTGTGCAGACACCAGCTCAGTGAGTCAGGGTTTCTCCCTTCCTCCAGGTGCTCCTGGTGCCTCTGACCTTGGAGTTACCACTTAACTTCCCACAAACCCCCATCCTCCCGCCCCCACCTCTGTCCTCATTTGTGAAACAGGCTTAATCAGGCACATCTCATGGGATTACAACAGTGACTGTATGAAAACTTACTGTAATTTGTAAAGCCGTGTTCAAAAATAGTCTTCTTTTTCAGTCCTACCAGAAGTCAAATATAGGTAGACTAGCTCAGCTCGGAGCTACGTCCTCCCCTGACATTGTGGAGATGATAGTGTCCTTCCTGGTCATAGAACTTTTTGTGAACTTCCTTTGGCTTCTTTAAACAAGCCTTTATGTACTGATTACTCATAACGTGAAGTTGGCCCATATCTCCCTTATCTCTGTCCTTTTGATATACCCTCATCTTACGGTTTTTAAATACTAATTCTCAAGTTCCATTTTAAAATGTAATTTAAACTGGATTCTCAGCAGCCTGTGTTTGGAATACTCACCACTTCTTGGTGTATTTTCCTCTCGGAATGACTTTAATCTACATGGCTAGTCCATCATGCCCTATAATAATATAACTGCTTAGTCTTGTGCCTGCTAAGGTTTGTCGGTGCCACTTATGAACAATGACTAGGTCAGTTTGCTTTTCGAACTTGGGCGTGATCGTATAGAATGCAAAAGAAGCATGGTGGAAAAAGTTGATGAGAAGAAGAAAGGTAAAGCATGGCATTAACTCCTGAGATAAAAAATGCGCCGCCTTCTACAGGAGCCCAGGAGTATTTACAGTGGACACTGAGAACTCTTCTACACTGGTACTAGGACAAGCATGAGGTGGATTAAGTGGCAGAGATTCACAAGGAGATTTTCATGTACCATCTGGCCACTAACTCTCACAAATAGTAGGATTACAGGCATGTGTCACTATGCTAGGCTACTACGTAGCGTTTTACATGTAGACTATTGGGCACAGTCTGTTCCAATGATTGAGAGGCAAAAAAAAAAAAAATTGAACATGTGCAGCTGAACCACGCTGCAGTGAGCCTTCTGTTATCGGGGGGAACCTGAATTCTAGTTCACGCATAACAAGCGAGAAGCGAGTGACTTCCGCCAAATGCTTTGGTCTCTTTAAGTCTCAATTTCTTTGCTTGTTAATCACAGATACCGTATTAGGGAGATGATAATGCCACTTGCACTGTTAAGAGCACAGTGCCTAGAATATCATAAATACTTGAAAACGATTGGGCCCCTTTGCTGATAATCATCACATGAGTTGCACACAGAACAGTTGTTAAATTTGTCCACCAAGGCTAAAATGAGTGAGAGATGGATTAACACTACCTTGGGATCGATTACTACCTTGGCTCTGCTCTGACCATGTCTGTGTTTGACTAGCATTTTGTCACCGAGTTGCTTTCAGATTCTATTGGCAACACCAAGAAGCAGCATATGTAAAAGCTTATAAAAGATAACCTACACCTGTAAGTATGTGATCCCTGCTTCCTATAGGAACAATGAAGACAACAGGCACAGAATAAAGGCATTATACACCGTTGAAACCAATTTCCTAACTAGTTCTTAATTTAAACAAAGAAACAGCAGCAGCAGCAACAACAACAAAAAACATGGCTTGCTATTTTACTATGTGTTTGGCACATTCACTTAACTAGTAACAGGTAACAGGATATGTGTTTTATAAATGAAAGAAATCAAGCTAGTTTAGCTTAATTCCAAATTCTCAGTTCCCAGCCCACTGCTTACTCACTTATACCACGACTATTGCTATAAATGTGTTAGATGCTTTCAAAGCCTTTAGAAGGTAGCCAGATAGGTGAAGCATGCCATGCTCAAGCCAAGGTAAGTGAACTAAGTTCTATCACAGAACCCAAACTTTCCTAACTAAACTCTACAGTGTCCACTTTTTAAAAGAGAAGCCTTATCCTTCTGATGCTTGCCTGACTCACAGGCTCAGCTTGGAACAGTAGCCCTCCAGCCTGCGCGTCCGTCAGCATCACTGCAGGACTTGTTACATAAAACGCAGTGCGCCTGCTAAGATTTTCCTTCTTCATCACTGACAGGAGAGGCGTTAACAACCTATATAGAAACCAACTGGAAAACTGTCCTATAGGGGAATTCCAGTGTTACAGTTGGAAATCAAGCGTCATAGATACGTTTTTCAAAACCTCAGTAGGATTAGGATAAAGTAGTGGTCGTAGGTTCTCCTCCAAGACCCATGACTTCGCTAGCCCTGGGTAGTTGGCTGGGTTTCCAGCACCAGGTATGGTATATACGTAGCCATCCATAATTGGATTTAGAGTTAAAAAGTTTTATCACTGTATATTGGACAACAAAGGGCAGTGGAATGTAAATGATATGACAGATTGGATGTATGAATTTTCTCAAGGAATTTTTTTTTTGTATTTACTCACTTATTCATTTATTGTTCTCTGTAGGTGGCAAATCTTCCAAATGACTATATGATAACCCTCAACTATGTCACCGGGATGGATGTTTTGGTATGTAATCTGCATGTTTCTGAGTTGTGTTTTAGTAACTAATGGGGTAAATGGGACCGTCCATATTAAAGATATCATCTACTCTTTGTCTTCATTTAAAAATGATGTCTTTACAGATTTTGCCATATACTTTTTAAAAATGTTTCCCTCAATTTGCTGCTAGATTGTGAGTGAGCATTTCAGTGTGTGTTTTAGGCCTGTGTACTAAAAGGAAATGGGCCATTTTCTTTGGAGTTAGCCATTGATGTCTCCTTTTCCACTGGATCTCTCTTAAAGAGGCCTGAATGTAGTAGAGTCGTGTTAATGTTTTTTTCCCTTGACAGTGTCTCATATATATGGTAACTCTCGTTCCGATTTCATTTAAGGACATGGAATATTTTATTTCTGAACTTATTAACCATGCAATGGATCTTTGAATAAAAGTATTTGGTTATAATAAAAAACTCTCCCCTGTGATTGAAACACGATTACAGTGATAGATGTGTGGATATGAAATAAACGTAGAGTGTGTAGCCTCTTCACGGAGCTTATCATACCTTAGCATTGCTCAGCATCCACTTCAGATGTTTCCCCTGATGGTAAAATGTCATAACTCAGCCTCGTTCTCATTCATGCCTTTCCCCCTCCCCACTACTCCCCATATTGTCTCTTAATGGTATTATTGTGAGCTACAGTTTTCTGTTTTGATGTAAATTTCTGGGTGTTTGGCTGTGGGCAAACTCCACGAGAATTATGTAGACCAAAACAAAAAAACAAAACAAAAAACCCAAGCATGCTTTTATACATTCATAAGACATCAAGCTTTGCCGTACTGGAAGATACAAAGTTGATGCTGTTGTTCTCTGTGTTCCAACTTGCAATTAGCCCCATGTTTTCAACATGTACTATCCATGACGACTCACTGTAGCTGTTGTAATCTGGGACTAAAGTTAAAGCCATTTGAGCTGCCCCCTCTTTTACACCGCTATACCAAATACTCACAGCCTGTTGTTTATGCATATGCTGTGTCTGGTTTCTGTAGACCCCTCAAGCAAAAGCATATTTCTACGTTCTTCACGATGCCTTTCAGATACCACACAAAGTTTTCATTTCGAGAGACTGTCCTTGGCTACACTTCTTTTACTTGATGAGAATTTTTTTTTTAAAACATAAACTGCCGAAAGTTCTTTAGAACTCCCTAGAACATGTGTCTTCCTGCTGGACCAGCTATCTTCAAGCCTGGCCACTGTCAGTCCGTTATGGTCTGCGACCAGAGAGGGAAAGTTAGAGCAGCTTGAGAATTAGTCAGCGCAGTCACTTAGTCAGCAAGTGTTTGCTGAAGAACCTGTGCTTACACATTTCAGCTCTGGCCTCAGCATTTGAGTGCTCGCCCAACACACGCAACGTCCTGGATTCCATCTCTGGCACCACAAAATCAATCAAACAAACAAACAAACAAACAGGCAAAAATTTTAACAAGAACTGTGGGCAAAGTGCCTAGCCTTTTTGTTACACTTTTTTTTTTTTTTGCAAATCAATGTCACCCCCACACCCTGGCACACCGCCCCCCCCCCACACACACACAAAGGTGACAAGCAGCCCCGTGCATTAAGCAAACTTGTTTGTATTAGCAAAAGACTCAAGAAGGTTTACAGCCCAGACTTAGTTTGACCAGGGATTCTACAGCGTAAACATGACAAACCTTCAAGAGAGCTCCGACTCTCCCATCCTCCCCTCCCCTCCCCCATCCTCCGTCTGACTCTTAACTCTGGGTTACCGAACATGGGGATGTGGATAATTACAGTGATGAGCCAAGTGTGTTAGAAGGAAGCTTCTAGGTGACTGCAGCAGCCTAGAGCCTGGCTATTTCTAGGCTTGCTCAAAAGCGGTCCTGCTGCTCTCCGCAAAGCAAGTGTTAAACAACGGGGGAGGGGGGGGGGAGAGGAGGCGGGGGGGGGGGGGAAGATAACTAAATAGATGCTTTCGTGCCGGTCTAATCATAGACAGTGCTAACTCATAAATTTCAGCATGGGCTGGTGATAGCTAGAGCCAGGCTTGTAAAAATTAAGCCGACTTATTGCCACATATTTTGTGCGTGTTTCTGCAATTGAGAGAAGCCTGCTATTATTTGGTCTTGGCAGGCTCTAGTGGAACTACTGAGAGACATTGTTCTTGGCCACCGCCGTTGGCAGGAGAAACCAAGCTGGTGCGGAGGGCTTAGCCCAGAAACTGGGGTCTTACCCTTTACCTTCATTTTAAGCGTTCGCGTTTCTGCCAAGACCAGAGGCGGTTCCCAGTTGAGTGGCCTGTGGTGATTTGTTGGTGGTCGGAGTCCCAGCTGCCTAATCTTTTTGTCTTTAAACAATGGAGGGTGGAGTGGGACTTGATGCCAGAAAGAGTCCCTGGGGCCAAAGCAATAAAAGTCAGCCTTGGGCACTGGGTGGGATACGGTTTATTTTTTCACTTTTGTTGTAAAGAGCAGCTAAAGACTGAAAAGGAAAGCCTACTTTCCTCACTGGCCTTCATAGAAAATTAACCTAGCAGATTCTCTCTCAGAAAAAATGGAATAGCAGATTGTGGTCATCCGGTTAGTATACAAATCCACTGATAAACGCTGTTTTATAAATGTTATTTGTTTGTTCACTTTACATCCTGATTGTAGCCTTCCTCTCCTCCTAGTCCCCGCCCCATCCCACCCCCACGCCCCACCCACCCCGCCACACCTCTCCCTCTATTCTCCCTTCTCCTCAGAGGATAGGGATGTCTTCCATGGGTACCAATCCTCTCTGGCACATTAAGTCACTGTAGCACTATGTGCATCCTCTCTCACTAAGGCCAGACAAAGCAGCCTATTTAGGGGAGCAGGATCCAAAGGGCGACATCAGACTCAGAGAGCCCCACCTCCAGTTGTTGGGGGATCCACAGGAAGAACAAGATACACATCTGCTACCTGTGTGCAGGGGGCCTAGGACCAGTCCATGCATGCTGTTTATTGGTGGTTCAGTCTCTGTGAGTCCCCATCACCCCAGGTTAGTTGGCAGTTTATTCTAGCTGCAATAGGGAAGCAACAGATCGTATCTTAAAGCCCCTCTCAAAAGTCCCTTAGTCTTTATGGCACTGAAATTTTTGAAGGAGCCACTTGAAAAAGCATTCCTTTTCAAACATGGCTGATGGTTCCTACTAAATGCTGTGGCGTTCATGCATTCTGAGTCACGATGTCACATGATGACACCTACTCTCCTTGTCTTTCCCAGAGCATCCAGGGGATGACATACACTGCAAGGCTATTTGTTTCCTCCACCTGGTTAATATGTTCAGCTGATTCCTGTGCATTTACTTATTAACAGTCTTAGAGACATATTAAACTCACGTGACCATCCTGCTCCTTATCAAAATTTTGTAACCACTGATCTTTATTACCTACACTAATCTTTGCTGTTTCATGGTTTTGGTTTTTGTTTCTTTGGGTGCTTAGGATCAAACCCAGGATTGTGCGTATGCCAGGCACACTGAGGCATATTCCCAGTTCCTAAAGCATTTTTAAAGGGAACAACTAAGAAGGAATTGATTGATTGAGGACTTCTATTATTACTGAGAGAGTACGCCTTTTAGCTGTCTTCATCTGTAGCCTTCCTTGGGTATCCACAGCCTCACTTTGAGGCTGTTACCATTTTCTTTCATCTGATTCTGGGCTCTTTTTTTTTCCCCTTTGTCATTCCAGGACTTATTATTGGATCCTTTGTTTCTCTGGTTGACAGAGTGACTTAAAAATAATTATACAATGGCAGATCTAGTCCTCCTTCAAATATGCTGACTGACATCTTAGTCATCTTCAGAAACAGGTGTATTACAGCACTAGTTCAGAATCCAGCTTCCTGAGAGCTATGGGACTATTTGATGAACCCTCCTTCCCTAGCTCACAAACTTTATAAGATGAAAACTCTATATGTACGTTGTTGTCTTACATTGTGCTCTTCTACACCTGTAGTGCCTTCCGGATGGTAGGATGCTTAATACATATTTAATAGAAGGATGCAAAGAAAGGAAGCAGGAGAGTGCCCTGATGTGTATCACTTGTCATTTCCTTGGTTTCCAAGGTGACTGTGAAGTCTGGGTACCTGTAACTCACTACACACTATCTGAACCTAGATGCTGCTGCTATCTCTTCTTTATACTTGTGCACACTTCATGACATCTTGGCTGTAAGAGTTCTTAATTGTGCATGTGAGCCTTCTATTCTATTTGTATTGAGTCGTTTCTGTTCAAGAACCATTTCAATGTTCCAGTTTGCCAAAGGCTGAGGGCCAAATCCCTAAACCTGCTGTTTATAAGACTCCCTAATCTTGCCTCATCCTAGCCTTGCCATTGTAACCCCAGTTTTCCCCTACATCAGCTCACCACCCAAGCCTGAGGCATCACTGCCCCCTAACATCGTGCTTGTTCTCAACCCCTGTGCTATGCTGAGTGCTGCTCACCTTTGCCACAGGTGGCCTTTCATCTGCCCATGTACCCTACCATGGACTTGTGGCTGTTTTGGAACTCAACATGTCTTAGTGACCAGCTCTTTTAACAGCAGATTAAGGGTCTCCTATTTATAAAAGGCCATCATCTACGCCTCTAGACTGTGCTCTCTCTCCCCCTGATTAATATTGGGACCATAGGAAATTAACGCCATGTGTAGACTGAGCGGAGTGTCTTGATTGGTGGTCAGCAACAGTCTGCTGAGGGCGTGCTGGCTTTTAGCTGACTATCTCTTGATTTCTGTAGAATTGCCTAAAAAGCGTTCATTGTGGGTAGATCATAGCATTACTTACAGGGCAGCTGAAGAGCGTGTATGGTATGTGCCCCTTTCAGGGTGTTGTGAGGGATAATTAAGATATTTGTAAAAAGAGTTATGTATGATGTGCACCTAGCTCTCATCATCTTTGCTGTTATTTTCAGGGTGATGATAACTTGGTAATTTTGAGATAGACTCTGGTGGTGTAGCCCAGGCTGGTCTTAAGCTCGAAGTCTCCTGCCTCTTAGCCTCCCAGTGCTGCTGTTACACTGATGTGCCTCTGTTCCCAGATGCCATGGCTATACTGTTACGTTTTGTTTGTTTGTTCTATTTTTAACTATAGAAAAGATGGGGATGGCCTCTTTGACCTTGTTGCGTTCCTCTCCATTCTCTATATGATTCTTTGTGTATAGTATTTACTAAAAACAAAACAAAACAAAACCCCAAACAAACAAACAAAACCCTTATCAGACATTTCATTGTATTGAAAATGCCAGGTTTGTGAGTACTGAAGAAGCCCATCTTGTCACACTAATAAGGACTCCTCTGATCCTTTTTAACAATGGTAAACTCCAGATTAACCAGGAAAAGGGAGAGGAAGAGAAAAGGAAAAAAAAGGGGGCGGGGAGAAAAGGAAGGAAGGTAGGTCCCATTGTTATAGGATGCTACAGAACCTCCCTGCCAAGGGCCTGGGCGTGTGCAAAGCTCCTAGGTTTCCCTTTCCTAACCCTACCCTAACCTGCCTGATTCTGTGCAGATTTCCCCATGTCTGTGCAGAACGCTTCTTCATTACTCCACAATTGTTTCAGAGTACAAAACGACACACACACACACACACACACACACACAGTTTGAGCCTGGCTCAAAGAGTAATTATAGCTCCTATCACCACTACCAATTGTTGCGGGGATTTTTCTTACTGGTTTTTCTGAGTCAGGTGTACACCATCATCTAAGCCATGGCCTAGCAAAACACGTCGCTGTACATACGGATTTAGGTTATCTACCTCTACGATAATGGACTACTTACTATAGAAAATAAATTCGGCTAAGTGAAGGAGTGTGCCCCCTGCTTTATCTACTTTTACCCCTCATTTAGGATAAAAGTATTACTTTTTAATTTTGATTTCACTTTATTGAGACAGGGACTTGTGTAGCCTAGGAAGTCCTTAAGCTCAGTGTAAAGCCAAGAATTACCTTAAAGTCCGTATCTTCCTACTTCGTCCTCTGACGTACTGGGATTATAGCTCCATGGCCCCATACCCACCTTAAGAAAGTTGTTTTTAAAAAGAAATAGGAAGGAAGGAAGGAAGGAGTAAAGAAGAAAGAAAAAAGAAGACCAAAAAGAAGGAAAGAAAATGCGTAAACCAAGATTTTGAATAGTGGTTTACATAGCTTTTTAGCGTATTCACCTACAGCTCTAGGGCTCAGCTTAATAAATGAGATTGAGACACAGTTTAGAACATGTAGGCGAAATTGCTGTCTGATAGAAAAGAAAGAACCACATGTAATCTTCAATCGTTGAGTAGCCACATTAAAAAAAAAAAGTTTAAAAGAACAGATGCAATTGAGTGTAATCAACTCTAATTAGCTTACAATGTGCCACATACAACCATTTACTTTGCAATTAATAGAAAATTACCCTTAGAATATTGTACCTTCCTTACCTTATTGGAAATCCACTACATATTTCAAAGCTATAGCAAATTCTACCTCAGGCACTAAGTGTCCATCATGGCATGTTGCAATAAAGAGCCACCAGTGGGATTAGACTCCACATTTGCCAGCACAGATTAGACAGATCCCTTTGTTTTACAGATGGAGGAAGTGAAGCACTAAATGAATTGACTCACCTAGAATTAATTCAAAGCTAGGTGACAGGGGCTAAGGACTGGTTCTTGCCCATCCTTGGAATGTCTCCTCTCTTTGCAAAATTTTGGGTGTGGCTTGGGGGGGGGCACTGATAGGCCTGTCCCAAGAAATAGCATGGGTTTATAGCCATACCACGTGGGTTGATTACCATCTCAGTTAGAGTGAATATTGTCCATCCCTTTAATTTGGAAGAAAATGCAAAATTAGTGCTAATAACCCAAATGAGTTGTTCAGGGGAGGACCAGACAGCGTCATCCCCAAACCCTGATCATCCAGAAGGAATTATGCTTTGGGAAGTCTATACTAGCCATGTCAAGACATAGTATTTTACAAAGTGCTTTTAGAGGAAAATTCAAATTTTCCCACCCACAGGATTGATATTGCCATTGCCATGAATTAGAGACTGCGTGAATACTTGTTGTGAATACCATTGAAAGTTTACCAGCTGGGGCTTTTCTCCCTCAGAATCTGATTGATATTGGCAGTGCAGCAAATTTAGGCTCAGTAAGATAGCACATAGCTACCACATATGCTTTGCTTACTGTGAATTTCATGAATCTTACGGTGACCACAGAGAGACTGTAAGTCTGAAATGGATGTAGAATAATGTGTCAGATTCTGAGAGGACGCAATATGCCAGACTTAGCAAAACCTCAAGATATTTCTACCATGTTTTCTTCGTGCATGGCTCAAATTGCCCAGTTTTGATACTGCAGGGTAGGCTGCATCACACATCTTAGAGAATCCATTCATCTTCTTTCTAACATTTGCTTGGTCTTAGGAATGCATGGGGATTTTCATCACTACCCCTCCAAAGCAGTGGTATTCCTACTTGTATTTAGATTACTGATATTTATACTTGTCTTTCATTGTATCTTTTATTTAGTCATGTAGTAAAATCACAGGACAGTGATTTGATATTAAAATCCTTAAGGAAGTTCATAGGTAAGTCATTAGTGCTACTGATCTGCTCATCGTCCTAAGATGTTGGTTTAATGCCGTGAAGTCAATTAGCATTCTAGATTAACACATGTTACAAATATATAGGAGTGGGGAACACGCACTGTTCCAGTAGTCTCACACAGGCCCGCTCCAATTAACCCAGAAAATGGAAGTCAGAAGGTGCCAGAAGGGGAAAGAAGATTATATGAAACACGGAGTCAAAAAAAATTTTTTTTCAGGCAAATTTTCCTACTCAAAGCTGTCTTTAATTCTTCCTTTGATAGCTCTATCTATGGATTGGGGGAGGGGGAGTCAAATTACATGCTATTATGAAATGTGAAAGCTGTGTGCTGTCTTTTTCACACTCTGTGTTACTGTTAACTTTCCTAATCCTTCGCATTCTGCCAGTGAAAGAGAACATTCTATCTTATGTTCTTCTTATGACTGTTGTAAGTTAATATTTGCTTTAAAGTACTTTAAGTTTTAAAATGGCCTCTGAAAGATAAGAAGCAGTGATAATGCCATTTTAAGGCAAAGGAAAAAGGATTCCGTTTGTGAATTTGACAACAGTTAATCATCTATTTCATAATCATAATTTTGGAAGAATTGAAACACAGAGAGCTCCCTCCTATCATCTCACAAATGAAATACTTAGTCCATTGTGCTTTGTTTCCTTTGCAAATCATTGACTATATTTAATTAAGAAGAAAAATAGAAGGGCAAGAAACTGCTTGATGTTCTAGTCAAAACTGGTTTCCCTCCGTCCCCTCCCCCAGGCAAGAAGGTCAAAAGAGGCCAAAAGTGAAGGTGATCTGCTTACTTTGTCTCCTGAATAGAGCCTTAAAAAGCTTTTGCATAGCTGAGTAAACAAATTAATGAATTTATAGGACTGAGTTAAAGATACAGTCTTTTCAAGAGAATTATGGTCCAAAAATAATGACTGTTGGATAAAATATAATAGCAAGGGATTAGAAATATGTGATGCCCAAGAGTTTATAGCAAGCTTGGTGTTTGGTGGCATGTTTCTCCTACCCCAGTACTCTGGGAGGCTGAGGCAAGAGGATCACAAGGTGGCAGCTCATGTGTCCTTCATATCAAGGTCTGTCTGTCTGTACAGCAGAATAGGATTTGGGGACAATAAGGGAAGAAATCAATGAATGGATTTATGTCAAAAATTGTTATTATTAGGACAAGTTGTCTCTGTGTTTGAGAGGATAAACCTTGGGAACCGCTATCTCAGACTTGATTTAAACCTCTGAAAATAAGAGAAGTTATAACCAAATAGAAAGGAGAAGATGAAATGTCCTAAATACCGAAACACAAAAAGCTAAACACAAGGGATAGTAAATCTAGAACTGCCCAGGTTAAAATAAGAAATGAATGAGCACCGTCCTCTACTGTGGCTAGGGGGCTTTGTGGGGCACAGAAAGAGAGAAGAGAGAAAGAACACTTTCCGAAAGGAACAAGCACAGGATAAAAGGAGTGCCTCATTTCAAAACAAGGGAATTTAATTGTGTCGGAGGACCCAAGAGGATAGGCAAGAATATTGGCGACATGACATAAAGAGAGTTTAAGATCATAATAACATTCAACCTGTTGTCATTGAAAAGTGGCTTGGCCGGGACCGATGGTGCGCGTTGGTGAGGGCTACGCTGCTGTGTGAATACTACAGTGTCTGCTGTGGTCCGTCCTATCAGGCAGCAGTTGTAAATGTGCAACTACACATTTTGTAAAAGTAGCTCAGAAGGCTACTGCCTCAAAGGAGTTATCACTGCCCGAATAGGAGAGAGCCTTAACAGTGAGTCAGCATGAAGGGGCTTTGAAGGGAATTCACTGGCTTGTTAACACTCCAAGTAGGCATCTGTCTGTGCTTCACGTGAAGGGTGCTGAGCAGCAGCAAAGAATGTGTTGTCGATGGAACCCAAGGAACACGGAGACTGTCAGAGCTTAGTCGCGATGACTTAGTCAACACGTCATCCCCCTTGTCACATTTTTCTTTTTCCCTTATGATGCTTGGAACTGAACCTTGCGCCTTGCATAGGCTAGGCATGTGGTCCTGTCATTGAGCTACGTTCCCAGCCCACGTACATTTGTTTATTCCTTTCCTGAAACCAGGACCAACATAATAAAAGGTTTGATGATGTTTAATGGTTGTCTCTAGGAAGTGGAGCATACCAATCTTTGTATAAACCAAATTCTTTTTGTTGTTGTTGTTGCTGCTGCTAGATTATGTTAGTTAAAACTGTTAGGTGAAACAAATGTATAATAACTCTGTAAATTATAATAAATTAATTAATCACTCAAGTTCCCCCCCCTCGGGTAAGTAGAGAAATCAGATTTATTAGCTTGACTCATTTTATGTGACATTAATTATCGTGAGTACTCTGATAATAAAGAATTCAAGTTTTGAAGAACAATTGAGCAAATAAATATATCAACCCAGACAAAAAAAATCCATCTTTCTCATTAGTAGAGCTCTCTTGCAAAGTAGTCCATTAAGCAAAAACATACTCAATTTATTATTACATTTCAGTGTTGTAATAAAATTTCTAGAGAACCAGGCGAGACAGGTGCAGGTTCACAGCTACAGCCTCTGGGAGTTGGAGGCAGAGGAGCAGGAGTCTAGGCCAGTCTAGGCTGCTTAGCTGGTTCAAGACCATCCTTAGCTATAGTGTAAACCACTGCCTCAATGCGGCTGAGCATCTTTCTCAGTGTAAAAGTACTCAGCTGGCAGAAGCAAAGCCCTGAGGTTGATCCCTGGTACTTGGAGGGTGAGTGTTTTGATAGAAATGTGCGTTGCTGCCATACTCTGCATAATACCCTTGATTTTTATGGAGATAAAGATATATTTTTACAAAGTGCAAAACAGTTACTCTTTTGGGGTTTTTCCAAGAGTGGTAACCTGGAATGTAGTGTATTTTTGTAGTTCTTTTTTTTTTTAAGAGATTTTTAAAAGTATTTACGTTGATGAGTGTTTACTTGCATGTATGTGCAGTATATGTCTACCAGGTGCTAGAAGAGGTCACTGGATCCCCTGCAGTTGGAGTGAGAGGTGATCGTGAGCTGTCCCGAGGATGCTGGGAAGTAAACCTAAGGCCTCTCCAGAAGCAACGAGTGCTCTTAACCACTGAGTCCTTTCTCCAGCCCCCAGTTAATTTCCTTCATCCATATATCCCTTTAGCACATAATTTCGGAGCAACAACCAGATACCCCAGAATGCTCTAGGCTATAGAGGCACCACAGAGAGCAAGACTTTTTAAAAATGTTGCCTTTATGCAACTTACGTTCGAATTATGCAAGCTATCTCCGTAATTTTCATGCTGTACATGTGCGATATGTGATTCGGAATTTAAGCAGTTAGAGCTGGTTCCAGCTTCCAATATCTCTATCTAACAAATGGGCAGAACTAGCTTCACGAGTTAGCCCCGTGCTTGGATTAGCATTCTGCTATCACAACCTTGAAGTTTTAAATAGTTTTTGAGTAAATTGTGGCATGATAATTTTCAACAAGAAATACACTTTCATTTCGCAGGCACTCCCACATATAACAAAGCTGGTGCTGCCCACTAGGCTGAGGTTCTTCTCTACAGATCTCAAGCCACATCCCTACCCATGTAAACCTATCTAGTTAGAAGCCGTGAAAGCTATCGAGACCTTTGGGTTAATTTATTTTAGACTTGGGAGTTCCTTCAGAGCTAAGATTCCCTTTCCTAAAAATTTCTGGTCACCCCATCTGTATCCAATGTCCTTTGAAAACACAGTGAGTAAACCATAAGTAATCTTCCAGAGAATTAAAGTGGATTGGTTCGTGAACATTGTGTGGGGTAAGAACCGGCTTTCTGTTCTTTTCATTTTCTTTGGTGGTAGGACAAAATCATTGACCGTTTCCTTGGATCTCAACGCATTTGTTTATTTTGAAACGGATGTTAAATCTGACTTGAACAAGACAAGAACTGACCTGCTGGGTTCTGAGGACATTCTTTGTCCTGCAGTCAGCAACTAAAGCACTGGCAGATGTGAAAAGCGCTCTGACTTTGCCATACTTATTAATAGATGCTTTCTTTTTTTTCTTTGAATTTCTTCCAGCCTAGTCATTGCTGGCTAAGAGACATGGTAATACAATTGTCACTCAGCCTGACTACTCTTCTGGACAAGTTTTCCAATATTTCTGAAGGCTTGAGTAATTACTCAATCATAGACAAACTTGGGAAAATAGTGGATGACCTCGTGGAATGCATGGAAGAAAACGCACCTAAGGTAACCTGTGAATCACAACCCCTTTTGGGGGGGGGTTCCAGTTATCCTTTCCCAGGGATCGCATATCTGGTATGCAGGATATCTGATATTACATTGCAAATTATAACAGTATCAAAGTACCATTATGGAATAGCAATAAAAATGATTTATGGTTGAGAGTCACCACAACATGAAGAATTGTATTAAAGTTTACAGCATTAGGAAGGTTAATAGCCACTAACCTAATTGGATAAAAAGCTCAGCTAGCTTAATGCTCTCTTTCCTTGGCACTCTTGTCATGTTAATAATCTCTTCATGACAGTTTACCATTGCTGTTGTTTTACTTTCTGATTTCTGAAGTTAGAACATACTTTGAAATTCACAGTTTCTCAGCACTGCCTTATCTATGCACATTATGCTACTATTGGAGATAGAATGCCACTTCATTTATAACAAGGAGGAATCCCCCCCCAAAAAAAACCCTAAAAACCAGTTACATCACAAAGTTATCACAAAGGAAATAGCATATGTATTGAGGATTTAAAGATGACTTGTGTTTAAGAAATGGCAGTGTTGGGTAAATCATTACAAATAACAAAAAATGTGCATTTACTAGCCATGACCATTTTACTAGAACCCGAGAAATTATATGTGTGTGCTATTAATATTATAGAATATTAATTGTTTATGTGTTTTTTAACATAGAGCTATGGTTTGGTTCATTAAACCTTATATAAGTTAGTCGTACTATTATTTTCTTTGTGATGTGTTTCTGTCATCTGATATTGTTCATAAGATATGCTAACTTTCATACACATAACATTAGTTGGTTGTTTTTGCTATTTATAGAGTATTCCATTATAATTGAGGTTATGACTACTTATTAAGCCACTCATCCATTGACTTGATATAAGGATTACAAATACTCCTGGTCAAAGTTTTCTCTGTCTTGTGATTATATGTGCAGCAAAGTTTCCTAAGGTATTTTTCTGTGAGTAGAATTTCTAAATCAGTGTATAAAAGTTTCCTCTGGGGCTGGGGAAATGGCTCAGCAGTTAAGAGCACGGACCGTTCAGAGAAAGACCCAAGTTTACTTTCTGGAACTCACGCTGAGCAACTCACAAGCCTTGGTAATTCCAACTCCAGCAATATGATGCCCTCTACTGGACTCCATGTGTATCTTCACTCAAACATGCACATACCACCTCCACCACGCCAATACATATGTACACATAATTAAAAAAATAAAACATCAATGGAGTTCTGTTCAATTCATATTTTTGTTTATATTTAGTATGGCCAGATATAAGTTCTTGGAACATATGTTATAGAGGAGTGCCTCTTCAAAGCTAACACTCATACTTTAAGAAGCATTTTTTAATTTCTTAATTATTTCGGGGGGGAATCATTTCAATGTCCTGTAGTTGGGACCTGGTCCTGTCCCATTGTTTATTGCTCCTTCTTTTGTTTTGTTTATTGTCTCCTAGTTGCTTTGGTCATCACTTGAGTCTGTGACTGACCTGATGCCATCGTTATTCTCCTTAAACATTTTGAGTTGTGTCTATTAGAACAGCTGTCCAAAACCTGTTGGCTGGTAGAGTTCAGATACTTGAGTCTTTGAGTGTGTAGTCAATAGCCCATTGTGTTGACATCAGTCAAGTCTATGAATCAGTTTAAAAATAGAATCTATCTTTCTTGTTTATTTGTTTATTTATTTGTCTAGAATGTAAAGGAGTCAACTAAGAGGCCAGAAACCAGGCTCTTTACTCCTGAAGAATTCTTTAGTATTTTCAATAGATCCATTGATGCCTTCAAGGACTTCATGGTGGCATCTGACACTAGCGATTGTGTGCTGTCTTCAACATTGGGTCCTGAGAAAGGTAAGGCATTTAAGCACTTCCTGTTTAAGCAAACACAGCAAGCTTTCACTTCTGTAAGCCTCTACCTCAGAGTCAACTGAATGTGTTGGTATAGAAAGAACATGTACAATTTTCTAATTTTAAAAAGGCAAGCATCAATGACTACTAATGCTTATCACCTATCATTAGGGATAGGTCAGTGTCCAAGACAAAACAATACTCAATATTTTTAAATTGAAGAATCATGTGAGTTAACAACAAATGATGGTGTCTCACATATTTTATCTGACATTTGCTAGTAGAATAGAATTATGTTACATTTGCTAGTAAAATAGAATTATGTTATTCTTCATCTCCATTGTCCTCAATGCTCATTTCTAATATCTTTTTCATAAGTCAAATTCTAACTCTGAATTTTGAATTCTGATTCCCCATCAGTTAACTCTGGATCCCTGGTCTCCCCGAGCTGGGTCCCTGTGATTGAACTAACTTCATTGCTTTCTTTTAAAACATGATGAATTACCAACAGCTTTTCATTATTCACATTTCTTAGCATGTGGATGCATGCAATAAATCATCATTCTACAAGACGATTATGGTGTGTTTCTTGATAAATCTGTGCAACAGAGCTGAGTATGAAATAAATAGGAATTGAATAATGTCGATTTGGGAAGCAGACCCGACACAAACTGTGATGATATTGAACTTCGCCTTTTGGGGACTCTGTGATTCATATAAATCACCATGTAACACTGACACTATTGCTTTCTATTTAGATTCCAGAGTCAGTGTCACAAAACCATTTATGTTACCCCCTGTTGCAGCCAGCTCCCTTAGGAATGACAGCAGTAGCAGTAATAGTAAGTACCCGTATCTGATTTAATGCATGCAGGGCTCCAAGTAGCCTCTATAGGAGTATTGCATGGACTTGAAGGAAAGCTTTTAAATTACTACTAATAATACCACTCTGTTACTGTTATTCCTTGTATGGTCTTCCTGACAATTTAATATCTGGCTTGTAGAATTGGATTTCCCTAGTGTTTAAGATCGTAATGAAGGAATTAGGCCAATAAAGTTTCTGCTAAGATTATCTTCAATAAGGCATGAAATTAATTGAAAAAAAAAAAAACATGATAGAGGCCTTCTTTTTAAGTCATTGCAGGCTTTAAAAAAAAAAAAAAAACCTTTGTGGAGAATGTCCCTGATCAAAATGGAGCTTTGGAATCTGAAGTGAAGATGCTAACTTTCTGAAAGTCTTAGGGTATTTTCAGTTTTGTGTCTCCGTGTTTACTACTGTGTGTTTGGAAATTTGGTGATGCTGTTATTTTACCTAAGAGTGTATGTTGGACGAGAATGTACTTGCTTCTATAAAACTTCAGTCCTCTTTGCCCAAGAACCCAGGTTCCTGGGAGACTATGTCTTATTTCGAAGACTGGGCAATGGTCATTATAAAGATTATCAAATATACTCTGGTGTCAGTTTTTACAGAGTCATAATAGTTTGTTCAGTTTTTAAAAGAAAAATCTCTGAGATACATGCTTTAGATTTTTTCCCCATCAAAACTTGACCTGAACTTAAAATAAAGCTACATATAGCCTTTTATTCTTTTAAAAAGATCTATGCATTTCACTGTGTAAACGCTGAAAACACTGGATGGAAGGACACCACCAAAACTCACTGGATGGCAGTCTATGATGTCCGGTGTTTGCAGGACAGTCTTCAGAAACCTTAAGATTCTGAACTGCATGCTTAACACGCCAGAGCTAACAAATTTCAAAAAGGGACTGGGCCTTGTATTCACGTCATCCTCAGGCTTTTCACTCATCTTTTCAAAGAAACCACTTTTAGCATCTCAGGCCCTTCATTTCTGTTTCACTGATATTAATATTTACTATTTCCATCCCCCTTACTTTGCTTTGAACTTATTCAACCTGTCTCAGGTTCTTAAGTTGGAAAAATTACATCATTAATTTTCAGCTAACTTCTTTCATTAAAGGGAGAAAATTGCTTTGTCCTGCTGTTACTGAGTGGCACACAATTTTTGCATATTGTGTTTCTATTGTTTTTCAAAAGTATGCGTGCGTGCATTGGTTTGGTTTTTTTGTTTGTTTGTTTGTTTGTTTGTTTTACTTTTTGTTTTTACACAGAGTCTTAATGTGTAACTAGGTTGGCCTCAAATTGCTATCTGCCTGTCTCAGGCTCTGAATTGCTGGGGTTACAGGTATGTGGCAGCACACCCAGCTGTCTCTGGTATTGTAATATAATGCTGGGGCTAAACTTGGACCTGTCACCTTTTCCACTTGCTTTCTTGTTCCAGTTTTTATCCTTTGCTTCTTAGTTCTAGGTCCTTTATTCTGAAAGACCCATTTCATCTCCATTGGATCTTTAATATCTCTTTGTGGTATTTATAGTGATTTATTTTTAGGAACTAAAACATACATCTTAACTTGTAATATTTTTTCCTAGAGTTAATATTGGTGCACTTCAAGGAAAACATGGCCCTTACCTGAGCCAATCTATTGTGTTTATAAATGTCACACCCTTAAGTCACAAACTCCCATATATAGCTTTTCAACTGTTGTTCTAAGCAACTATATATCCTTTCAAGTAGAAAGAAATGTGTCACCTTTTATGTTGTTTTCATACCTTCTATTCTTTCTTCAATTCATGTTTCTACCTGATGTTAATTCCTTTCAGGAAGTAGAAGCCCTTCTGAATTTCCTGTAGTACAGATCTGTTGGCAACAAATATTTTTCCTTTCCTTTGAGAAATGTTATATTTGTTGCATGTTGTGGTACTTTTTACTAAATAGCAAATTCTGGGTTCATAAAATTTTGTTTTATTCCTTTAAAGACACCATGACATTTTCCTCCAAAGATATTGAATCTGAAATGCCAAAGTCACCATTTGTATTGTTTTTTTTCTCCATGTGTTTTAACTAGATATATTTCTCCTTATGCTGTCTTTTTAAATTCTTTTTTGAGCAATGTAAAAGATGTTAACAACAGGTGGTTTTCTTTGTATTCATTTTTCTTGATTTTTGACTAGTTTCTTGAGTTTATAAATTGGTTTTTTTTTTCAATTCCAAAGTATTGGAAAATTTGGTCATTGTTTTTGCAAGTATTTTTTCTTTACTATCTTGTTCTTCTCATTGTGAGATAACCACTGACACATATTTTGTTCAGTTTGGTGTTGTGTTAGGTGTCACAAAAATTTGTATTCTGTTTTTATTTTATCTTTTTTCTTTTCTTCACTTGTGACAAAATTTCACATAGTCCAGGCTAGCCTTTGAAGTCACTGTGTAGCTAGTCCGGCCACACACTTTTAATCCTCTGCCTCTACTTCCTAAGTGAAGGGATTATATATATTAATTTTCTTAAAGGTTTTTTTTACCACATTGATCTCAATGTATAATTTTCACTTCTCTGCTTTCCAGTTCACTAAGATTCCTTTCTACCACCTCTGAACTGTGTCTTACACTCAGAGTTTGCTTTCATTTCTAGATTTCATTTTTATGTTCTAGAATTTCCATCTGAGTTTTCATTTTGTATTTTTGTGCTGAGATTTTTCCAATTTTGTATTAATACATTTTTCTTTTTTGTCTAACATTCTTACTGCCTAATTTGAACGTGTATGTCATCTTAGCATTTAATCTCTATAGATTTTTTTTTGTCTTCCTGGTTTTGACAAGATATTTCTCTGAACAATGAGTAATTTTTTAAACATATGCTGTATATCATGGCTGCTCTATTGTTATACAGCTTCTGAATTTTGTAGCATTCTTTTAGAGGCCATTGGGTTTTGTTGGGTGATTGGTTTGTCTCCTGGTGGATAAGCTTAACCTTCCTCTCTAGGCTTATTTTTAAAACTTGATTATGGACAAGAGGAGGGTAACCTCATTCTGAAGGTTAGGGATTTCTCAGTGTCTGTAGAGTCCTATGAACACTGAGCAATATGTGCAGCAGGCGTCCTTGCATTGCTGTGAGAATTAAATCCGTAATGGGTCTCACAGTGTACGTTTCTTTCTGTTAGCAATTATGTATTTGTACTACTTGTGGGCTAATTTGTCAAAATAGTTGTCTTATATAATATGTCGGGAATTGTAATTATGTCCTTTGAGAAGGCTAAAAGTGCAAATTGATCTCCCCACCTCTGCCTCCTGAAAACTGGAATTAAAGGTCTCCATCACCATACCCAGCACAAGTTAATATTTTTGAGACAGGATCTCCCTCACCATCATGATTAGAAGCAGCTTACCAACTTAAAAGAAAATTATCTACTTACCAACTTCAAAAAAACAATCTGGATACAAAATCTAAGAGCTATTTCATCCTTTATGTATTTGTTTGTTTGTTTATTGCAAAGTGGACATCCTTTTCTAGTTTTCCTCTGCTCTTCCATGTTTATTTTGCCCTTTATTCTTTTTGTAAAACAGGTCTTACATGTCATAGCCTGGCTAGATAAAATGTCACTCATAAGTTAGACAACAATGCGTAAGACAATCTTCTGTGGGACTCACATTCTAAGAGACATGAACAAAACACCAGTGTACAGTACATAAGTATATAAGCGTAGAAGTTTCAAAAATTTTTTTACTTGTAGCATAAAGGAAGTTCAAATGCTTGGGGAAGAGTGGTCAGGATAATTTGAAAACAGTACTGTAGTTTGTAGGGATAAGTCTTATAAGCCGTGACAATCAAAGGACCAGGACTTATGAAAGATGTGAGTTTGTAGGGAGGAGTCATGGGATGATATACAGGACTACTATTTATATGAATAGGATTATGCTTAGAGCAGTTTTTATTCTCAAACATTTACGTTTGAGAGACATCTAACCAGTATTGAGATAGTATAGAAAGAGAAAGCCTTGCTTTGTGATCAACTATACATAGTCTAGAGATCTGTTATGAATCAGAATGCCTGGACGTTTCGTAGCATGCTGGGTGACCTTCAGCAAGTTGATTAAGCCTTCTAGATCCTTAGTCAATTGGCATCTAATAACCCCCCATTCACAGAATGTAAATGAGTTACTATGCAAGCGCATGGGGCCATACTTAATGTCTAGTAAGACTTAGTCAATGACTATGAAGACAACTAGGCACCGAGACAATAGCACTGTGGGTCAGTGACTCTGATGAGTTTGGGATCCGAATCATTTGTCCGTTTCCCAAGTGCCAAGGGAGACATTGTCATGGAGTTCCTAAGCAGGCTAGAGCTCTAAAAAGAAGCTCAGCAAGATTAGCACCATTTTCTGTATTCGGGTGTTTTCCAGATGTTGGCGACTATGATTTGTAACAAATCAGCCCATAAGCTTTTCCAACCACGGGCAGGTTTTAGTAATAACGAGACACAATCCATGCCGCCATGACCCAGGGATGAGTGTTACTCAGATCCTGTCCAGATCCTCTCTCTTTCCCACAAGGTCTTGGCAGACGGCCGCTGTACTAAAGCAGAGAAACTCTGCGGTGTGCATGGGTTCTTTTTCAAACCCCCTTCACGTGGGCTTTGAGGCATCCAGTTCTGCTGGAGAGCTGCAGTGGAGGTGCTAAAGCTCTCCCTGGAGTTCGTGTAAGCTAGCTTTTTTTCTCCCTCTCCATTAATATATTTATTGATTGATTTTACAGTCTAATAATAGCCCTGCTCCTTTCCTTCCAGTCCCCCCACACACACATCCTTCCCCCTATTCTCCCCTCTCCTCGGAGAACGGGGAGGTCTCCTATGGGTGCAAATCCACCCTGACACCTTAAGTCGCTGAAGGACTAGACTCATCCTCTCCCACTGAGGCCAGACAAGGCAGCTCATTTAGAAGAGTGGGATCCAAAGAGAGGCATCGGAGTCAGAGAGGGTCCTCACTCAAGTTTCTGGGGAACCCACATGAAGACCAAGCTGTGCATCTGCTGCATAGGTGCAGGGGGCGTAGGACCAGTCCGTGCCTGCTCTTTGACTTCTGGTCCAGCCCCCATAAGCCTTCATGGGCTCAGGTTAGTTGTCTTCTTGTAGAGTCCTTGACCCTTTCAGATCCCTCAGTCCTTCCCCCAACCCTTCCATAGGACTCCCCGAGGTCTGTCTGATGTTTGTCTGTGGGTCTCTGTCTCTGTTTCCAATCAGCTGTTGCGTGAAGCCTCTCAGAGGAGGAGTTATGCTAGGCTCCTGTCTACAAGCATAACAGAGTAACGTCAATAGTGCCAGGGATTGGTTCTCTCCTATAGGCTAGGTTCCAAGTTGGGCCAGTCTTTGGTTGTCCATTCCCTCAATTTCTGCTCCATCTTTGTTGCTGCACATCCTGTAGGCATAACAAAATTTGGGTCGAAGGTTTTATGGATGGGTTGTGCCTTCTCCCTCCACTGGACGTATTGCCTGGCTATAGGAGGTGGCCACTTCAGGCTCCATATTCCTCGTTGCTAAGAGTCTCAACTAGGGTGTCCCCCATAGACTTCCTGGGGCTCCCACTACCCAGGTCTCTGGCATGTCCCAGAGATGCCCCCTACCTTCCATTCTCTCACCTGTCCTCCCTGCCCCGCCCCCAATTTTCCCTACTCTTAATCTTCACCTTTGCTCTCCTCCCCATGCCCTCTCCTACCCAGTCCCTTCCATCCGTCCACCTCCAACACCTTTTAAAATTCCCCTTCTGAGGAGATGGATAAAGCTGTCCTCTCTCTACAAGGAAGCAGGATTAGCATACCTGGAAGAACCAAGGCCTGGGCTTCAAGTATGAAATGACGAAAGCAACAGTGACTTCTGGAGAAGAGAAGGACTATCACGCTGTCCTTTTCTCCTCTTGTCTCTAGAGCCCCTCTCGGCTTCCTTCCTTACAGAAGGGACCTTGCTGCATTTTAGACTGCAGGACTTTGTGTTGACCAGTGGTCCAAGGGTGAACAGTCCCGGTAGACAGCGGTAGCCACAGCAGGTTGTCCTTCAAAGGAAATACAAATGCAAATAGCCAAATGATGTATCTGTAAACAGTGAAATTCCTAGAAATTACTTGTGACACACATCACTACTTCCTTCACTTATTTTCAGTCTGTTTGTAACAGGTGCCATTTTATTTTGGAGAGATAAGTACGTACTGGCTCCCAACTTGGCATGTCCAACACGTCTGACCTTAGGTTGTATGATGTGGCAAGCCAGAGAATTGTTAATTTTATCATGAGGAATCAGTTTATTATTATCCCACAACCCTTCATATATCCTTGCACTTCATACTGAACATGCACCGGTCAGCATCCTCTCTACCACACGCCATGTGCATGAACTCACGGAGGTACAGCAAAGAATTACGAAGTTCCCACCTTGTTGTCCACATGTACCAGGAGGATTAGCAGATGTCTGTTCTCACTATGGTAGATAAGATTTATGTCTTGGCTTTTAGATTAAACCTGTGCGTTTCCCCCCTCATCAGCCTGGGGTGCACAAACACACACACACACACACACGGTGGATCTGCTCCTTTATAGCAATCACGTAGAGGGTATGTTAGGTGTTAAATAAGTAATTGTAAGCTGACCTTGTGTCCACATTTTCCTGTTACAAGGTTATCTAAAAGCACTTACTTTACCTTGATGCTATTTTAATTTGTGTCCTGTAATTGCTGGAAATGTATAAATTCCTTAAAAGGAAATTTCCAGCTAGCGAATGTGCCAATGTTTGCAAATACCTAAGTTGGTCTTTGTAATAAGTCTTTTAGGAAAGTCAGTCTCAACTTTGGGAGAAAGAGGCCCTTGTGGGGGACTCATTCAGCTTCTTAAGAAAAGGTGAAGCAGGGTCAGGGAAGATATTGGACAGTCAGTGCCATTTGTTTTTGTCACTAAGGTTTTTTTTTTTTTTTTAGTTGGGTGACACTGGTGGCTTCAGTCATTCTTCAGTGTAGTGTCAAACTTTCCAATGTAGAAAGTAAAAAAATAAAAAAAAAGTTCCCTCCCTTGTGTATACTGAGTGTGTAAATGAGCAAAGAGCCATACTTTTAAAGCTGCTCAAAGTGCTGTATCTGCAGTATGCATTTAACGATTTGCTGTCTGCCACAGACTAACCCAGGCTGAATGCATGCAGGATCTGATCCATCTAGCAAGGTTCTTTTTACACTGGGGGCGGGGGGGGGGGGTCAGAATGCAAAGAGCAAGAAAGCTAAACAGTATTAGGCAATCGATTCGAGAGGGAAGATTTGCTTGATGGTAGAAATCCTTTCTTCTCAGGACTATGCGAAGCCTGTAATCCAAATATGCATGAGCCTCAGCTGTGCCAAGCGCCTTTCTGTCTGTTGGGTGGCTTTCCTCTTTTTAAAGGCCGTTGCCATTTATTCTGCTTGCAAAACCAAAATTCAACAGAAAAGCCTGCTTTTTGAAAACTGCAAAGGGCTGTACGCATCAGTATGGAATCCTTTGGGGAACAACCACGCCCTAATAAGCAAACTTCTAGACTGCAGCTGCCGTACTCACCATCATGGTCTTTGAATTGTAGGGAAAGCTGCAAAGTCCCCTGAAGATTCAGGCCTACAGTGGACAGCCATGGCAGTGCCCGCGCTCATTTCACTTGTAATTGGCTTTGCTTTTGGAGCCTTATACTGGAAGGTGAGCCTTGCTATTCTTCCTACCCCGTCATCACCTTTATATACTTGTTTGTTCATACTACAGGTGTGTGTGTGTGTGTGTGTGTGTGTGTGTGTGTGTGTGTGTGTGTGTGTATGTGTGTGTGTGTGTGTCTGTGTGTGTGTGTGTGTGTGTGTGTGTTTAACATACTTCTTTTTTCCCCAAGAAATGGTTCTATTGAAGAAGTGATCATTGTCACTATGACATAGGGCCTCAGGGAAACTCGAACTTTAGAAGTTTCCAGCATTCATCATTGTGCATTGGTGTGAGAAGTCCTGTTACAGAGAATACACACTTAAGGGATGGGACCGAGCGTAATGGTCTAAATTAAATATAGAAAGGAAGAAAAATATATTGAGAATAATATGCTGTGCTTAGAAACTAAGCAGACATGCTTTTATAAGGCTGCTGTTGTTCTTTGGTTTTTTGTTTTGGATGGCCTCTCTTTTGTTCTCTTATTGAAGTGTGTCTAAATTTTCTGGATGTGCTAAATCATTGTGACTCAGCTTTAAGAAATATCTTTTTAATGTGATTACTATTTGTAGAACAGCCTAAAAATGTTGAGTTGACCATGCTTGCATTGCTTTCATTGCGCATACACACACACACACACACACACACACACACACACACATTATTTTGCATGCTAAAGAAAAGGCACTAGTGATGGCAGTTAATTGCTTTTAATGGTAAAAGTGAAGGCAACAGACTTCAAACATTGCAGCCATCATCGGTGTTTCTACAATAGATATCACTGGTTTTTTTTTTCCCTCCCAGAAGAAACAGTCAAGTCTTACAAGGGCAGTTGAAAATATACAGATTAATGAAGAGGATAATGAGATAAGGTATTTTGTTCTCTTAACCGTGTGCTCAAATTAACCTGGTGTTGCCATTTCCTATGCATGGTGCATGGACATAACACCTTAGGGTGGTGTTTGTGCATGGGCTGCACCTCCCACTCAGTGTGTTCCACATCTGGTGCCATGTCTGGCCTTCCCCTGTCGCTTCAGTCTTCCCCTGTGAATAACTCTCTCAGAAGGCACATTTGTCTATGTTCTCTTTTCTACAAACAGACCCCCTATGTCCTGTGAAGATAATCCCTTTACCTGTGTCTGGTATCTGTGTTATTTGCTCTTGGCTGAGCTGCTATCACCGGCTCTTGTAAATACGTTCTTCGTCATGTAATTCCTTAAAGCTCTGTTTGTGAGGCTACTTCTTGTCCAAAACACTTTAGATGGCTTTCCCTTGCAACCTTCAATGTAACTTTGTACTCTAATCTGGTTTTCACAGCCATTTGTTCCCCCCAATTTATTTATCATTTTACCTAAAGCTAAACAAAACCATTATTTTAAAATGTTGTCCAGTTTGTAACTGATCCAGACACTTGCCCCACCACTTTGCACTTTATTTTTCCTACCTTTGATTATGATCTTCAGCATGGTATTTTCCCTCATGTCTGGAGAGAGAGAGAGAGAGAGAGAGAGAGAGAGAGAGAGAGAGAGAGAGAGAGAGAAAGAGAGAGAGAGAACATATAAACATTTTCAATGTAATTTTAACTACTTCAGCTGATGACGTTGAGACAAAATCATCTGACTTCTCTATAGGACAGACATAAATTATCTTCTTTTGTGTCTAGATACCTCCTCCCCCAAAGCAATCTTTTGCTACTGTATTTACTACATTTTTAGACTAGCCTCTTACAATGCCCAGCTCTTGAAGCACTTCCGAATCTGTCCAGAAGCAAATGAGGGTTTTTCTTGCTGTTTTTCAGTATGCTGCAACAAAAAGGGAGAGAGTTTCAAGAGGTGTAATTGTGGATGTATCAACATTGTTACCTTCGTGCCGTGGTAAGTTGTTGGAAACCCAGCTGCAAGAGCTTGCAAGAACCATAGAAGGTCTCAAACGCTAACATTTAGAAACAAGATGTATATTTATGTCCTTGATGGAACTGATGTCTGAATGTTAGCTGAAGCTGTTACATAGCTAAACTGTGGGTATTTCACCGGCAAACTCTCGGGTTTTGAAAGGTGGGCAGTATTGATGCATATCAGTGGATTCATTTTAGATCAGCGGTACATAAGATATTAATCATGGATTGTTAACATGGGGTAAAAGGAAACATCAAATTGGGAATAAAATTAAATAATAAAAAAAGAATAACCACAACCAGTTTTGATTAGGTGTGACCATAGTCGAATGACAGTGACCCATTTGATAGATATTTTTAATAAAGGGAAACCCTTAAGCTATTTTGCTGCCACTTAAAGAAAAAGTCAGTGTCTTACAGCTAGAATAAAACTTTCATGGCAAAATGCCACTTAATGCAGGGCAGCTCATAAGTGAGCCCCATCGCAGTCCAGAATCCAGGGTGTACTGAATACACAAACCGAGAACAGGGCTGGAGAGATGGCTCAGAGGTTAAGAGCACTGATTCTGCTCTTCCAGAGGTCCTGAGTTTAATTCCCAGCAACCACATGTTGGCTCATCTATGATGAGATCTGGTGCCCCCTTCTGGCGGACAGGTGTACGTGCAGGCTATACATTGTATACATAATAAAATAAATAAATCATTAAAAAAAAACAGATACCTCATATGATTGTGTAGTTTGAGGTGGGAGACACTGTGCAAAATAGGTGAGTATGGCACAGCCAGACTGGACAGATACTCCTTTTAAAAATTTTTTTATTTAGACAGGGTTTTTCTGTGTAGCTTTGGCTGTCACTTTGTAGACCAGGCTGACCTCGAACTCACAGCAATCTGCCTGCCTCTGCCTCCCGAGGGATTGAAAGTGTGTGCCACCACAGCCAGGCTTGATGCTCCTTATATCATGTTATCACCCTTCCTGGCTCTGTGGCACAGATGGCATCAATTTGTTTCAATATCAGTTCAACCTTTGAATCGCTTTTACTCCTGGTACCTGGTCACTAATGACTGCTGAGCCTTGCATGCGTTTCCCGCAGTGAGTGGGATTCATCCTCCTCACCTAGGAGCCTCGGTTCTTCCCACACACCTTATTATTTCTGATATAGTGTCTGTTAGACTGTCTCCTTTCCCTATAGGTCACCGTCCTTCCAGCTGTCACTCTGTCCCAGATTCCAAAATTATCTCCAGACTGACTCTTCCCTGGGGAACCTGGGTCAGAGTCTCTGCCTCTTGCTCTAATAACTCACTTTGATAGGCATAAAAGACTGCTTTAACAGCCGGACTTAGCATGAGAGAATAATTGTTCCACATACATTTGACTTTTGCCTTCAGCCACGCCCCTGATTGCCACGTGCGGAGCAAGACTATGATTCTCTTATCTCTCCCATCCTAGCTGCTCTGGTCTCGTTTCCTGTCTAATAAGTAAATGTAATCTTTATTTTCTAAAATGGTATAATCTAAGCTGAAATCACTGTTCTTCCCAGAAACCCTGGTCTCCGACCTTCAGCCCCAACACAAGCCTCGGTTTCTTCCTCGGAACTGCCATTTCAGTACCTTTGTGCTAGTCGTTTACACATCACCCCTTTGTTTTAAAAGCTCGGGTGCTATCCACTGGTGTTTGGTTTGGGGATTGCACTTCAGGGATTCTGTTTTGGTACATGGCTCTTGAGTCTTGCGTTTTTGATCGTTGCCTTTGCCCTTTGACATTTGGGTTATGATGGGGAATGCAAGCCACTTTGCTTAGGAGAAAAAGAATTGATGACATTTTAGAGCAAACATAACCACATGATTGATGCATACTTCAACTAGACTCCTAATGTGAAATTTAAGGAAGAAAGGATGATGATGCAATTAGAAGGCATAGGATGTCTGGAGACAAGAAAGGGAGCTGATGATCAGTAGCGATTTAGTTCTGAGAAGTTGCCACATGTAGTGACATCGACGTCTGGAGATCACCTGGGGCTGGAACTGTAGATTGGAATTGAGAGTCATCTGCAAAGAATCTTACTTGAGATCTTGAAAAAGACACTGTTGAGTCACAGAGAAGGCTCAGGATATCTGAGAGTAAATTACATGTATGTATTTGTGCATGCATTTTGTTACCTTCAGTAACCTTACTTTACATAGTAAGAGTAGAAAGTAAATTATTATAATTTGTATTTCAAAAACACCTTGTTATATATATATATATATCTTTATTATAATTTCAATATACAATTTTAAGTGTTTTTAAAATTCTAATATATAACATATAATGTATATAAGTACATATACATTATAATTTATATATGTTATATGTTATGGTATATATATATACAAACTCACATATAAGTAGAAAGCCATAAAGAAGATTGAGAACAAAACATAAACTGAAATTTTCCTGTAGATCTGAGCTACACTTGGATAAATAGAGCATACTGATGTTCCAGCCAGTGTACAACACTTACAGCAGTATTATCATAAGTTATTGTATAACAGTCTAGCTGTGTAGTGGGTTATCCCACCTAGATCTGTAGATTTACACTGTTTGTGCAACGCCACCACCTAACGACTTGTTTGTAAGAAGGCATCTCCCTCATGGACACGCCACTGTATGTGACAACACCACTCATTCTGTTTATTTCATGAGTGTGTTGCAAGATCCAAAGTATCACTCTAAAGAAATGTAGCATTGTTCTATGAAAAATATTGCCACATTCTTCAATTTTATTTTCTTTGCTTTAATGACTCAAGGGGAAAAAAATCCAAAATAGATTGCCAATCTTCTTTCTCTATATTTAATTAACTCTAGAACTTCAAGTTATGCACAGCTTCTATGATTCCCATGGTCCCGATTTGCTTGTCTTACCATGCTCTATTTTTAAAACATCTGCACTTTTTTGACTTCTGAAATTTTTCTTCTAGTCTCTCTTCATCTATCTGTATGGATTCAATTTTGCTTTCCTAAATTACAGAAGCAGAAGCAGAAATATCTGAGCATTCAGTGGCTTGACACCAACCCTGAAAAACTAAAACAAAGTATGGCTTTTCGTGTTTCACCAAGTGCAGTAAAATATGCGAGGCCAAATGAATTCCCCAGCGGGTGGTGCCAGGATTTCAGTTGTTCTTCCTCCAAGGAGTAGAATTCTGAGAGCTTGCTGCTGTGGCTTCCTCAGTTGAGAGGAGGGCCAGTGCCGGACCTAGCTAGGAGGCCAGGACTCTGGTGCTCCTCAGCAAAGATGCTGGTGGCCTCTAACCCGCTTCTCCACCTGTGGCAGATATGTCTCTCATGCCACACCATCTGGTCCATCTCTGCAACTTTCCAGACACTGCCTTAGGCTTCAAACCTTCTTTGCTCATCATATGTCTACTACTATGTGTGCTGGAGAACTGCTCGCTCTCCTGTCACAAACTGCGCTAAGTGGTGGTTTGGGGGCATGAAAGCCACAAGGTACTAATCTAGTCATTTTTTTCTCTGGTACATGTGCGTTCATGTGCACATATGCATGTTGAAGCAAGAGGACATCTTTGTCTGTCATTCTCCAGGTGCCTGCATCCATCTTAGTTTTTGAGACATCTTTTATCAGCTTGAGGCTTGCCAAGTCATCTGGGCTGGCTGACCAATGATGTCCAGGGATCTACCTGTCTCTGTCTCCATATTCTGGGAATTATAAGTACATGCCACCACATCTAGATTGTTTTTATTTAAATGGTTTTTTAGCTTACGAAGAAGTGGGTTTCAGTATGGATAAGAGAGAGAGAGAGAGAGAGAGAGAGAGAGAGAGAGAGAGAGAGAGAGAGAGAGAGAGAGAGAACATAATCATAGAGGAAACCCGACTATTTTTTATAATGATGCCTTGGATTTTTATAGCACACTCGATGAATAAGTGGGAAATCCCCACCTTGTAAGCCCTACCCACTGCCTTTTTGCCTTTCACATCTCTTTTTTGTCCTTTTCTCCACTCCAACCTTTATTCTTACTCATCATCGATTTTTTTTTACCTTCTCTTGGTTTTCTTTACAATTTCTTATGCTTTATCCACATTTAAACCCATTCATTTCATGTGTGTGTGTGTGTGTGTGTGTGTGTGTGTGTATTACATGGTAGAATCTGCACATAAGAGACTGCATACATTTTTTTCTGCATTCGGGTCACCTCACTTCATATTACACATTCTAGATCCAACCATTTTCCTACAAATTTCCTTTCTTTTCTTTTCTTTTTTTTTTTTTTTTTTTTTTTTTTTTTTTTGAGACAGGGTTTCTCTGTGTAGCCCTAGCTGTCCTGGCCTCTTGTTGTGGATCAGGCTGGCCTTGAACTCACAGAGATCCGCCTGCCTCTGCCTCTCAAGTGCTAGGATTAAAGGTGTGTGCCATCACTACCTAGCCCTACAAATTTCCTAGTTTGTCTTTTTGGCTCAAGAAAATTATGTTGTATATATGAACCACATTTCATTATCCATCCACCTGTTAGTGGACACCTAGGCTGGCTCCATTTTTTGCTGTCATCAATAGAGAAGTAGTGAAACTTACCCATTCTTATATTTAAGAAATATTTGCTGCATGTATATTATACTACTTGGTAGGTCCTGTTCTAAGAGTTGTGCTGCAGCAATGAAAATAATACCTGATCTTCTGTGGCTTATATTCTAATGGGAGTGTTGAAGGATTATTAATATTTAATATTGAATTATTATTTTAGTGAAATCAGCATCTGCTCCTTAACCAGCTTTATTCCCAAGTAACCACGCAGAGAGACTAGAATCTATTTAATTAGCCTCTAGCACAATGCTGCCCAGAAATTACTCCATCCTAAACCTCCATGCTAGTATAGTTTCCTCCCGTTCTGATTTCCCACTTTATTCTTGCTTTTAAGTCTTCTCTTAGGCCTTGATTTCTCTTGACGTTTCCTGGTCTTCTCCTCCTGGCTCCAGCCTTTCCTTCCTTTTCTTTCTCTTTCCCTCGCTGGACCAGGACATCCCACCCTATTCTCTGTTATTGCTCAGCATTGGCTAGTTTGTTTTATTGGCAATACAAAGAAAAAAGGATGACATGCTTACACAAACTTGAAACAGGAGATACATAGTATAAACATAGCAATGCACTGTGATCCAGACAGGAGGGTAGAGAAATCAGCATTTGAATGAACAAGGGTAAACTGCACATAGTCTACATCAACCTTATGCCATCATGGGAAGAAGTAGACAACAGGCTATAAAGAAAATCACTTGAGATAATGTCTTCCCTAGGAGACAGTGACTAACCATCACACCTGAATAAAAAACAAAAAACAAAAACAAAAACAACAAAACAACAACAACAAACTACCCAGTTCTCTGGTTTTTTAAGAAAGGGTTTCTCTGTGTAGCTGTGGTTGTCCTGGACTCACTTTGTAGACTATCCTGGCCTCAAACTCACAGAGATCCATCTGCTTCTGCCTCCCTGAAAGCTGGGATTACAGGCGTGTGCCACTGCTCCTGGGCTCCTATCCAGTTCTTTAAGGCCGAATGAAACACACATTATTAGTTCCGTTACTCACTCTGGAGTTTTATATGGAGTTAGCTATTGAGAAAGAAAAAAAGGCAGAAAGTCACATCTTAATATCTCTTCTCTTTCTTCCTCTCTAGGCTGGTAACAGTTCATGTTTGCTTCAATCAATGAAGCAGCTTTAAACAAAATTCCTATTCTGTCTCAAGTGACAGACCTCATCTTTATCTGTTCTTGGTCCCCATGACCTTGTATGGATGATTCAGAAGTTGGAGCAGAGTGTTCAGCTGTGAAACTGGCACTGAATTATCATCTACAAAGAAGAATTTGCATGGAGCAGGACTCGGGAGGTTTTGCAAGTGATGATGGGGAAGACAACACGTGTCCAGTCTGCTCATGCCATTTCCATGGCTTGGGAAATGTCTAAGTTCTGAAGCTCCACACTGCTTTGTTCCTCAGTGCCAACCTGCAGCCTGTAGTTAATTATGGTCTCTGCAAGTAGATTTCAGCCTCGATAGTGGGGGGGAATCTTTTTTTATTCACAAAAGGATGTAGAAAACAATTTTTAAAAAACCATTAACTCCGTAGCATCAGCCACTGTATGAAGTTGAAAGCCATGGGGGAGGTTTTGTTTTTGTTTATGTTTATGTTTTTGTTTTTTGAGCAGGCACATCCACTCTGTAGTTATATATTAACAAGAGCAGCCTAAACTGCAGGTCTTCCTGAAACAAACCATGTGCACCATATCCCACTAGGGGAATGGACATGGTTGGCTGGTTCTATCCATGCAGCGGAGATGTGCTGAAGTGAAGTATGAGGCCATGGTATAGGGAAGACTCTACAGCAGAGTCTTCCCAGCAGAAAACCATCAACAAGGACCAGCGGAAGAACATGCCAAGGAAGGCATTGGGCTCCTAGTGAAGCCGGTCTTTTCCCTTGAGCGCCATTGTTAGAGCGTGTAGATCATGTTTGCAAAGATATAATGTGACATGTTGATGTTTTGAAACTACTACAGAGCTATGAAAACAGATGGGAGAAAATGCTAATTGTGTAAGGGTCCATTTTTTTAAAAAAAATTCATGATGGGAAAGAATAAGAATAAATGATGGGATTTAGTAACTAAGATTACAAATGGACACTTTATGCTAATATGGATGTTGCAAACTAAGTTACTTGGATTGTGCAAGAATGCAAGGAATCAGAAAACAGTTATTTGCAGTATAACCGTTATGTCTTTAATGTAGCCATTTATTTGAAATCAGGCACTCTGTATTCATTAAGGTTTATGAAATGAAATAAAAAGAAAGCTGTATGTAGTTGTGCATGTCAGTTTGCTATTTAAAATGTGCGACAGCATTTCTCATATTAGACAGGAATTGGCAGTAATTCCACGATGAACATTGCTTTTAAAGCAAGATCTTCAAGGTGTGCTATAGATTCCCCTGATTTTATATGTATTGAGAACAAATGGCTAAAATCAAAAGATCACTTTTCTTTTGGTGAAGGTTCTTTTCACCTACCATGGACATATATAAAAATTTGAAGCCTTACATTCTAACCTAATTCTTGTAACCATTTTATTTGCCCCATCCGAAAACCTTAAGGCAACCATTTTCAGTGTAATATGCAGAAGTGCATGGAAACCTAACTGGTAGCTTCTGTTCTGTCTTGACGGCGCATGGAAAGTTCTAGCTTACACTCAAAGCTAGTCCAAGTACAACTCCAGTACATGGCCACGGCTCTTCTTCATACCAAAGCATTCAGGTGGTTTTCTATGGTTCCTTCAAAGCTCTCGGTCCCTCCAATGCTATCATTCCTGCAAGATGAAGCCCAGTGCATCGAGACACTGCATTTCCTTGTTCAATCCCCCAGCTATGCCAGGATACAAGTGATTAGTAATAAACAAGAAGTCATTTTATTTACTGCAAAGGACCTATTTTGTTGTTTGGTATTGATTGCCTTGAGATTAATAATAGATGTAGGTTAACATGAATAGTAGGTGTAGGCGTGTATAGCTTGAGGCTGTTGCTACTTCTCAGTTTTGTGGCTTGACTTATTTACCTGGTAGTTTCATCCTGCTCAGACTTATGAAAATGCTGTTTACTGAGCTTGAGAGTACAATAAATATAGGTGTTTCCCCTCAAAGCTAGCAGTTGGCTTGTAACACTCAAAAACAGAGTCTAAATCAATAGAGCTAAATAAAGAAATTTAACAGGTTATATATAGTACCTGACATCATAGAAGGTAGAAGATGTGTCCTACCTACTAAATATGTCACCTCACGGAGCATTACATGGATCGCCAATTTTTTTTAAGTACTAAGATTCAATAAAATGCATGAACAATAGGAAAATGCTGAACATTATTTTGAATGCTAGCTGCTTGGACATTAACTATGGCATATCTGCTTTCAGAATAAAAATACATATCCTTTCCATAGTCCATTTCATGTATATTCTGAATATTTTCCTTGAATTATGAAAACCTCACAACTGAAAAAGATAAAGTATAAAATCACCCTTTAAATTGTCCAATTTTTTTTTCTGAGAGTTCTCTTTAGTAATGCTGAAAAATTTCTTTTTAGTGAAAAACATCTAAGAAATCTACAGTGTAAATTGTATCAAAAACTTTGTACCTCCTTAGTAGAAACCAAGTTTATAACAAAACTGGGTGATCCGTGGGCAGGGATGCTGCAGTCCTGGTTTTTATATTGCTATCTAACATGTGTGACACACTGCCATGTTTTAATGAATCAGAGAACAATTGAATTTTTCTATATAATCATTTTAAGAACCTAAACTTGGTTACAAAAATATTGCATATGAGAAAAAAATGCAAACATGTAAAAGTATGTATCCACAAGGCAGTACGTGCTTTTAGTTAAGAATTAAACACATTTCAGCGAAATTTCCTATGCTTAAAAAAAAAAGTGTGGCACATTTTTGTTATTTAAATTCAACCGAAGTTATCAATGAACAGGCAAAATCCATTCTGGAATCTTGATTGTTTCTACATAGATTTTGATTTCGTGATTTAATTTTTGGCATGGAATCTTAGCTCTCCTATGCACACGTTCTTGAAGAACCATGTGTTCAAATCAGGCAGTTAGGTGTAGCCTGGTGAGCATTGAGAAAGATCGTTAAGAAGCTGTCCTTTGCCACTAACAGATGTAATGCCACCTCCCTCTTTGAATCTCAGTTTTGTATTTGTGTGTAGACAGGCCAGAGGTCACTCTTCAGGCATGAGGCCTGTGCCACACCGTTAACAAAGCAGAGAAAACAACAGAAACAATCCTACGCAAAATACCCCCATTCTGGCTTTTGGACAATGAGAAGTCCTCGTTGTTTTGGTTTCTAATGTAAATAGAGTCTGTGAGTAAAGGTGAATTTCGGTCTTACGTAGGGCAAATTAGAGAACCATTTACACACGAGCTGGCTTTTACCTTTGCTTAAATAAATGTTTGGGGTCACCTCCAAGGAATAAAAACAAGTAGTGCGTTTTCATCAAGAAGAGATACAAGATGTGTGTAACATTTGGAAATATGTCAGGGTATTAGTGCACATGTTCTCATCTTATTATTGAAAGCTAAGAACAAAAACTGTCGGGTGGTAAGGACTTTGGGTGCCAAGAGATGTTTTATAGCCAATTTGTGAAATGATAATCCATAAATTACATCTAAAATTGGGAAAGCAGGACAAGGATTTTAAAGTAAGCCCGCTTATCTTTGGAATAATATCATAATCCTGGCTTTAAGTCTAGCCATTCCAGTCAAAATTTATTTGTGGAGTCTGATTATAACACAGCTCTTGTTACTGCCGTTCCACTAGCCAGACTTAAAATGCCTTTGTCAGGATAAAATAATGGTACATCTTTGAAAACTGGTGTGGGGTTAGGAGTGATCCATACTAAGGTGGGTATTTATGATCCTAAAATGTTTGCTAAGCACTGTATATGCACAACTGCCATCTCCAAATATTTTCTTATAATACTGTTTTTAGAAAAGGAAAATTGTCTAAACAACAAACACACACACACACACACACACACACAAGCCCCTTGTATTTTCATTTACTCAATTTCTAGACTAAAAGGCTTCACTAAAGATAAATTTTCAATCAAAATTCCTATAGTATTATTACTCTCCAGTAGTCTAGGGATTGAGATGTGATTGTTGTGTTCAGCTGCCACTGTTTGTAAGTCAGTGAACTTGAGAAGTATTCCTACATTTATACAGCTTCACAGATACATTGCTAGCTCAGTCATAGATTGGAGTTTGCCTATTGTAATGTTAGTGTATGTCAACACTATTCTAAATAGTTTATGACTGAAGTTTAATTAAATAAAAGGTCGTAAAATGTGATGTGTATATACCGTATGTGTACTTTTTAAAATAGGTATATGTCCTGACCCTTTTTTATACAGGTTTGAATTTGAAGTTACATTATATAAACATATACTTTATTGTTCTAAATAAAGAATTTTATGCACCATCATAAATCTGCCCTCTCATTTGCTATCTTAAGGCTACTATGTCACTAATAACATAGATCAGCATTTATTAAGCTAAAATCTACTTTTTAAAAATCCACTTTTCTGTGGACACTTGTCA
This sequence comes from Acomys minous, assembly GCF_964271855.1. Classification (NCBI taxonomy): domain Eukaryota; kingdom Metazoa; phylum Chordata; class Mammalia; order Rodentia; family Muridae; genus Acomys; species Acomys minous. Next base: position 102,525,639 of record NC_140490.1, read on the forward strand.
TCAAGACAGTATTTCACAGAAACGTAAATGCAAATGGATAAGAAGTTATTTTAATTCATTAAGTAATTTCTTATCATAAAATAGGCAAAGGTGATCAAGTTGCAATAGTATATTGCTTTCAAGAGTTTTATAGTATAAGTTAGGGAGAGAAATGAAACCCACTAATATATACAGAGTCGCACTGAACTAACTACCTACATACAAACCTGGAAGCCAGTTAACGTGCTTATGGCACACATTGAAAAAATGGTAAATCAGGGGAAGTTCTTGAAAACTGTTGGTTTTGGAGTTAGTTAAAACTGACAAGGATGAGACATTCTCATACAGCAAGGAGAAAAAAAAACTCCCAGCCTTTTTCATGTAGTCAAACAAGCGTGGCCTTAGCCTATACTATACAAAAAAGATATTCACAGAGATGAGACCTTAGGATGGTACAACAGGTAATGAAGACACGTTCTTAGTGTCCACATCCATGTTTGATTTTGAGAAAACCATTGGCCAATTAAACTCACTTTGGTGTCTGCGGTGTGGGCAGTGTGTAAACATCTTACTCAACCCTTGGCTAGCACTAGCTGGAGATTCTGCAATGATTAATCTTTGTGTCAATTTGACTGGCTGTAGAGTTGCCTAGGAAATTCACCACTGCGTGTGTGGGGAAGGACTTTTCAAGACAGTTCTAACTGATGCTAGAAGACCCCAACTTGAATGTGATGCGAGCAGCACCATCCCATCCTCTAGTGCCCCAGACTAAATAAAAAGAACTGGTGTGGAGCACTAGCATTTATATGTCTGTCTCCTGAAGATCCCGTGTGAATAGCCACTTCACACGCATGTCTTCATCCCTTCATCATCATGACTTACTGCTGAAGAGCCAAGGCGAACCCTTCCATAAGTCACAGCCACAAAAGTTACTGGTGCAGAGGAGTGTGGCACTAACAGGAAGTTGCACTGTGGTAAATATGACCACGTGGTTCTTAGGTTTTCTCGCCTGCTTTGTGGAAGGAATTGTAAAAGACTGGATATATGGGCAACAGAAGTCTAAGCTGTGCTGCAAGCTGAGGCCAATGAGCCAATTGGAAGGGAATTTGGAATGCTGGAAGGCTGAGAGAAGTGCAGGCAGTGAAAGCTTCATTCATGGGGTTTCAGAGGACAAGAAGAAACTGGACTCAGACATCTCTGTTATATTCTGACAAAGAATCTGGTTGCTTTCTGCTGGTGTCCTGAGAATTTGAGAGCGGCCAAATTCATGAGTAACGGAAGTATCCATTTAGCGGAGGAAGTTTCAAAACAGCATAACCTCCAGGCTATGATGTGGTTACTCCTTCCTGCTTTTAGAGCTACAGGGAAAGAGTTCAGGAAGATGCTCAAAATGTGCAGTTTGCTGAGGAAAGAAGTATAAATGAGCTCAGAGATTCAGATAGGGTGGGCATGGGTAAAGAAATTATCATTGTTAAACATAAATATATTAAAGTAAAAATGTTACAGTCTGATAGGGAAGGTATCCTGGGGGGCAGGGTGGGGAGAGCAAACCCCAGCCTCCAACTTCTGAACATGGGAATTCATTTGAATTGGAAGGAGAGAGCTTGAACAAAACAAATGCCACTGAGTGGGTTCTCTGCACGCACACAAAAAGACTGCCATGGCAAGTCTCTGGCCTGGTGGAGCCACCTAGACACAGCGTGGCCACTTCATGTGTGTAAAAGGAGGTAAGGCCACATTTAAAAAGGGCTGCAGAACTTGGCAGTGTCATCAACATGATGCTAGTTTTGCCAGAATTCAAGCTGGAAAAAAATTGTGATGTTATTAAGACCCTCACCCAAGTTCCTAGTGCCAGACAGTATGTGGCAGCATCAAGTACATAGAGCCCCGAGATTCTCTGTTTGGCATCCTGGGTTCTGGTTTTGCTTTGAAGTTCAATCTTCGCTTATGATACACTCCTTATGATGGGGAAATTTCACTGTTTCATTGTGTTGAAAACATATAAGTTGTGTTTTGATCTTATAAGGGCTCATAATTAAGACTTCATCTTGAGTCTTATATTAGACTTTAGACTTTAAAGTCTTGATCCGTATTGGTGCTTTTAAGATTATAGGGGGTTTTGAGAAATGGTCTAAGCACATTTTACATTATAAGACGAACTTAAGATTTTAGGGGCGATGGGTAGAATGCGATGGTTTAACGCAATATGTTTGGAGGTGTAGAATTCCAAAGATTAGTCGTCCATTGTCAGTGGATTGGACTTACAATCAACTAGGATACATAACTCTGGATATGCCTACAGGAGCCTTTTTCAGAAAGATTTAACCAAGCCAAGAAGACCAACCTCTATGGTTGGTGGGCAGCACCATTCAGGGGCTGGAGGCCCACAGTTGAGAAATGCAAGCCAGCTGAGTAACTAGCGTTCATCACTCTCTGCTTTCTAAGTAAGGCTGTAACAGGACCAACCACCTCACCTTCCTGCTGCTTTCCCACCCGTGATGAACAGCGTGATGAACTGGGAGCCACATAACCCGTTCCTTCCTTCCTTCCTTCCTTCCTTCCTTCTGTTACTTTTGCTATGCATTTTGTCAGAACAATGAGAAAAGTAATCAATACAGACCACACATTACAGCCTTATGGCACCACACTTATTCATCTCTCATTCTCTTTGCATTACTCTCAGCCTAAATGATGCCAATGGTCATGTTGTTCTCATAGAAAAACTTAATCCAATCAATAGGGCTTCACCAATCCATCTATTATGAGGGAGCTGATACAGCAATTGTCTTCTAAGACATAAATAACACGAGGGCTGGACCTACAAATCCTTATACCAGCACATTTCTCAAATTCAGTAAAAGTATTTACGTAAATGAAACAAAATTTGACTGAGTAGGTATTATCTATCACATTGTTTGACAAAAGTTCCTCTTTTGCTTGGTTGTTTGGTTGGTTTATTTCTCCAGACAGGGTTTCTCTGTGTAGCCTTGGCTATGCTGGACTCACTTTGAAGACCAGGCTAGCCTTGAACTCACAGAGATCTTCCAGCTTTTGCCTCTTTGAGTGCTTGGATAACAAAAGTTATTTCTTAAGATTTTAGTTAAGGAAGATTTAAAATCATGTAAAATATAAAAATAAGCATGACAGTATATTAGGCTTTCTGGTATTCAGAGCAATGTTCCAATCCTAAAGCATCTTACTTTTACCAAACCCTCTATTAGCACCTTACTTTTCCTCTTTTCATATTATTGTCAGGTGAATGTCTAAAATTAATTTGTATAGAAGTTGGCAAAGTAAGTCAGTGCTTAAAAGCACTTTGTTGCTCCCCAAAAGAATCTGGGATTGGTTCCTAGCATCCATATCAGGTACCTTATGATAGCCTGTATCTCCAGCTTCAGGGACCAGCCCACTGTCTTCTGGCCTTCATTTGTACCTGCATATACATGAGCCCATGCATGCACTATATGAACTCATACACACGCACAGGCGCACACACACACACACGCACACACGCACACACACACACACACCCCACATGCACACACATATGCAAATAATAAAATGTTTGTTTCACTATCAATTCTTTGTAGAATGTTATTATAACCATTACTTATCTGCTGTGTAAAATCATAAAGGGAGCCTGGTCTCATCAAAGTCTGGTACAACAGAAGGTTCTCCATATCAGAAAAACAGTGAGGTCATTTAATGTCCCTCAATGCTGTACTGCTCATACCCAACTCTAAGACGCCTAAATGTCATATAGGAAATGGCATAGTGTTTGCACCTGTGCACATACCCCATATAGTAAAGCATTTCAAGATTTCTTATAATGAAGTGAAAACATCACATTAACATGTGTTATACTGTATTATTTAGAGAACAACCACAGAAAACTGCAAGTATCCAGTCCAGTCCACACCTCTGAAAAATATTTTTGTCAAAGTTTGATTTAATCTGTAGACATGGTCCCTATGGACACGAAGGCTGAAGCATATGAGGCAAATTTTTTTTTCTTTTCACTGGCAAGGAAGCAATAAAATTTAACAAAATTGGCTTTATTATATTTTGTGTGTGTGTGTGTGTGTGTGTGTGTGTGTGTGTGTGTGTAAAACATGCCACATACATGTGGAGTTCTGAGGTCAGCTAACAGGAGTCAGCTCTCTCCTTAACCTGTGTGGGTTCTGTGGTCTCTGTCAGTAACGTTTCATTGTGTCGATACCACAGGTTTTGTTATCTGTTCCTCTGATAAAGCACATCTTGATTGCTTCCAGATTTTGATCATTATTAGTGAAAGTACCCTAAGTGCCACTGTGCAAGCTTCTGTGTGGGCCTGAGCCTTCAAATCAGTTAAACAAATGCCTAGGAGTTCAGTTGCCTAGTTATGTTGTAAAATTGTTTGGTTTGGGGAAAAAAACTGCTCAACTGTTTCCCCTAGCCACGGTGCCATTTTACATCCATGGCTGCAGTGAATGGGACTTCCTGCATTTCTCCATCGTTGCCAGCAGCTGTCATTGACAGTTTTGCCTTTTAATCTAGGGTAATAGTCCATCTTGATTGTTCAGAATGCAGTTCCTCAGGGACAAGTGACCCGGATGTCCTTTCAGAAGCTTATTCATCATCTGTCTATCTCCAGTGAGGTTGCTGTTCTCCTCTTTTGTGCATTTTTAAATTGGGTTGCTTGTTTCCTTACCCAGAGTTTGACGTGTTCTTTGTGTATTTTGGATGCAGGTTCGTTGTCAGATATGTGATGTGCACATACGTTATCCCAGCCTGTAGCTCTCCTCTTGGCTCTCCTCACATGTTTTCTGCAGAGCAGCTGTGATTCTGCTTTAAAAACATGAGGTCAGGGTACGAGCCATAGGATGAGTCCATTCCTTAACCTCACGGGACAAAAAGCAGTCTCAATGGCACAGACATTTGATTACTCCAGGATGTCACACATGTTGTGTGTTTTCCTTCCTGGTTTCTCCTGCTGATGTAATGTTCTTCACACTTGCAAACGTGGAGTTTTAAGAGCTTTCTATATCAAGAAGCTGTATCTTGCATCCTAGTGACAATATGGTAACACCTTATGGAATTCTCAAAGGCGTTTTTAATGTGCAAAACAAAAGACATTACACACAAGAAATAAAATGTTGGCAAAATTTTATCTACGTTTAACTCTAGTTTGTAATGATGTCTTGAAAAAACAATTCAGAAATTATTAATCCCTAAAATGGATTTTAAAGTCCACTTCAGTGTATTCATTTGTTTATAAAAATAACTGAGAGGATATTTAAATAAAATAAAAAATCAGGAAACAGAAATCAATAAAGATTACCCAGAAAAGAAAGTTGAATTATTCTGGCACTGAGAATCAAATTTTAACAAAAATCTGTCTTGAAAAAACCCAGCACTTTATTGTTATAAAACTAATTTAACAAAGGGAATAGTGAGTAGACATTTGTATTGATTCAATAATCAAATCGATTTTTTTAACTGGCCACGGAAATATAATGGTAAACTACTTTAAAATTGTGTCACTTTTACATAGTACTGTATTTCCTGAGAATGGAGAAGCCGCACATGCCTGTACTCCCAGCATGGAGAATGAGGCAGGAATATTATGAGGTCTAGGCCAGCCTATACTTTCTCATGACAAGATAGACTCCATTTCAAAGAAGAAGAAAAATGAAATGTCCTAATAAGGAAAAAAACATAAAGCTCATAATACATTCACCACAAGTTGTTAACTATAAACTGCTGAAAAGGTGTCATCAATTTAACAAATGTTTAAAGTTGCACAGCCTTGAGACTTAGATATGATATCACTACTACCGGCTTATGTGTTGGACATCTGATCTCCAGCCACTGGGGACTATTAACAGGTGACTGGGTCATGAGGATGCTAATTATAGCCATGGATGAGGTCAGAGCCTCGGGAAGAGCAGCAGGTGCTTGTAACTGCTAAGCTATGTCTCCTCTCTCCAGGCCCCATTTTTCTTTATCTTTGCATATAAAGACAATCCAGCCTTCCCACAATTATTCTCCTCACATGGATGAAACAACTGGCAAGCTCTTAAAATGTAATAACATAAAACATTTCTTTCATCTTCATGGCTCATGTTTATAACGTCATGTGAGTCTATAGAATTATCAAATTGGGAAAATCCTATGTACATTTTTTTCTTATCCATGAAACGAGAGATTTTTTTTTCAGACATTTCATGTCTTCTTTTATTACAACTGTGGTGTTAGTCAGACCTCCACCACTGTGATAAGACACCCAAGATAAAAGAACTTTAAATATATTTTTGGCTCATGTTTTCAACTAATACTGGGGAGGTGCTGTTACTCTCAGGTCCTTGGTAGGAAGAATGTCACAGCAGTGGGACAATGGTGCAGAGAAGTTTAGAGAAGCCTGGTCCCTTACTACAAGCCAGAAAGTGAAGAAGAAAGAGACGGGAAAAGGAGGAGACCTCCTGACTACTCACTCAACTGTGACTGACCGATGTCCCTGAGAATCGGGGTTCGGTTCCATTACTCAAATAGAGGTTATCCAAGTGGCTTCTTGGAATTATGAAGAATTATACCCTAAACCGGTATCTCTTCATTGAAAAAAAAAATATGTCCCATTGCTATATTATTTGCTAGAGTCAAAAACTGTTGGTACTGGAATGATGGCCCTGTGGTTAAGAGTGCTTGCCGCTGTTCCAGAGGACCCGAGTGTGAACTTTTTAGTAGAGGTGGGAAGGGTTCGTTAATGACATCAAGTTACTGTCATGTAGGAGTAAGGATTCCTGATGTGCCATTACACACTGTGGCAATCATGGACAGTAACCATGTATTGTAAATTTAAATAACTTAAATGATTGTGGAATTGTATCATAAAGAAATGATAAGCATTTGAAGAGGCATAATTATGTTTAACCTGATTTGAACATTATGCAGCACAATACAAATGTTAACATGTACACTTTTGTCAATTAAAATTAATCCATTTAAAATACTTGACATAATAACACATGAGTAATAGGCACACTGTGATTTAAATATCTGAATGGGGGTGGTAATTTTGCTACTTGTTTACATATCCTAATTTTCATTTTGAAATTATTTCAAAATGTAGCATTTATGGGAGGGGGTTCCAGAGGATTCTATAGTGTCCTATAAGCAAAAAGAATAATCACATATGTAATTAAAAATAGCAATATTAATATGAATATAATGTGAAATGTTTGTTATATAAAATTTTTTAAATATGTTAAGGCAATGCTCCTCCTGAAGCTTCCAGAAACCACTGTAACATATAGACTGCTTGTAATGGTTAGTCTTGGCCATCAACTTGACAGATCATGGAGGAAGAGATAAAAAGATAGATATACTTTGTTTTCTTTTATGAGGACATTAATCTCATTTGTGAGGGTAGGACCCTCATGACTTAATCATTCCCCCAAAGCCCCCTGACCATTGCTGTGACATTGAGAATTAACCTTAAATATATGCATTGGGAGACACCAATATTCAGACCCAAGCATACATGTTGGGAAGAGATGGCCAAGTCAACCCATGATACAGTTCCTTCTGAATAGATGGGGTGGAAACATGGCTTCTCACCACTATGCCTCACCATAGAATGTGCCCATGTGCAGGACTTTTGCACCATCTTTGCTCTCTCAGATACCCCAAATACTTTGTGTAACTATGGTTTTCAGTACATATTTCTGAAATAAATGATTATTGGCCTTTGTTTTCTTTTCTGTCTATATTTTTACTGATTATAGTTGTAAGTGTTTCACATTGTTTATGGATTTGTGACTATCTCTTGCTCATCTAGAAATTTAATTCTTGTTTATATGGTCAGCAAATATTTTTACCAATTGGTCCCTTTTCTTTTTTTCTTTTTCTTTTTTTTTTTTCTTTTTCTTTTTCTTTCTTTTTTTTTTTTTTTTTTTGGATATTTTAGTGGTAAATTTTGCTATTGGATCAGTTTGGTTTTGAGTTTTATGTAATTCTATGGCATGAAATGTCAAGTTTTTATGAAGTCAATTCTGCCATTAATTCTGTGTATCCTCCTGGGGACTTTTTAAAAGATATTACCTGTTTCATGATACTAAAGAAAAAGTGTATCACTGTTTTCTGTTTCTTTATTTTTGTTGTTAAGCCATTGTTTTAATAAAGCATTTATTTAAGTTTAAAAATATAGGTTTCACTTGATCTCCAAACAAAGACCTGGCCAGACATTTTACCCCTACTTAGTAAATAATTGATTTTCCTCACTGTGCTGAAGCAACAGCTTTCCCACACACCAAATTAATTCCCAAGTGAATGTTGTATTTATTTCTGTAACTGTCAATTCTGTTTTATCTGTCATTTTACCCTCTCAAGGACTGGCTATTTAACTCACCGTGGTCCTGGAAAACAGTTTATAGTTTAGCATTGCATATTAATGAATATTTAAGTTGAGGGTTTGAAGCATAAAATAATATCTTTCCGAACTCTCTCTGAAAAACTAATTCCAACAAACAAGCAAGAATTATAAATCACAATTTAATCATCATCTGAAGAACAGTTCTCCAGGAGATTTCTTTTGCGTGCATTCAAATGTTTATCATAGTTCTGGGCATCTTGTCAGCACATAGACTTTTAATGACTCAAATAACTTCTAACACTGGAAATAGGGAAGAGTGAATGAGTTTGTTTGTTTGTTTGTTTGCTTGCTTGTTTTATCAATGACGTGTAAAGAAGTCTAGCAATGAGTTTTCTGTACATCACCATCTACCTGGCTAGTCCCTGTGTTAAACAATGTCATGAATTGCTATTTAAAAAAAATTTTCTTTGATTGGAAGGAGCATCAGTGTTGCTCATATAGATGCATTTGAGCAGAGTACAACGTCACAACAGAAAATATCATCATCTTCAAGGACAGCCCCTGAACACTCAGTGGAAAACCATGCATCTACTTGAATTCAAAGAAAACATATACGCAAACACAGATGCTAATAATTTAAGGTGCCTTGGGCAAGTAGATTCAGAATGTTAATATCAGCCTTAAAAGTTCACGATAACTTAAACCCAAGTCCCCAATGCGCTCACAGTAACTAATTATTCCTCCCCTTTGCTTTTCACTCTACATAAGCCCATGAGAAGCAGGAAGGACCTAAAAATAGGGATTATAAGATTCCTTCAGCCTCCGCGGCCTCCACCTTCAGATGTATGTGAGACTTGGGCTTTTCGCTGGCGTTAAGTACAAGAATAACTTCGTTTACTCTTGGCAATGCAACATGCTCTCTCGAGCTTATGAAAAAACATTTCTTGGGAACACAACTATAGTAAACTTTCTTAGTTATAGCAAGTGGTGAACAGATTAAACTCGTAGGTGGGGGGGGGCAGTGAAGAGGAAGAACATAGAAACAGCAGAATCTTGTGTGTTGCTTTCACCAAACTTAAATAGCTATATTTCAAACACCTATTTTGTTTAATCCCCAGTTTCGGGGGGATTTTTGTTTTAAATGACTTACATTGTTTGTCGAGACAGTTTAAGACCAACTCGCTGTATTATGTGTTACTTCACTTCCAACGTTGTCATTGAAATGTCTGGGGCATTCACAGCATTGAAAAGTAGAATTCTGTCAGCATAGTCAGGTAGAAGCGTTTTTTGCAAGTTCTATAGAAAACAGACAAAGCCAGGATGTTTCCTGTGCCAATTAGCAGTTTTGCTGAGCAAGAAGGAAGTGTGTCTAAAGATGTCTGAATAAGAACCCAGCAAGCTCAGTATTTGAATGAGAACAACACAGCAAGATTCTTTGGGCTTTGGCACCCATGCGGACTACAGGAAAGCGTTCCCAAGAAGGTCATCCAATCCCACTGAACCGTAGGGATTATGTGGGAGGGACGTAACTGTATGGCTTATTTGCTTCAGCACATGTCCAGAGGAGGACATTTGCCAGCGCCTGGCACCATGCAGCTTATAAATATTTTCCAGTGATTTTATGAATACAGCTTTTCAAATGCCAGACAATTGGTGCTAAAGAAAAAAAAATCGGTGAAACCTATGAATTGTCTGGCAATTCAATGAAGTTGCGAGTTTGTACTTGTAAGTAACAGATGTGCTCCAAGCACACACTTGATTTAGATTCTGGGGACGGGTTTCTTTAGATTTAGACTACCTGCCTGGTGATTTGAGTCCAGCAGTGATTCAACACAGTCATTTGAGTCTCTCCCCAGGCTTTCAGGAGCATTTAAGTTTAAAGAAAATAGGCTACATTATAGGATAGAAGCTGAACTGATACGTCTATTTTATTGTAGTTTTGAATTCTTTTAGGTCCTAATTCATTTTGAAATATGATAACATGTTGTTTTATTCATTATTTTAAATCTATCTTCCCATGTACAAGTTTGTTTGACTTTCTCTCTCTTTCTTCTTGAACTCAGATGCTGATTACTTTTTCTCTTCTACGAAATATGCTTAGCATGTCTTTTGAGATTACAATTAGTTCATATACATACACATACCCACATACCCATATATCTTATGACATGTGAGGAAGTAGAGAAAGTTAACAAATTGATGACCAGAGACTTAACAATTTAGAGTCAAGAAATTTAGAGTAGCAAGCATATTAAAACGAACAAGCTTCAGTCTGAGAATGAGAAAGATGAACGAGCAACTAACAATTACAGCTTGATAAATATCCTCCCAAAAGTTAGTTCTCAAATCAGCAACCAAGTGAGGCTTTGAAGACAGAATTCAGATCTTGTCAGTATCTGCCCAAAGCCAGGTCAGGGACTTAGAAGGTCCTTTCCATCTGGCTTCTACTTTCCATCTGCTCCCTCTTCTTTCCCCCTACCCCCATCCCAATACAGTATGGCTTCCTCTGGTTCTCTGTTTTTTCTCTTCCATAATACACTAATGTTGAATATGGCCAATATCTTGCCCCATTTTCTCAAAGTATTCACTTGCTTCTTACATTCTTTTCTAAAGACAGAGTTTTGCTATACAGCCTGGGCTGACATGGAACCTGTGATCATTCTGGCTTTATTTCCCAGGTGCTGGCATTGCTTGTGTAAGCCAAGCACACCTGGCCTTTGAAATCTTTGAATTTCATCTTCTCAGAGATATTTTCCCAACCCACCCTGTTTCATATTGCAGTTACTTCCCATCACTACCCATCCTATTTTTCTAGGTTTAGTCACCATCAAACATTTTAAATACCACTTCATCATGCCATTTTGTTGGTATTGTGTTTGTTTTGCCACCTCAAACATAAGTTTCATGGAGGCTGGGAGTTCTTTTATTTCACTTATTTATATGTAGCTTTGCCTATAAGAGAAACTGCCATATATAAATCTTCAGAAAGTATACAGTGAGTGAATGGATATACTAGATTTCTACAGAGAAACAGACTAATGGTTTATACGTTCTTATGTTCACATGCATGTGTGGAGAATGGGAAGAAAAAGGGAAAAGGAAGAAAGCCAAAAGAGAGATTTATTATAGGAGCTGGTTTTCACAATTATTGAGGCCAAGAAATCTGCAACGTGCTATCAGCTTTTCTAGGACCACCAGAAAGTTGTTACTGCAATTTTGTTTGGTTCAAACCTGAAGATCTGAGAACCAGACATGTCTATATCTCAGACCAGTCAGACCAGTCAGGAAGAGATGGATGTCCCAACTCAGAGAGAGAATCTTCCCCTGTGTATTTTTCTTATATTTAAGCTTTCAGCAGATACCATCTTCCCATATTCTAGCATTCAAATACTAGTCTCCTCTAGAAACTTCCCACAGCTGCCTAGGAATAATGTTTTACCAACTATTCTGGCAATCTTTAACTAAGTCAAGTTGACACATAAGTATTAGTCATCATAAAGTCAAAATAAATGATCATGGAAGAACCAAAGTGTCAATGATTCTTGCTCACGGAATAAGGAGGACTTAACGGAAGGTGTGGCAACTTAGTTTGCCCTCTAAACAAAAGACATTTTCGAACTCTATAAAGAACAAAAGATACTATCTGAATCATAGAGAACAGTGTGGTAGAGTGCTCTGAAAAGAGCTGGTAATAGAAGTGACTAACTCAGTGATTTAGTCAATGAGGGAAAGCACTGGCTCCTCTAGTGGGAATGCCTGAAATCATTACCCAGTAGTTTTTGTGTTTTTATTTATGTCACTTCATTCCTAGAGTGGCTTTCTCTTTAGAGCAGCTTTGCTCACAGAAGCAAAAAAGCTCCAATAATTCAAAGGTTCAAAATCCTGCTTGTAGATGAGCTTTTGTTCTTATTGGGAGCTCCTTTGTTAGAAGGTTAGCACTGTGGGGGTGGAGAGTTTTTATCACTGAGTGTCATTATCAGTTAGAGGTTACTGAGCACACTGGCGTGATATGCATTCCATTGTATAGGGGGTCTTCCATGAGATGGAAAAAGAAGTCCAAATTCTGTGCCAACAACTTGTCCATGTGTTCAACAGGATGACACATGGGTCCATTTCAATGCCCACTGAACTAGGCTGGGAAAAAAGACTGGCTTCCTTGCAGCCCTTCAAGAACTGGACATTTACTCTACTCAGTTCCTTCAGGAGTTTGAGGAGCACATCTCTCACGGGACCTTGAAGTCTCAGTCTTTCACACAGGAGAAATTTGCTACCTACCACCAGGACTGAGCGCCATAGCCTGCAATTTGAAGGACCAGAACCTACGCCTCTGCTCTGCCCTCATCCTCATGCTTGGCAGTCAGAGATAGAGAGGATATGGGAGAAATCTCTGTTTCTGATCCTAGTTAATTGGAACTAAGAGCCAAACCTTAGCCTGTGATTCTTCCATGCCCCAGGATTTACTCAGCCCACTCTCTTCCTCTGAAGATCAAACGGAGGCAGCCAGACTCCAAGTTCTTGGAGCATGACTTTTATTCCACATACTTTGAATTGTAAAAGTCTTGGCACACTGGTGCTCCTTCAAGAGCTTTTGTAAGAATGTAACAGAGTAGAGGGAAAGCGGGAGGAGGGGAGAATGGGAGGATACAAGGGATGGGATAACAATTGAGATGTAATATGAATGAATTAATAAAAAGGAAAAAAACAGCAAAAAAGAATGTAACAGAATTCTGATGCAGTTCAAGGGATGACCTAGATCTTAAGCAGGATCGATTTCATAGACTTTTCCCAAAGATGATCCAATCTGTGACTATTATTGGGGGCAAAAAGAAGTGGACTGCAGTTTTTAGAACTAATATTCTTTATCATTTACTTACCAATTATTATCTGCCAAACAGTATCCTGAGTACATTGGTGTGTTTTTTTTTTTTGCAATACCCCAATGATTTAGGACTTAGATGTTATTATTAGTCTCCATTTGTATATGAGGAACAAAGAAGTTAGTTTCTTGATTAAATTCATGTTACTAACAAGTGGATGAATGGGGTTGACTAGCATCCACTTGGAACTGCAGAACATTATGATCCTGTTTAGAAATAGGATCTGTGGATGTATTCGTATTATCTCTGCTATGCTGTCAGCCTGAACTGATGGGCTTTAAAATTCAATGACTAGAGTTGAAAGAAGTTGCAGAAAGATATGGTCAGAGAAAAGAAGGCCGTATTGTGTTGAAGTAAAGAAGAGAGTGACACAGTACACACTGAGGACCAGCTACCAGAAGTTGAGTGAAAGTCACAAAATTCATCTGCCTTCAGGGCTCCCAGAGGGATCTGACTGTGTAACTGACCATTTCACTGTGTCCCGTCTCAGAGTGTCCTTTATCTGCCATAATCATCCTTCATGGTAGTTACTTGAAATTAATAATAGGAAATGTGTAGTTTAAAAACATCTTAAATCAAAATATGTCCTAGTTAGGGTTTTATTGCTGTGAAGAGATGCCATGACCAAGGCAACTCGTATAAAGGAAAACATTTAATTGGGGGTGGGTTACAGTGTCAGAAGTTTAGTCCATTATCATCATGGTGGGAAGCATGGCAGCGTGCAGGTAGACGTGGTGCTGGAGAAGAAGCCGAGAGTTCTACATCTTGATCTACAGATAGCAGAAGGGGGACTACTTGCTACACTGGGCACAGCTTAAGCATAGGAGACATCAAACCCTGCCTCCAGTAACACACTTTCTTCAAAAAGGCCACACTTACTCCAACATCCTAATGGTGTCACTTCCTATAGGCCTAGCATTCAAACACATGAGTCTCTGGAGGCCATTCCTGTTCAAACAACCACAGTATAATTATTATCAATTGATAATAATTCTATACAGTCATCCTTGGTGTCTGCAAGTCATTAGGAACCATACAGATGCCATAGTCTATAGATGCTCAAGTAACTTAAAACTTATCTGTATATAGCCCCTTACATCTCTAAATTACTTTTTATATCCAATGTAATTCAAATGTGTCACAAATATTCTTATACTGTTCTGTTTATAGAGATTTGGAGACAAATCTACAAATGTTCAGTACAGACATAACCATTATAGCCCTAATTACTTAGTGCAAGAACTGTAAAATGAATGTGTTTGAACCATTGTTGGTGGAATTCAGGCACAGAAGTGATGACTAAGGAGGTCCCACTGTTTATTATGTATGAAAATGTCTTATTATCCTTTTATATTCAGGCTTTGTATAATGCATGCTGTGGTATATGTGATTAGTCATAGCAACAAATACTCTGTCATTTTATTACTTGAAAACCCTACCTTCTTTTCTAGTCTCCTGCATTTTACACATTTAATTTACACATTAAAGTAAATGGCTGGTACCAACAGCAATGAATACAGCAATAAGTATAATCTTTCTGTTAGATACATTTCTATAGTTGATGAATTTCTTAACTAACTCCTCGTTCTTAAAAGTTTATGTTCTGTAAATAATGTGCTCGGATTTTTTTTCCTCCCTTATATCATTGTGCCTTGTTTGATAGAGACAGGATATAAAGCAATTCATACAATGTAATAAAGTAACATAATTGAATTTGAAGACTGAATGCTAATAATTTAGAAAGGAACAAGTGCCCTCCAGTTTAGCTTCTCACACCCAGAGCCATAATTATATCTCTGATTCCAAAGTATGTATATACATTCTGCAGTGGACACCTGCTGAGTGGCCCTCAATTCAATCCAGTTTAGATGTTACGTTCCTGGAGACAGAATCGGACCCATAGGTTGATGGGTGAATGTCACAAGTCTGCCCTTACAGCATAACTGGTTGATGTTCAGTTTTATAGAACTCCTGAGTATAGGGTGAGATCCCCTACACACCTTTAAGGTTCATTCATTTGTTAAGCGTGCTCCACAGAGTTCCAGAAAGTATTTATTTGCATTCAATGGCCTATTGAAGAACAAGAAAAAGAAAGTAACATTTAGAAGGGTTCTGAAGGAAAGCGCAGCTTCTCCCAAGGAGCCAGATTGAGTCAACATGCTGAAACACTGATGAGTCATACTCTGCTTCTCGGAAGTCCGCACAGTTCACAAGTACAGACACTCCTTGAGTCATCTTTGGAGTTTCGAATGAAAACTTTATTGAATAGGCACTCATGAAGCTTGAACAGTCCAGGCATATATGTAACAGGACAAAAGGTTATATGATTTAAGGGTACTAAAAAGGGGATAGGGGACTATGTATGGCCTGCCTTCGTCCTTATTGGACTCTCCAGCAGCAGTCCTTCTCCTGGTGTATAAGCAATGTCTCTTTGATCTGCTATCAGGCAAAGTAGGTCAAGTGACATCAATGCTTAGATCTTGATAGAATTGTTGGGAAATATAGCCTACTTTGGAGAGGGGCTTAAGAGCCAATAGCTCTAGGTAAGACATGTGTCTTTATGAGTTGTAGATCCCAGTGTTGAGGGAACAAAGTAAACACTAAAAGAAAAAAATAATGAGAGTAAGAAAGACAATTTGAAGCAAAACAAAAAAGGCATACAATAGAGCCTTGTTCTTGGAAAAGATAGGTCAGAAGCTTGATGTGAACCATTGTAACAACAGAATCAGTTATTCAGGATGCTCTCTGTTTGTCTGTTAGTCTTCATGGGAGACCAAGGTGGAGATGTCTCCCCTGACTCCATATGAAGAAAGGGACTTCAGGCATGGATCTTCGTCTATGCTGTCGTGTGGACAGGCTCTGTCATCAAAGAAACACAGATTTTAAGTTCTAAAAGTTGGGTTTAAATCTTGGTTCTACCATTTACCAGCACAGTGCTAATAAAAAAAAGTTATAGTTTCTATCACAGTAACTGGGGATAATAAAAGTTTTTCCCTTTTTGTGGGTCAGAAGACATAAATATATTTAGTTTTGGGTAGGGAAGATGCTTTTATTTGGTATCTTCTTTGGCAAATTATTATTTCACAATAGACCTATAAGCAGTCATTTGTGAATTACTTATTCTTTTTGTTGTTGTTGTTGTTGGTTGGTTATTCAAGACAGGGTTTCTCTTATAGTCCTGGCTGTCCTGGACTTGCTTTGTAGACCAGGCTCACAGACAGCAATCTGCCTCCTTTGCCTCCTGAGTGGTGGAATTAAAGGCATGTGCCACCATGCCTGCCTTCTTACTGCTCTTTTCTACTCCAGATCAAAACTAATGTGCATTTATAGCAACTCTTTTATATATATATATAATTTATACCCTTTCTTTGTGTGCCCACAAGGCCGTCCTGCCAGGGGGCAGTGACCAAATTGTGGGCACCAGAGTACATGTCCAAGGTTCAGCAGTTCCCCTCTTCCCCAGATGCCAATGTGGAGACTCAGCCATCCATCAGCTACATTTCAGCAGAGGGTCCTGGTTCTCTGCATGCCTTGTTCTTGGTTGGTGCATCATTTTGTAGAGGCTTTCATGTGTCCAGATCCATAGGCTTTGATGGTCTCCCTGAGGAGCTCCTGCTCCCTCCTGGACCTTCCATCCCCCAACTCTTCCCTACCACTCTCAGTGGTCCACCTGCATCCAGCTACAAGTCCCAGGATGTGTCCCTATCTCTGGCTGGGTGGAGACTTGCAGTGGAGATCTATTTTGAACTAATATCTACTTATACGTGAATATGTCCTATGCGTGTCTTTCTGGGTCTGAGTTACCTCATTCAGGATGATCATGTTCCAACTATTTTGCCTGCAAATTTCAAGATTTCTTTGTTTTTAATACCTAAATAATATTCCGTTGTGTAAGTGTACCACAGTTTCTTTAGCCATTCCTTGGTTGAGGGACATCTAGGTTGTTTCCTCCTCAAAAATCCTTGAGCCTTTGTGTGGTCTAGCTAAGGATGAACAGGCCACAATCTCATTCTCTGCACATGGACCAGTTGAGGTCCTCTTTGGTTTGTTTGTTTGTTTGTTTGTTTTTAAAGATTTGTTTGTAAGATTCTATTACAGATGGTTGTGAGCCACCATGTGGTTGCTGGGAATCGAACTCAGGACTTCTGGAAGAGCAGTCAGTGCTCTTAACCATTCCTCTTTGTTAGTCTCCATCTGTTATAAGACTCAGCTTTTCTGGTGAGGGGTGAGATATTCTCTTACATGTGAACTTCATAATTTTTTTTCAATTGAAAAACTAGTGCTGATCGGCGTGTGAGAGTGCCATGCAGCATTCAGTGAGCATGAGGTTGAAGGTGAGATGGTAGACAGGATGCTGTTTTTTAAACCTAGAAATCTTCCATGAGTTCCATTTGTACCATTGACCCAATAGCTTGCACAACGAACATGATCCAAATGCTTAAAGACAGACAGTATTGACCATTTGACTGCTAAACCAAAGCCAATCCCTCAGCTACTATCAGTCCATTTGTTCTTCAGATGAGAATCTAGCTGCTCTGAACTCATTATGGAAGAGCTGTGTTCTAGGAGATTGCAAACCATAATTTTGATTGCGACCACATGTAAAAAAAAAAAAAAACTAGAAGCACATTTCAAATTTTAGTTTGTACCAAAGCCCAGGATTAACTTGATACCTCGTGTCTGTTAGAAAACAGAGGCTGGAGGAATCCACATAAAAATAAAGAGAGAGGGAGGAAAAGTTTAACACAGAAAGGCTTGCTGGCTGCGCACAAACATTCTTTTTCTGTCTGTTTGTGATATTTGGATCCCTTTGGCCTTTTCCCTAGCTGGGAGGTAAGGTTCTCCAGGGAGTTCCTCTTCCTATCTGCTTTCCTCTTACCAGGAACTGAGGCTACCCACCCTGCATTCTTTCCCCAGATGCTTGGATGGCTTCAGCCTGAGACAGAGATAACAGTACTTCAAATAGGCTCAGGAGGTCTGAGGTTGAATTCTACCTCCTTTAACAATTGCGCAACCTATGACAAGCATCATGGTCCTGGGCCTCAGAACTTTCTCATCCTCACTGAGAGCAGGACCAGATGACAGTTTCCCTGACAGGTTGACGAATGGTTTTTGGACTTTCATCCAAGCTTTTAAAGTATTTCCCTAACCACGAAGAAAGAGTGTTGTCTCTACTAAGGACCTTTTTAAAAATTTTCTTCCCTTGCACAATACAAACTTCTCTTTCTTCCCAAAGATAAGAGTTTATAATTCCAGGGCAAAGCGGAGAGATTTCAGCTTCTTCTGAAAAAAAAAAAAAGGGGGGCGGGGCATCTTCTATGTTTTCTTGCTTTGCATGCATGCCTACAGATGTATGAATATGCAAAAATAAACCTCTGATATGCTTTATGGTCACCTAAATACTAAACAAATTTAAAAACATATTTTGTCAACAAATCTTTCTGTTTGTTTGCTTTTCTTTTTCCGAAGAAAGGTCTGGCACTAAGATGCTATGTTGCTTTTCAAATGGATTGGTTTTCAACCATGAAGCCTGGCTGGGGCTCCGTGTCTGACTACGACAGAAGGCATCCATTGGCTATACTCTGACATCTTCTCTTCTCCTCTAACACAATCCCTAATAAGTTTGGTTAACATGTTTAGGACAGGGCTCCTGGGAAATCCTATCCCTATCTCAGGTCTGATCTAAATTACATTAATGTCAATTCCTCTCCAACACTCACTCTGCCTTGACTTATCTCTGGAGTCTAGTGTGAAGAAACGTAGAGAGACTTGGCTTCTAAGAAATGTTGTCCTTTTGATTAGTATAATGTAACAGGCTCCGTCTGCTGGCTTTTCTGCATGTTGTTGCTTCTCTCTTCAGACGCAAAGCCTCAATGTACTATAGCCATCTGTGATTGCATAACAATAAAGAGAAGGGAAAGTCTATACAACAGTGAATTGCCCCCCAACAACTTTGGATAGCTACTGCTCAACTTCTTTCCATGTAAAGCTTGTTTTAGAACCCCAATTTTGCCTATGCTACTGATAGCTGAAAACCATCCTTAAATGGTACAGCAACCAATGATAGGCAGACATATTTAATTTGCCATGATAATAAGATGGGGCAGCTCTTATATTCTGGTGAAGCAGTTTGAGCTTTTAAACCCTAAATACACTTTGTTAAAGCTAATTTTCTTCTCTCATCTCAAGGACTTTCAAGATAAGGAATATTGACACTGTATCAGAGATTGGTCTTTTGTCCAAAAGTTTCTAGCTGTTTTCAAGTATATATATATTATCACTTTGCCGAGGTGCACTTACTAAGGTCCTATGAGAGGGCAACTGTTTCCCACCTTCTCCCCTGAAGTTCTTACTGTTGGATCCTCTTCCTCACTACTGAGAAGACCCTGCCCATACTTCCAGTATAAAATAAGTAGCTTTTGTTTATTTGTTTGTTTTCTACAGGGTCTCCTACACAGCCAAAACCATAACTTCATATCCTTTTATCTTTCTCCAAAATGGCAGTGCCTGGGAGCTCAAACATTAAAGTCCCCATGCATACATTGAGGGAGCACCTGCCCAACACCTGATCTCGCAGTGCATCTAAAGAAAAGACTGCAGAAGACCGATTCCTAAGCAAGGGTTTCAGAGAAAGTTCTGCTGCCTCAGGCTGACTGAGGAAATCCCTGCATGACTATGAATTGCTTAAACCCCCAGCAGAACAGACAAACACCTGATAAAACATGGAATTTGCTACTATTCACTTAGCAATTTTCTACTTCCAGTGCGCATGTCATGCAGACAAAAAGACTTATCCTTTATTCATTCTTTACCCAGTCATGATTTATAGACTCATTGAACTGCTAACAGTAACAGATGACTCATGTCTAATACACACGCAGAACCTCATTCAGTGAGCGAACAGAATTCATTAAAAGGCTTATAAGATTCGAACTGAATGCAAACATTACTGTATAGCATTGTAAAACATGTAATATGAAGCTTATCCACAGGGATTACTAAAAATTAGTTAAACTGTATTTTTTTTCTTTATCAGAAGCTTAAAACACAGAGTGCTGGCAGACACTAAATAAGAATGTGAGGTTGTCTGTAATCCTGGATGTGATGTTTCAGGCATGTATATCTTGAAGGAAAATTCTGTTAATAAAATGATTGCTGAATCAAAATTCTACATATTGGATACAGCTTTTCTTATTACAGTCACACTGTAAAATTAGAGATTGTTCTGTCAGGTGAGAGAAATCTGTCTATATCATGCTTGTAATGTTACATTTAAAGTATGCAACTGACATAGAGAAGAACGGTACAAGAGGCAGGGTGATGACTCAGTGGGTTCAGCATTTGCTGCATAAGCAAGAGGAGCCAAGTTGGGCTTCCCAGCATCATATAACTGCCTAATTGTGGCTGGAAGTCCACTCAAAATCCCAAAGCACACCTTGCAGAAATGAGGATAGGAGCGAGGGGCAATATCCAAAGGCAAACTGGCAGCTACACTAGCCAAACCCAAGAGCTTTAGGATCAAGAGAGAGACCTTGCCGCCAGGTATAAGATGGAGAGCAATCAAGAAAGACATCTGATGTCAACTACTGGCTTCCATATGCGCAAGCATGTGCTCCCACAGACATGGAGAACACACATATACTAGTAAATGCATACCATCCACACATATGTGCCCTCACAATAAAAATTAATTCTCACAATGATCTCACTCAAAGTAAATGTTACATAATCTTAATTAAAATGAATATAATTGAAACTAGGTAGCACTGGTTGACAGTGACATAGTCAACCAGCATGGAACTTTGCGGCGGAGACAAATTTTTAAATCCTTTTACGTGCGTCTGTACTTCAAGCCTCCAATTTTTTTCTCTCTGCAAATATCTTGTATTTTAACCACCAAACTTGAGTTCCTTTTCCTCTCCCTCGGCATTTCAAGACTAACTTCTCTAGCAACTCAAAGCTCAATTCATTATCTCTGTTTTTTTTTTTCCTTCAGTATTGCCAAGGAGCAACTAATGATAATAACTTCAGGTTAAAAGGTTAGCAATTGGTTAGAATTTTCTATCATTTACCTTCTACAGCATGTTTCTGTTTCTTTCCCCTCCTTCAGCTTTTCACATACATCCTGTAAAGTTTATGAACATGTAGTAGCAATTGAGGTCATTTACCATGCCATCTGAAAAGGAAGCTGTTTGGGAGGGAACCGCCCCTTTAGTAAGACTGCAATTTTTATGGAGTCACAACTCTAACTATGAGGCCAGACAATCGGCAGCTGTGAGAGGCATTAAGAGCAAACTCTGGAGTCAAAATGTGTAAGTTCAAGTCTTAACGCCACTTGCTCCCTGAATGCAAAAGCCACCCTTCCCCATTGTCTGTGAGGACGATAAAGTGCCCACCCTATAGAGCCCCTCTGAGCATATGAAATGCTTCACACATTGTGAGTGATCGCTCTATCATAATTGCTATTGTTCTTATTAATAACTAAAAGTTAGGCACAGTTTAAAAGATCACAGGGACTTCTGAAGATGTACGTGCTTCGGAGCTAATATTAAATGTCATGTGAAGGCAGATAATCTGGATGGCCTCTGTGTGTTGGGGGGGGATTAATTTGGAGAGAGGTGATTGATGGGGGAACCAGGACTTTTCATTCCTGCCTGTGTTTAGCTGGCTGGCTCTTGACCCATCATTCCTGCTCTCTATCACTTACTTTCCCCAGATGCAAACTCCAGGTGTTGAACTCCACAAGTTCTAAATCTGCTGATGATTACAGCAATATAGCACAGTAGCAATGTGTTGGTTGAAGTGGCTTGGCATGAGTTGTTTTTTTTTTTTTTTCAAGAAACAAATGATGGCCAAAAATAAATGTACTCACCATCTGGTTTGAAGTTCCTATATTAGATGCTTATAGGTCTTTGGTGACTTCACAAAAGCATCCTCCCAGCTGTTTTTCAGTGAGGCCAGCAATCCTTGATGACAAGATGCTGACCAGTGTGGCCCTGCTGGGAGGTGAGTTGGCAATGGGGCTCAGAAAATGCAGAATATCATTTTGGAGAGCTGGGCGACTTGCACGGGAGTCACATCCTACTCCTGGAAGGCATGTAACCTACAGTGACAGCCTTAACTCATTCACACCGCAGATGAAATTATTATGGAGATTGCCGCCCCCTAAATGATGCAAAGGCAGAATCCTACCTTGTAGGTAACTACAGCCGACTTCTTGCTTTGTATATATTAGCTAGTTGTTATAGAAAATAAAGACCTGAGAAGTATCAGTCTACGAGTTTCTTTCTCATTCGGATAAAACAAATCAGTGGCAGGCTCTGTGCCACAGTATGAAAACTTCAGGGTGTTACAGTCTCAGAACCCTGTTCATTAAAACCAACAAGCAAACAACCTCGTAATCAAAAGACTTGCTGTAGACCTAGCCATTATGTTTGCTTTCAGGGAAACCTGAACAAACAAACCAAAAGTGAAACAGCCTTCATCCCTTAAGGGTAATTGTAAGCAATATCATTACAGTCCCTAGCTACACCTCACTCAAAACCTAATAGCCAGCTCCAAAGTGGACTGCAAAGTTTGTCCTTTTATCCATGCAGCAACGTGGCTAACTAAAAGCTGACGTTCTTATAGCTGTGGGGAGTACCGCATGATGCCTGCAAGCTAGCCAGTGTCTTGCCAGCTCTTCTTACAAATATATCCCTTCCCTAAGGCTCACTTTTCTCCAAACAGGAATCATACTGCCTTTCGTATAGTTTTAATATGAAAGTTAAATGGAATAATACGTGTGAAATAATACCAGTAAAACAAAACAACAACAACAACAACAAAAAACCGTTCAGTTGTTCTTGTCCACTAGTTGGAAAATCTAAAGGTCACCTGAGCAACAGCATTAAGATGATACAAGTTATGTAATCCTATTTGCGACTTTAAGGGAATCTCTGTGCTGCCCCTAAAGCTCCTATATCAATTGATGAAAGTGAAGTCCTTCTTTGGACTGGAGGGCAGAATCTCAGCATAGACTATCATCAGGCTGCTAAAATTCATTGGTTGGGTAACCATTTTCTCTTTACAGTTTTCCCCCCTGGTCTAAGAGCTTACCAGATACATGGTAAGCACGAGTGTTTATCATATTGTTAAGCAATCATGTAGTACGGATCAAAGGGGATAACGTTTCCTGCCCACCCTTTCAAGGTGTAAAATAGAGCCAAGGGTCAGCACAAATAAATAAAAAGTGGCCTTTGTCTGCGCAAGTGATGAATTAAATCAAGCACTGCGTAATCAGAGTGAAGACTGAAAATACGGTTGTTGCGTGTTTCCATAAAAGCCCTGCCCGGTTCGCTGGTATCAAATCGACAGCAAATGGCAAGAGAAAAGCCATTAAGCCTTGAAACTCTGCCAGTGCTGCAGAGGCATCAACGCTTAATGGCCACCTCCCGCTCATGCTCAGCTGGGGTCATCCCGGAACAGCGGTCCATAACGAAACCCAGATACTTCACCAGCTGCTGCGCACCAGGCTCAGAGTGTCCAGCAGGCCGACTCCCGAAACTCGATGAAAAGTCACCGAGGGAAAAGCTTCAACAGTGCCGACCTTGGCAAGACAAGCACAGCCCACAAAGGAGCCAGAGTAGGTGTGTGTGTACTGCTTTAACAGTAATTACAGATGAAGAGCTCACTTCCGGGAAAAGCAAAGAGTAGTAACCAGTGAGGCAGAGGGAGAAGGCAGGGTGGGTTTAGAGAGGAGCCTGTGGAGCGCATGCTCGAAGGTGCCCCCCCCCGCCCCGCCCCCCACCCTAAATGTCTCACAGAGGACCGGCATTTGGGTTCGCTTGACCTAGTATTTCCCTAAGTTTCAAATGCATGATAGCTGAAAAGCTGTTGGTCAAAAGCAGACTCTTCTGGCTCACCGCTGCTCCTCTCCCGTCCCCTCGCTTCCCATCTCTCTTTGGGAAGCTGAGCTGGAGCTGTGTTTCGTTGGAGCTGTACGGACAGACATGTATACTTTCTGCATATTTAAGTTCTTTCAACTGTCGTGGTGGAGGAAACGCTCCTCTTTGCCTGTTTGGTAGACTCAACCCCAGTCGTAACTTAAAAAAGTTCTAATATGAATGTAACTTTTAAAAAATTAATTTATTTATTCACTTTACATCCCGAGTTTTGTAGGCTCCTCTCTCCTCTCCTCCCAGTCGTTCCCACCCTCCCTCCCTCTTCTCCATCCCCCCTCTCCTATTTCTCAGAAAAAGGGAATCCCCACCTCTGCCCCTCCCCAATCCCAGCCCATCATCAGGACTGGACACAGTCTCGTCCCCTGTGGCTTGGCATGATGAGGCAGCCTCTCCAGGAGGGAGTGATAAAAAAAAAAGCAGGCAACTGAGTCCATGGCAGAGACACTTACTCCCCTTACTAGGGTACCCACATGAAGCCCGAGCTGCGTCTACATCGTTAGAGTTCGAAACTCCCCATCGGCGACCACCACTCACACACGCAGTTGGCAAGGGTGTTTTTTATTTCAGCCAAGTAAGAATCCTGCATGCAGTGGTCAGCCGCTTTACAAAATATGGACCACGAGGTGAGTTTTGAAGGCTCTTTTTAAAGCCAGTTAAGGGAATTTCAGATAACAGGTCGTTTTTATTTCCGTTCGTGTAAACTAAAAGCGCTGGTATAGGCACACTGGGGATTGGCTGGTACCAAGTCAGGAGTTAGGGGCTCGCTTAAACAGGCAGTTGAGCAACTTTAACTCCCCTGGCCAGATGTTTTGGCCAGTTCTGATTGGCTGTCCATTTTCTGTGTTTTTGTTTTGTTGTTTTCTGGTTGTTGTTTTTTTTCCCCTGTAGCTGAAGTCTCTATTTCTGAGAAACTGAAACTTAAGCTTAGCCTGTCTCCATGAGAAAACGAAGCCTGTCATGGAGTCGGTTAGGCTTATTTAACTATGTCCACCCAACATCTGTGTGGGGTACCTCGGTCCAGTCCATGCGTGGTTCCTGAACTTAAACCTGTGTGCAGAGTTTGAAAGAATTCGGTTACTCTGGTCATGTCAAAGGCTAGTTACTCAGCAGGAAATTTCAGGTTGTTAGGTTTGGGAAATTTATTTCCTTCCTTTCTCCCTCCCATGCCTTCTCTCTTAATCTCGTTCTAGCTCACAGTGGCTCCAAACCCCGAAGTTTCGGTGTTACAGACTTGAGCCATCACATCGGGATTCACTACTTAAAACTTCCTAGCCGAGGGCTAGAAAGCAGGCTACAAAGTTAACAGCATTTTGTATTCTTCCAGAGGACCTTGGTTCAATTCTCAACAACCACGTGATGTCTCACAACTGTCTTAAACTTCAGTTGCAGGGAATCTGATGTCCTCTTTTGACTTCTCAGGCCCCAGGAACACACGTGGTGCACAGACATGCAGGCAAAATACCCAAACACATAAAATACAAGAAACCATTTTTTGACAGAATGTTAATTTCTTAATGAAATGGAAATTCTTTTTATTTATTTTTACTTTTTTAATTTTTAAAATATATTTTATTAATTTACTCATATTACATCTAAATTGTTATCCCATTCTTTGTATCCTCCCATTCTTCCCTCCCTCCCATTTTCCCCTTACTCCCTTCTCCTATGACTGTGACTGAGGGGGATTACCTCCCCCTGTATATGCTTATAGGGTATCAAGTCTCTTCTTGGTAGCCTGCTATCCTTCCTCTGAGTGCCACCATATATAAAAATGTTTTAATGTAACATGTTCATAAACGATAAAACATACATGCTAAAGAAATTGGAAAACATAGAATTTGTCAGAATTTATGCAATTGCTCTCGAGCCTGGGTTTTCTTGCCGTTTGCAATACAGCAAACAGTTCTGCAAAGGCAATACACACTTAACTGCTGAATCACTGCGCTCCCCCTGCCCCATCTCCTGTTCTAAAAACGCAAACTGCATCAAAACATCTGAAAGGAAGTCTTTATGTCAACTATTAAACATCCTGTATGAAGAGACAACGTTTATATGTGTAACATGTAGAAACCAGTTTTGTAGTTATACTACAGGAAGGTAACAGAATTATCTATCATATTTTGTGATTCCCCCCCGCCCCCGTTTTAAATATTCACTGTGTATATTTGTTTAATTAGACTGGGTCTCATGTATCTCAAGCAGGCATCAAACTTCTTATGAAACTAATGACAACCTTGGTTTTGCGATCCTCCCGCCTCCCCCCTCATCTCTAGGGCTGGGGCTCCAGGGCGCTGTGGATTGAACCTATGATGATCTGCATAGTAGCAAAATACATTCAGCAAGGGAGCTGCATGCCCCCCTCCTGTGCTCTTTTACATCACAGCTGACTGGTGCAGTCTGTGTTTTTCAATATTTTTATTGAATTTCCAGTGAAATTCTATTGAACTTAATGAGCTTTATTAAACTCCTTCTGTTGATTTGCTAGGAGCTGGGTTTCCTTTCCTAAGACTGGTGTTGCTAGCTCTTGAAAAGAGAATGTTTGGACATATAAAATAATTACATGTATGAAGTTTAGAGTGGCAACAAAATACAATGTATATATTAAATAGAGAACAAATAAAAGGGCATGTTTTGATGAGCTTTCACAAATTGAATGTACCATTTAATAAGGCTCTTATAAAATATTCTTTCCAGGAGTGCTTCATTACATGTCTCCGTTCCCCACCAAAGGACAGCCACTGTCATGACTAACTGTGCTGTCGTAGGTTAATTTAATCTCTTTCTGAAGGTGTGTAAATACAGTCTTGCAGTATGTACTGATTTGAGTCCGGTGTTTAAACACACAATGACATGCTTGTGACATTCAGCCTTGTTTGTATGTAGTTGTTCATCCTCTTGCTATGTAGCATTCCATACTAAAATGTATCACATTAATTTATGAATTCTATTATTGATGAACACCTCAGGTTTTTTTCTACTTTGCAATGCAATGCTGTTATGGATGCTTTTGCACACATGTAGCAACACACGCACACATTTTAAACTGGCTATACACATAGGACTATACACATAGGGCTAAACTATTAGCTTACAAGTATCACTAAAACTTAAAACCAAAATGACTTGCTATTTTATTATTTTTGTTATTGTGACTGTAAACATCAAGCTGAAAGTTCTAAGGCTGCTGAATATTAGTACTATTAAGTTTAAACTTTATTGAATTGTAGGCACAAGACGGTACAGTCTAAAGCTGAAGGACGCAAACAAACAGGAGGAGTGGGAGCAGCAGAAACAGCACATGAGTCCTTGTCTGGGATGTTACCTTCTTTTTTACAGATGGTCAGGGGAGGTTGGGGCTGGCTAGGGAGATCCCAAGCCCTGCTGCACCTGTAGTTTTGGCATAGTTATTATTAGGATTTCACTCTCCTGTTAGGTCACCTAGGATAATTAGAGACACCTGAACATCTGGTGTTACCACTAAAATGCCAAAGAGAAAACAGTTTTCAGTTAAGAGAGTGAGCAGGAGATGCGCTGGACATCGGGAGATGAAGGCTCACAGATGGTTGCTCACTGCAACTGTGGCCTGTGCAGTGTACTGGACAATCATGTGCATGCTAGGCTGAGCACTACAGTTACAAACAAGGAACGGTGAAATGAAACAGGGTCCAGACCCAGCATGGACAGCCGTGAGCTAGCCACTTGGGTGTCAGTGGTTTGGAATGGGAAAAGATTCCAGCCTTAAGATTATTAATTGGCAGTGGAAAAGATTAACCACGAGCATACGGACAGCAGAGTTGAAAGGCTAACAAATACAAACAGAGTCAACCTGAGCATCGATTCAGGATTAGGTTCTGTGGGATAGTAAGCAAGAGGAAATTAATTCTGAGCTGCTTTCCTTATCAAAGAGTTAAGTCCCAGGGTTAAACAGTGCAGTCTTAAAAGGAAAGGAGCTTGTGAGACTCAAATATTTTAATGACAGAAGCATGAGCATACAGTGTCTGAACCTCACGAATCTGTGGCCTATACTGACATAATGTTTCACTTAGGACCAATGAGCCCTCAAAGCATTTCTGAAAACATTTATAATAGATTTTGGCTTCTGCTTTTTATTGTGCAGATTTATGTGGCATCCTGGGAAAGAAATTGAAATTTTAAGTGCTGATCCATTCTGGGTCTCAAGCAAGAGTAGGTAAATGCTGCGGGGGTGTTCCCTGTCATCGCTGCTCGGTGGATTGTAGTGGCAAGTGTATGTTACAACTGCTTCTTACAGAGAAAGCCCTGGAGGAGAAAGAGCGGTGTGGGGAGGGTAGGAGGATTTCAAACAGTTTCCATGCTCACATAGTTCACAGTGGATGAGGCTTCCCTTCAGACCCCGGTAGCCAGGTCGCAGCCACTGCGATGCAATTGCAGGAACTAAGCTGCAGCAGCAGGTGAGGGTTCTGAATGCCCCTTTCAGCAAGTGGCTTGCAGAAAATAAACCAAGGGGTGAAATGGCAGCATGTGCCCATCAGAGTTCAGTGGAATTCACGTGCTCCTCTTCGTGACTGTGTCTGCTTGTTTTCTGGACAGCTGTCTCCTCTTCTATAAAATAGAACCGACATAAGCATTTCCATGAAGAACATATACAGTGGTGTTTCCTCTCAGCTTCTCCCAAGCGAGACGGCAACCCCTGGATATACCTCATCTAAGCTCTTGCCTCAAGGCAGGTGGAACCTAGGCAGAAAAGCCCAGTGCTACAGAAACAGAGGCGGTCTCCACTACTTGAGACCAAGACCATAGACCTCACAAGGAAATCAGATTCCTGACCATGTTTAAGGATCTGCCTTACTAATTTTCAACTAGCACAGAGGAAAACGGTCAATAATTCTATGACATAGGCCTGTCTTCTGTGCCAGTTTCCAACTCTTTCATGAGGTGTTTTCATCTAACATTACAATTTCTCCTATCCTTTCTATGTCTATATCACCTAACCATTCTATTTCCTTTAAATCCATACAACAGTCCTTTGTACCTTCATCTAAGCATACTCAAGTGCCATCAGCCTCTACTTTGTAGTGTTTCATGGTCTCCCCAGGCAGATCCTGTATGTTTCCCTTTGAGCGGAGTGTACTTGGTAGATCTTGGTTCCATCTTCTGTCATAGAACTCTGAGCAACTTGAGGTCAAAGACAGGATGACATCATCCATAGTGTCTGCTGCTTTTCTGATTGTTTACAGATAAAGCATAAGGGCTCAATAAACTAACTTTACCAATCAAACAAATGGTTATATTGTTAAGGAGAAATTGTTATATTATTGTTAAGGGAAAAGTCAGTTTAAAGCCAGGCAGTGGAGAGTGGTCTTGAGTGCACTCAGGAGGCAGAGGCAGGTGGACCTCTGACTCTGAGGCCAGCCTGGTCTACAGAGCTAGTTCTAGGACAGCTGGGGCTACACAAGAAACCCTATCTCAAACAACAACAACAAAAGTCAATTAAGCTTACAATCTATACTGTGGATCTTGTAGGTTATTTTGGCCTTAACCTTGACAACTATGTTCAAATTAAAGGTTAATATCCAAATGCCATTTAAGTTAACAGTAGGTAGGCGAATATATACATAAGCATGGGTGTGTGTGTGTGTGTGTGTGTGTGTGTGTGTGTGTGTGTGTGTGTGTGTAGATATGAGGACAAGAGCTTCAACCATAATTTAAAGTCTCAATGAAGACAGAGGTTTCTTCTTCTCTTTCATATACCAGTACAGATACATTGTGTGTGTATTCTGGTCTCCTCCTGCTGAGCAGGAAGTGATGCTAGTGTAGGGTTCACTGAGGAAACATATCCAAGAAGAGCATTCCCCCCTTACATGAGATGGGCTAGAAATATGAAAGTGGTATCATTCGGTACACACTGAAGAGTAAACTGGCTCTTCAATCTGTCCACTGCCGCCCACCACTGCCCACAGCCTCACAGGGAGGCTGAAAAACATAGTCCATAGCTGAGTAGACACATTCAGGGTATCCTTATTACTAAGCATCACAGACTGAATTGTGTATCCTTCGAATTCATGCGTTATGACCCACCCACAAATCTTTGTGGTGTAATTCTATTTAGAAATGGGATTTTAAAGAAAATACATCAATCTGGGCACATTGGCACACCCTGTAATCCCAGCACCAGGGGAGGCAGACACAGGTAGATCTCTGTAAGTTCGAGGCCAGCCTGGTCTACAAAGTGAGTCCAGGACAGCCAAGGCTACACAAAGAAATACTAACTCAAAAAAAAGAAAGAAAGAAAAGAAAAGAAAGAAAAAAGAAAAACAAAGAAAGAAAATATATCAAAATGATGGCTGTAAAATAGGTGTTAATCAGGACCCCTGGTGCTCCATATTTGACCACGTCTCCTGGATGGGGAGGCCTGGTGGCACTCAGAGGAAGGATAGCAGGCTACCAAGAAGAGATTGATACCCTATGAGCATATACAGGGGGAAGAGGTCCTCCTCAGTCACAGTCATAGGGGAGGGGAGTAAGGGAAAAATGGGAGGGAGGGAGGAATGGAAGGATACAAGGGATGGGATAACAATTGAGATGTAATATGAATACATTAATAAAATATATTTTTAAAAATAGGTGTTAATCTACTGTGTTGTCCTGAAGAGAAGAGAAAGATAAAAACGTATACCAAGGTCTGACCACAGAAGGATACACACACACACACCACACACACACACACACACACACACAAACAGAAGGGGCATCACTAACCAATCATCAGTTCCTTGATCTTGACCTTGTGTCTTGTAGAATGCTAAGAAAACAGATTTCTGTGTTTTAAGTCAGCCTGCGGTACTTTGAGTGGCAATCCTAGCAAAGCAACTCACTAGGAAAGGACAGGAGCCAAAGTTCACTGCGTAAACTACAACCATAAACTATAACTGTAAACTACAACCTACTCCTCATTCATTGTGCTCCTGATGCGCTAGTCTTTGAAGCAAGCCTGCTCCCCAGGGGCCTTTTTACTTTCAGTTACAGGTTTTATTCTGGAGAAATATCTTTTCACACACACACACACACACACACACACACACACACACACACACACACATACACACACACTCATGCATGCACACACACATGCATGCACGCATGCACAAAGCTGTATAACTCCTTTTCTAAACACACTTTGCATATCTTCTATGCCCCTAAAATCTATCTCAGCAGAGGTTGCTACTGACTTTCTTATGTGAGACGGCACGCCCCTGCGAGCCTCTGTACGCTCTTCTCGCTCTAACCCTGTGTTGCTATCCCCACATCCACTTACGTGTTTCTATGTGCAGTGTTCACACAGCAAGGTTTTGTTCACTGCTGTTCTCACAGCCTTCAGAGGAGCTCAGATAAAACCTATGCTGCTGGTCCATGTCAATCCAGTGTTTTCAGATATCTGCACAAGATTTTTTTGTTGCTGTTCTGGAACAAAAATGTCTAAATTTTTTTTAAGCCAAAGCATGAAAATATTAAGGAGATATAGAAAGGAAGCAAGTGAATTTGAGGGTGAGGAATGTAACTTAATACTTCCAAATAATTATGACATAATTTCTGACCCTGTTGCACCACAAATCAGCTGAAAGTATCAGAATAATGAAGATATTTGTCTACTTTATACATAGAATGCTTAAACATTCATTTTCAGTCTTGCAGCTCAAGGTCTTGGCACATATATTTCTTGTGCCTTGACTGGCAAGAGTCTTTGCCTATTGATGTTTCTGTTTCTCTGGCTTCGCCTTAATTCTGTGATGTCTGGTGTTTATCCCAAATTGTTGGCATTTTCTCTATTGGCCCATCTCTATTGATTTATTTTTCTACTTCAGGTCATCTATTCTCACAAATCACTCTTTCTGGGATATCTTCCAGGTCTATAAACATATCTCTTGGTACCCCTGCCTTTCAAACCTAAGTCTCATAGTAATCTGCCCTGTTGTCCCTTCAACCTGACTCATTAACATCCACTTACAATGTGTTGACCTTGTCACTCTGCGATGATCCCAAGTATCATCGCAGTCCTAACTTGGAAAGCGCTTTGCTTTTGTCCCTGTTAGCAGTTGATGTAAGAACTGCTTTGTATCCAGCTCTGTTTTTCTATATACTTTTGTTTTCCATATTAAAATATATAATGAAAGAATATCAAGGCTGAGCGTGCAGCTCAACTGGTAGATTGTCTACCCAGGATGCATTAAGTCCTCAGTATGGTCCCCAATACCACATGAACTGTATGTAGTGGTACATGCTTGTAATCCTAGCTTTTGGGAGCTGGAAGCAGGAAGATCAGAAATTCAAAGTCATCCTTGGTCATATAGCAATTCCTAAGGCAGCCTGGGACATATGACAAAAGAAAGAAAGAAAACAGAAGATGAAACATTACATAACCTCCCTCAGAGTATCTGCAGGGAGCTACCATGTATTTTAGCAAGCCAAATAAATTGTGTGTGTGTGTGTGTGTGTGTGTGTGTGTGTGTGTGTGTGTGTCTGTGCTAGTGTCTTATTCTTCCAGCACCAAGTTACTGATAATTCCCATGGGAAAAGATGTCTTTAGAATGATCTCATTTTTATCACAGACAGGAATATTTTCATCAGATATGCAATCCTAACAAAAGCTATAGTTACACTCCAACTTCTAACCTTTTCTAGAAACTCAGCCAATGTCAGTATTGAAGTCAACTTTGGCTAATTCGTTAAACTACGCCTCAAATCCTTGGCTTATTGAGTTTTTGGCCCTATTTTCCCAGAGTTTTAAGTTCTCTATCCTTAATATTTTCAGTTGGTCTGTCTTTTCTGTGTTTGGCATTCACCGCTCACATCACTAATGTGGCCTTTGGCTCTATCAGTTTTGTCCTTTGACCCAATGTCTGCATGTGTATGTGTGGTCATTTGATTTTGATCTTGTTCTTGTTTTTCTAAGAACTATAAAGCTCTCTGATTGTGGCATTCAAACCTGCTCAAATTTTCCATTGGGGAGATAAAAAAGTTACAATTCTTTTTTTCCATTTTTTATTATGTTTATTTTATTACATATACATTTATATTATTACACGTGAATAAAATAAACTACTTACGTCAGGAAGAAGCACGAGGCAATCAGGAATTATATAAATGTTACATTCATAGTGATTCGGCTATTTGTATTTGGCAAACTTGAAGTAAACATCTTTCCTATCTTGTTGGGTCTAAATTTCTGAACAAAAATCAATATCTATCGTATCTCACCTCTCTTAACTTAAAACATCTATCTTGATCTAAAAACATCTCAACCCCTAACCAACTAAGGTTAATTGTAAGACTAAACTATCTGTCTTCAACCTCATCAGAGGTTTGAGAAGGAATAAAACTTAAATACCTGAGTGAACCAGAAGTACAAGTTAGCAGCTTCCAAAATAAAAGAATGACAGAGACAGTTTACTGCCTCAGTAGTCACCCAACACTCTTTATAACGTTGGAGCATCATCTTTAGCTTTCTAACCCAATATATTGGACAGACACATTTGCGAGGCAGGAACTATTAAGGACTTGCTTATCCTGTCTTGGCAGAGTTTGGCCATCGACTCTGCTTTTATCTAAGCTTGCCCATTTTTAGACAGAATTCTGTCTGTGGCAGAAATGAGGACATTTTGCCCAGTGGCTTGTTTGCCATGTTTGAAGCCAACTCTATAAGAAGGTTCTTTGATGCTCATTATCTTTGAGGTGGGCTAGGTGTTGCTAGGAGTTAACTTGTCTTGTTGTCAAAGACTCTTTAGAATAATAAAAACATCTTTAAATGCCATATTCTGTAGGTCTCTGAGGCTTTTGAACACCTTCTTTAACTATTTTACCTTATATATCTATAGAATAATATCTATCTGTTAGACCTAGAATATATATTCTTGTGATAAAATTAGACTCGTATTTGACATGACCATGATTTGTTCAACTAACAATTAGCTTGTATTACTTAATTATCCTAAATAGGCTGTAGCACCACTTTCAAGCTATTGGAAGTAAACATTGTATTATAATTGAATTGGTTGGGTATAATAACTCATATTAGAATATATATATATATATAGTGTATGAAGAATGATCTTAGATTTGAATTCTATACCAATGTATCAGAATTATACTTATTTTGCACGCATATACAAAATTCTATACCAATGAATTAAAAATAACCTTATTTGTGAATAACAATTAAGGCCTTGTTTATGAGTATATTCAATAAATTACCTTTTGTCCTATCCTCTCGCTATATTTCTATATCCCCCTTTCTTTCTTTTCAGGTCCTATCTCCTTACCTTTGAAAGAAAGGTAAAGGAAAAGAGAAATGTCCTTGAGCCCAACCTAGTTTTCTCTCTGTATAAGACCAATAATAACTTATAAGCAACTCCCCATGAAAATAAGCATCTGTAGCCTAAAAGAGAAACAAGAACCTACCCAACACCATTTAGATGAAATGGGATGTCATTCTCTTAAGATTTCTTCAGGCTGATTTAAGGAAAATAATACCTTTGAAGGTGTCCCCCACCCCCCAGAATTGGGAAAAATGGTTAAGCAAGCCAAGGTTAGCAGTTGTGGTCTAGTTTTTAAATATTGAGACATCCCAGGCTTAATAGGAGTCCTGTGTGGGACAGTCTGAAATGCTGGACCAATTGGGATCAGAAGCTTTCTACAATGCTGTCCTGGAAGCTATCTTGTTCTGATGGGTAACAGCAACTGAGGTACTTAGGACTGGAACATGGAGGATGCAGGATGTTAGTGTTCAGCATGTTCAGAGGAATGAATCCTGTCAGGTCTGATCCAGCATCAGTGTCCGGTTCTTTTCTTCTGAAAATATAATTTCTCATAAGCATTATATAGTTCTAACATTATAATTGTATGAGGTGTGCAGGATGTACAGAACAATTAAGGTTGGTTCTCTGCTCACTGTATGAGTAGAAGTAAGACATCTGCAAATCTTCCTTTATGCTATACTAAGAATAGCCTCCAATAATAAGTCACAGAGAATCTGTGACCAACGCTAAGCCTTGTCTATACATAAACATTCTTAGTCAGTCTCAGAGCTATTCCCATGTAGTAAGATTAGCTCTATAAGCTAACTGCTTGTTCTGCAGTTTGAATTCTTTATATCCTGATTGCAGTCCCTTTCCTCATCCCTTTTCCCTCCCTTCCCTAGTCCTTAGAAAGGGGATCCCTCCCTCCTAAATGTCTGACCACAGCTTATCCAGTGTCTTCTGTACTACCTGTAACCCCTTCCTCTGTGGCCTGGCAGGGCCACCCCGCTTGGGGGAAGTGAACAACATTAGAAGGCCTGAGTCCACGTCAGAAGTAGTCCCTATTCCCCATATTGTAGGACCCACATGGAGACTGTGCTGCCTATCCACTACATCTGAGGAGAAGGTCTAGGTCCACATCCCACATGGACCTTGGTTGGCACATCAGTCTTTGTATTGTAATGTGGTTAACCTGAATTAAGTGGTTAACATCTGCTTATGAGTGAAAATATGCCATGTGTGTCTTTCTGGATCTGAGTTACCTCACTCAGGATGATTATCTCTAGTTCCATCCATTTGCTTGCGAATTTCAATATTTCTTTATTTTTGAAAGCTGATTAGTATTCCATTGTGTAAATGAACCATAGTTTCTTTATCCATTCTTCAGTGGAGGGACATCTAGGTTGTTTGCAGGTTCTCGCTATTACAAACAAGTCTGCTATGAACAGAGTTGAGCAAATGTCCTTGTTGTATGGTAGACCCTCTTTAGAGTATATATGCCAAGGAGTGGGATGGCTGGGTCTTGAGTAGACTTATTTCCAATTTTCTGAGATAGCAACAGATTGATTTCCAAAGTGGTTGTACAAGTTTGCACTCCCACCAGCAATGGATATATGCTCTCCTTTCTCTGCATCCTCACCCGCATGTACCATCACCTGAATTTTTTATCTTAGCCATTCAGAGAGGTGTAAGATGGAATCTCACAGGCATTTTGATTTGCATTTCCCTGATGACTAGGATGTTGAGCATTTATTTAAGTGTTTCTCAGCCATTTGCTATTCCTCTGTTGAGAATTCTCTGTTTAGTTCTGTACCCCATTTGTTAATTGGGATATTTGGCTTGGTGGTGTTTAATTTCTTGAGGTCTTCATATATTTTGGATATTAGCTCTTTGACAGATGCAGGATTAGTGAAGATCTTTTCCCAGTCTGTAGGCTGTCATTTTGTTCTGTTGACTGTTTTCTTTGCCTTACAGAAGCTTTTCAGTTTCATGAGGTCCCATTTATTAATTGTTGATCTTAGAGCCTGGGCTGTTGGTGTTCTGTTCAGGAAGCTGTCTCCTGTGCCAATGAGTTCAAGGCTCTTTCCCAATTTTGTTCTAACAGCTTTAGGGTATCAGGTTTTAAGTTGAGGTCTTTAATCCATTTGGACTTTAGTTTTGTGCAGGGTGAATAAATATTTGCATTTTTCTACAAGTAGCCATCCAGTTAGACCAGTACCATTTGTGGGAGTGTTATCTTTTCTCCATTGTATGAACATGGCTTCTTTGTCAAAAATCAAATGTTCATAAGTATGTGGATTTATTTCTGGGTATTCTATTCGATTTCACTGTCAACCAGCCTTTTCTGCACCAGTACCATGCTGTTATTATTACTGTTGCTCTATAGTACAGTTTGAGATCTGGGATGGCAACTCCTCCAGAAGATCTTTCATTGTACAGGATTGTTTTAACTATTCTGGGTTTTTTGTTTTTCCATATGAAGTTGAGAACTGACCTTTCAAGGGTCTGTAAAGAATTGTTTTGGAATTTAAATGGTAATTGCATCTAATCTATAAATTGCCTTTGATAAGATGGACATGTTTACTATGTTTATTCTCCAAATCCATGAACATGGGAGGTCTTTCCATCTTCTGATGTCTTCTTCTATTTCTTTCTTTAGAGACTTGAAGTTTTTGTTCATATAAGTCTTTTACTAGTTTGGTTAGAATTATACCACAATACTTTATACCATTTGTGGCTATCGTGAAGGGTGTAGTTTCCCTAATTTCTTTCTCAGCCTGTTTGTCATTTGTATAAAGCAGGGCTACTGTTGTTTTTTTTTTAGTTGACTTTGTATCCAGCCACTTCGCTGAGGGTGTTTATCAGCTGCAGAAGTTCCTTGGTAGAACCTTTATGGCTACTTATGTATACTATCATGTCATCCACAAATAGTGATAGTTTGACTTCTTCCTTTCCAAGTTGTATCCCCTTTATCTCCTTTAGTTGTCTTATTTCTCTAGCTAGAATTTCAAGTACTATATTGAAGAGATATGGAGAGGGTGGACAGCCCTGTCGTGTCCCTGATTTAGAGTTACAATTCTTACTGGCTGTTTTATTGAGCCATTTTAATGACGTTCCTTTTGCTTTAATACACAGATTTACTTGTTGTTACAAATGGGCAAAGGACTAGGATTAGCATATGTAGAAACATGGCTTGGTTTTAAAGTTGTCTATATTTGGTTATTACCAGCTCACCTGCTCTAATCATAGAAGAAGGAAGGGGCTCCAAATTTCAAAGGGCTAGTTTTGTGCTGCCTGATAGGTTGAGTATTAGAAGATTGGCAAGCAGTGCTGGCCTTCTGTTCGCCAGACAAGAAAAGAACTAGAAGGTTTGAGCACATTGCTCTGCTCTTTTCAGGCATTTATCTTACCCACCCACCACCATGTTCTTCTCAACATCAAAATCAGGTTATATTTATCAATTCTGTTTTCTATCATCTTGGTCCAGCATATTTTCACCTGGTTTTGGAAGCCATTAATGTTGGTTTATATCAGAGACAAATGTAACCTGCTGGACATACAGACTTGATTCAGTTGCTTTAGAATTCTTTAAAGAAGTGATTCTCAACCTTCTTAATGCTATAACCCTTTAATACAGTTACAGTTGTGGTGACCCCCAACCGTAAGATTATTTTCGTTACTACTTCATAACTGTACTTTTGCTCCTGTTATGAATTGTAATGTAAATATCTTTGCTCTCCTATGGCCTTAGGTGGCCTCTGTGAAAAGGTTAATCAACACCTCAAGGGGGTCACAACCCACAGATTAAGAACCACTGCCTGAAAGACCCTCCTCCCCCATTGTATTAGTTACCACATGGCTACTCTCTAAATCTGCTTTATTCTCATTTGAATCCTGCTACTGTCTCCTAGCTTGTTTCTGCCTTGTCTACATTTTCCAATCTGGAGATTTAGACTTTTGCCTTTCAGCATTATTATAGGTTTTAAAAAAACACAAATAGGCTGGGTCAGGTTGTCTTTGCAAGGTGTCTGAGTTTAAACATCAAGTAATAGCTGTTTGTATTTTGGCTGCTGCAGGAGCCATTTCAGAAATAAATACCTTCCCTTAATTGATGACAATGAAAGTACAGAAGAGAGAGAAGCAGTTGTTCAAATTAAAAGTTAGAATCACTCACCAATGTCCGATGCCTCTGTTAATTTTGGGTAGAAATCACCATTGGCATTAGACTACAGTACTGATCAGGAAGAGAAAATCAAAGATGTTGCCAATCACTGTCTGCCCCAGAAGGACGTTTATACTACCGAAAAGGAAGCTGATAATCATTTTTTCTAGGGATTGATGTCCCAATAATGGGATGGAGGATGGTGGAGGCAGAAGGTACTGGAGTAAAGAAGAAACAGAAGAAAAAAGAGCCAGGAGAGCAAGAAGGGACAAAGGGAACAAGGCAGGGGGCCCAAGCCAAAGAGAAAATGAGAGCCTAATGAGCCAAAAGAACCCAAGAGGGCCAAGGAGCCGAAGAGGGCAAAAGAGCCCAAGGTGGCAAAGCGGAAAGATGGGGTAAAGAATCCCTGGATGCTCCGGGAGATGTTGGGTACCAAGGAGGCTAAAGAGGAGCTGCACGGACTATGTATCTAGGACAAAGTCCAAGAAGGCCAGCGAGGAACATGGACCAACCCCAGTGGAGAGAAAGAAGAAAGGAAAAAGAAAAAAGGAAACTACCGTGGAGAGTTTAGAGCTGGATCAGAGCCTGCCAAACCCATCTCTTCGGAGTCCTGAGGAGCCCACCGGGTCTCCAGACAGCCAGAAACGGCGCTCAGGATGACACGTGAAGCACAGAAAATACAATAAGGACCTGGACTTCAAAGTGGTGGATGATGATGGGGAAACAGTTGCTGTTCTGGGAGCTGACCGAACATCTATACTCTCAGCTTCTACGCTGGCCAGGCAGACAGAGGTACAGACTTTCCATGATCTTGGTTGAAACGTCAACTAGGCCCTGGGACAGAGCTTTTCAGTGACTCTTCACTGGAGCGTGAGTTTGATCACCATTGCTTCCGGGGCTGATCTTACAATGGCTTCCTTCTGCACTTTAGAATAAAGCTCAAACTCCTCATTCTCAACAACACCTTCATGACCACACTCCCCATGTCGCCAGATAGCATTCTAGAGAAATCATTTCTTCCTCCCGATGCTCTCTAGCCAGAAAGCCAGCCACCTCATCTCCCCTTCTAGAGCCTTGACCTGTGCTGTCTTGCTTTAATATTCTCCACCATCCCTTTTTACAAGTGGACCACCCTGAGTTTGGTTTCACATAAAACGCGATTTCTGTTAAAAAAAAAAAAACCAAAACACAAATATTTCATTATTTAAAAAAATATTGGAACACAAATTTGTTTGTGTATGTATTTGCTCATTATCTTCAGTCAGAACACTTACATTTTATTTGACTGTCTATCTTCCACACACCCATGCCTATACACGCACTTAGCTTTTCTGAGCTCTTTATTTGTAACATCTTTGGTTTTGCTTACACTGCCGTGGCCACAAGGTTAACCGACTCCGAAAATAAACCACTGAAAATGGTTTTAGGTACTAACTTCATCCTCATTTTTGCCTAGTCATCCTGCCCTTCCTATGAGTCAGCACCATGTGGAGGAGTACAGCATGACTTTCCTAGGCCCTGTTCCTATGCCCTGTTTCCCACTAAAAGTGAAACAATAAGAATTGCATTTTATAAGTGTCCTGATATAAGCATGAATATGGTCCGGGCTGAACTCATTATTATATATCAAACTTATGCTCTTCCGGCTTCAGGCTCCAGAGTACAGGCTTCCCTGTGTCTGGCTCTCTTGCAGCTTTTAAGAAGCATTTAAAATAGTCTTTAATTTCTGAAAAAAAAATTTTTTTTTTAGAATTTTATATGTGAGTACTGTTCTTACCTCATTTCTAACCCTTCCCTCCCACTGTCTGCTACATCCTCTCAGATGGAAGCCTGTATGCCCAGCAGTAGATGGCCAATGGAAAAGGAACTCAGCGGCATCTCGGATGTTTCTTGTTTCTTAATGTCATGTTGGTTTTTTTCTTTAATTTTTTCAAGTTGAGCTCTTAAATTTTTATTTTGTTTATATATTTTATTTCCTTTTTTTTTAAGCCTTAAAGGTCCTTTGCACATATATCATGACTTCTGGTTTGTGTTCTTATGAGACTCGTGAATGAGTGGGTTGCTATGCTGTATCTGTTTCTTGTGACTAGCCTTGAGCTCTTTTCCTTCTGTTCATTTTGATGAATTTATATGTTTGTTTTATCTTATATTTTATTTTATTTCCTTAATATCCTTTATATACATATTTGTTTTCTAATGAGAGACAGAAAGGAGATGGATCCAGATAAGAGGGAGGTGGAGAGGAACTTGGAGGAATAGAGGGAGGGGAAATCATAATTAGGATATATTGCATGAAAAAATCTATTTTCAATAAAAGAATAAAAATAGAAGCTTTTCTGACAGGGATGAGAGATCTACTTACCTGTAGGTATAAGAACAAGTCTTTAGAATGCAGTTAGGAACTATGTTAGTTAAGGAGTGTGGCAGGAGAAGGTTTTCCTCTGATTATCCTACCCGAATGGACCTTCTGATCTCATCAACAAGGCTGGAATGTTACCAGCTTTCTTCATCTTCTCCTGCTGCTACCTGGTTCTAATTTATCAATTCTGCCCTCATTTATCAATATTACCAATTCAACAAGTGATGCCTCTTACTATCTATGGATTTATTTTATGAGCAGATATGTATGGCAAAGATCATAATTCCAATGGAAAGAGTATAGTGGCAATGATTTCCACGACTCTAAGAAAGTCAAATACTCAAGCTGGGCATGGTGGCACACTCCTGTAATCCAGGCACTCCGGAGGCAGAAGCAGGTGGATTGCTGTGAGTTCGAGGCCAGCCTGGTCTACAAAGCAAGTCCAGGATAGCTAAGGCTACACAGAAAAACTCTGTCTCGAAAAACAAAACAAAACAAAACAAAACAAGCCAAATACCCTTCTCTTACCACCCCATGCCATGTAAATACTCCACAGGTTGTATGTGTAAGGACCCTCACGCATTGCCTGGCCAGGGAACATAGCCAGTGAGAGCACTCCATTCTTTTCTGTAGTATTTCCCAGTGAAGCACAGGCTACCTTACCTCAGCCACAGTAGTAGTGTCCACTTCTGATACTAGTAGCATGTCTCGTGAACATTCTTCATCCTATCGTAATCACATTCTGCTTACAAGGGGGCTTACTGCTTCATACCCACCTGTGTGTTCCCTTGAACAGCTTGCCTCAGAGCTTTGCCAACTTCAGAAGTCTATTATATATTTCTTGATGGATTACTTCATTGGATATGTAATTTCTTTATGCCCAGTGGCCACAAGGCTGCTCAGGGAGCATACATTGGGAGAAAGCGGTGAGGTCAACAGCAAGGGCGGCAGCAGCTCATTCTAAGTAAAGAGCCACATTGCAAGCTTTTAGTCACCCTGTCCTGCCATTGGCAAATCTTCTTTGCCTGTGTGAGCACGGGATTGAACCTGACATTGTTAATTTCTTAACAAAAAGTTAGTAGAAAATTGTTTTGATACTATCTTTGCAGTGCTAACCGAAGCCATCTGGGATTGAAGGGAAGGCAGCCAAATTCATGGTAGAATTTTCTGTGTAAATGATAAACTTAACACTAAAATAATGCCCTGAATTAATCCCCTATTAGTCATCTCTATCACCAAAGAACTAATATTCTGAGTTACTGTCTGAACAGAAACTATAGATTTTCAAAAAGGCAAGACAGCATTTCCCTACTCCCCATCCCCTCCACCAAAGCATTGGTGACTTCTTACACTTAGACCAGAAAACGGAGAGGCAGAGCTGGGGGTGGCGAAAGGCAGAAGTGCTTGAGGAAGAGGAAAGGACTCCCTAAAAGAGAAGTGAGCTTGACAGAAGACATTTACTTACTTCACCATGTCATTCTGCTTAGAGGTCACAGGCCTCACAGCACTTCTGAAACTCACAAGCCACTGGCGAGAAGTTCCAGAACAAACTGGCGCGCATGACACCAGACCTCTGACTTGTTATGAAATCATGAATGAAAGCATGAACGCTTTCAGATACCTCCTCTTCTTCTTCTCACTCTTACCTACAAAGTCTGCTTGAATATACATTTTCATTAGGCATATCTGTAAGATAATGGCTGTTATTCTCAGAATGCCCACATACATTTCTAAAGCAGTGGACTGTATATTGGTAAGACTGTCTCCTTGCCTCTGCTATTTCAATACCAGGAATATCCTCTTCGCTCTTCGATGTTCCAGTATCTTCTAAAGACTAGCCATGAGGAGATCTTTTTTTCTCAATCCATTGAGAGACTCTAGAAGCAGTTAGAGCTGAGGTGCTATGTTAGGAGACATCATAATGACTGGAATAGGACACAAAAGTCATGTGGGCTTGTGTAGAAGCCTGGCCCATGTGTTTCCCCTTGCACAAATGCCACGACTGCTTGATCTCAGCATTTTTCTGACAGCACAATTGGTCATTTGTTACTAGAGATTTATCATTTGTATGTGTCTATTTGTGTTAATTTTATTATTTTTTCAATTTGTATAAAATGGGAGACAATAAATAATGTATATTACTTTATGAACTGCCGTCTGGACGCAGTGGCACAAAATTGTACCCAGTTGCTTAGATGGCTGATGCAAAGGAGCCAGAAGTTTAGTACCTGCCTGGGCTACAGAGTAGGTTCAAAGCTCTTCTATACAATATATGAGACTTTGCGTGCAAAACAAGACAAAAGTACTAAGAAAGCTAGGGAGGGAGGTTAGGAATGAAGTATTTTTCTAGAATATCTAAGGCCCTATGTTCAGTTCTGGGCATGGAAATAGTAAGTGAATGACCAAATGAGTAAATGAATGAGTAAATAAAGCT
The DNA here is from genome assembly GCF_964271855.1 of Acomys minous. Lineage (NCBI taxonomy): Eukaryota > Metazoa > Chordata > Mammalia > Rodentia > Muridae > Acomys > Acomys minous. The sequence continues at coordinate 102,569,014 of NC_140490.1, forward strand.
ATTGTAAAAAACAGGATGTTGAAAGCCAGATCCTTTTGGTTTAAAGAAGCAAGGGATGATTGTTTTTTTGACAGAAAGCCTACAACATTGCCTAATGGACACCACTGCCCAGGAATATTGCAGCTGTTCTGACATCCCCAAGCGAACATATGGAAGCACAGACTACACTTTGGGACTAAGGAAAAGGGGGTTACTTGACCTAACAGGCATACCACGCCGATTTATTTAGATTCTCTTATAGAGAAGTCATATTACATGAGTCTATAAAAGAATGCTGTTGCAGCTTTCTGTCTGAATGCAAAAATGATCAGCCCAATCAGTAGTACGTATATTCTCTGAAAACCTACCAGTAGCTTTGACAACTCCACATTCCCATTTCTCTGAGTGTCAGCTCGTAGACAGTAGTGTCATTAGACCATGATTTGATGTGACTCTAATTTTCAGCCAAGTAGCAATGAAGTCATAGGTTACTCTCGTTGAGTCTACTGAGGATTTAGTTGACTAAGTGAAAAAGTGAAACGTAATTGAGAAAGAATAGCTTTTTCATTCCAATGAGTTTTATTTCATTAAGCAACAACTATTATTTTTCTTGAATCTTCTAAGTGACTGTGTCGTATTTGTGACATATTGTGTTGTGAGAAAATGGTGATCTCCCTTATCACTTAGAAATGTCTTACTCTATTGGATGTGATTTTTGCATAGTAAGTTTCATTTTAATAAAAACTGAGGAAGAGGGGGCTGGAGAGGTGGCTCAGTGGTTAAGGGCACTGGCTGTTCTTTCAGATGACCTGGGTTCAATTCCCAGCACCCACATGGCATCTCACAACATGAAAAAAAATGTTTAAAAACTGAAGAAGATGCTTAAATTTGATAGAAAGGCAATGTAAAACAATGAGCAATAGTGTAAGTTGTGCATATATGCCTGGCTAGCTGTGCTGTCCAAGACTGTTTCCATTTGTTCTGAATATTTATATTCTAAGAGTTCCCTGCAATTACATTTGTAAACCTAAAGGCCTCTTTATATTTCCACGTTTTTAGACATCTCGGCTCCTGGGGTTATTGCATAGGATGCTGAAGGAAGAGCAGTAGTTGTGGGTAATTCTGGCTTCACTAACATATTAACTTCTGCTTGGACCTTCCGTGTTTGGACAAGTAAGATTGGAGTCCTTCCTCAGTTGTACTGATTTCTAAGAGTGTGGAGGAAGGAGCCTCAGCAGACAGATAAGTTTTTGTTTTTGTTTTTGTTTTGTTTTTTAACTTACTGGGGATTCCATTGATTATGTGAACTGAGTTGAACAATAATAGTATATATTTTATGCCATGTACTATTCCTGATGGGATATAGAGATATTTATCTATTTATTCATGAGTGATTCCGCAAAGTGGTACTGTTAACTGAAGTAAGCATCTCCTTCAGCAATGTCAGTGTATGGGTTGAAGTCTAGACTATTGACATCTCTGTCCTTCTGCCTAATGTAGAATGGTAGTGGTAGTCTTGCTGAAACACCTACTTTGCTAGATGCTGCTCAAAGGGCTTTATGTAAAACGACTCTTTACAGCCCTGTAAGATAATATAATAATAATTTATATATACATATATATGAATTGGCAATACAAAGAAGTAGGCTTCATTGTGACATTTTCATACATATGTATCACTATACTTTATTCTTATTTGTCCCCTCTCACTGGCCTTCTACCTCAGCCTTCCACGTGTTTCCCGTGCCCTCATATCCTGTGTTCTTCTGTTTTCATGGCACAAGCATCCCGTTAGCCTCTCTTGTCTCCTCCTCCCCATCCCTTTATACTTCTTCCTCCTCTTATAATCCTCTCTACTTTTAAGTCTTATATGTATACAACATGTATATCTGAATACACACACACATATAAATTTAAACTCTCTATATTAGAGAAGACATGAAATATTTGTCTTTCTGGGTCTAGTTTCCTTGTTTAGTACAATGATCTCCAGTTCCACCTATGTCCCTGTACATGCAACAACTTATTATTCTTTAAAACTCAATGAAATTCCATTGTATATAGGTACCACATTTTTCTTTATCCATTCAGCTGTTGCTGGACATATAGATTCTATATCTTAGTTATTGTGAATTGTAAAACTATAAAAATGTATGTGTTCATATGTTTGTAGAATTCTGACTTAGATTTATTTGGGAAGATATTATGAATCAATGGTGGTTTTCTTTTTAGTTTTTTTTTTTTAATTTCCATAATGACCATACCAACCTCTATTCAGCTATGAATATGGATTTTTCTTTGTCCATACTCTCACCAGCTTTTTTATAGTTTATTTTTTGAATGATAGCCACCACATGGGGAAATAAAAATGAATCTCTATGTAGTTTTAATTTGCATATCCCCTATAGCTTTCCACACTGAACACTTTTAAAAGTATTTATTGGCCATTTGCAGGTAAATTCAATTACTATTTTAGAAATGAAACCAAAACCCCAAGAGAGACAATAACTTCCTCAAATCATATAACGTATGATGGCAGAGTCCCAGCGCTGGCTGTCCCTCTGGTTAGGCTGTACGCTCCACCCCTGTCCAGCCTAGCACCTAGAACACATTCTTGTAGTAGCTGATGTGCTTCTGCAAAGTCGAATTTGTGGTTTCCTTATTAGCTCCTATCCCAACTGAGAGGTAAAGAAACAAGTTAAAAGCAAATAATAATCTGCTATCACCAGATCCAAGCTATTGGCACAACAAAAGAATTTTAAACCCTTAGCTATCATTTAATCTGGTTTCCATTTGCCAGATGAAGAAGTTGAGACTCATGAGGACTGATCATTGTGCTCCAAGTTAAAAAGAGATTTCAGGGTTTTTTTTTTATTTTTTTGGGTCAAAGCAGACCATTTGGCAGAGTGTTGGGTTCTCTTGTACAACAAATATTGAACACAAATATTTGTGGAATTGAATTAAAAGCTGGAGTCTTTCTTGAGATTAGATTGGTACCATGTGAGGTGCTGTGGCTGGAACTGATTTGTACATCCTGGCCATGTTTGCTGGCTTCTGTGCCACACAATGACGTTCTTGCTGGAAATATGTCCATGTACTGAGTAGTCATGAGACTTGCTGCTCTACTCACGTTTCCATCAAGTTTCTTTACTCTAGAGCATTTTATTTTTCTGCTATAACTTTAAACACATATACATCTCTACCATAAAAACAGGTTGCTCTTTTCTAGAGCAGCTTCTCCTAGCTTTAATAAATTAAAATCATACATATGCACATATATAATTTATGTATTATATTATGTAAACTATATAAATATTGTATCTGTGTAAGAGTAAAGGTTATTTTTGTAGGCTTAAGTCTATATACAGATTGAACTTTATTCAAAGAACTAACAGAAATGTTTCAGAATGGTTGAGCCAAAATTGGCATTTGTTTAACTCACAAAATAACCCAAATGTAAAAAAGCATTCATTAGGGCCATTTCATTCATTAGCAGGAGCCGGTGTCATTATTTTCACATATAATTAAAAGATATTGACCTGAAAGCTAGTACTTCTTTTGCTCCTTGGGGCTGCTTGTCTATACTTTAATAACTATTAAAATTCAAGGACTTCAGAAAGATTTTTTTAAAAAAAATGATGATAATTAGTTTACTGTGGTGTTTTGAGTGAGATGTCCCTCATAGTTTGGGGCATTTGAACACTTGAACCTCATTGGTGGTGCTTTGAGTGAGGTTTGGAGGTGTGGCGTTGCTGAAGAAAGTGCATCACTGAGTGTGGGGTGACCTTTGAGGAGCTCACCTCCTACCCTGCACCTGCTCCCCATCCCTCTCTTCTTGCTTGCAGTTCAAGATGTGAGCCCCAGGCTTCTGCCCCAGGCACTATGCCTGCTGTTTGCAGTTGTGTCTCCCAAACAAGACAGGCTCTTATCCCTCTGGAACCATAATCCCAAATAAACTCTTCCTTCTATAATCTGCCCTAATCATAGTGTTGTATGTGATAAAATATAATTATAATATACAACAAATGTATCCCCAACAATAGGATAATACACAAGAAAAATTAAGTACACAGTTGCTTTTGCATTATTTTACTTAAACTATTTTTTTTTTAGCCAGACAGTGGTGACACACACCTTTAATCCCAACACTCAGAAGGCACAGGCAGGTGAATCTCTTGAGTTCAACACCAGCTTGGTCAACAGAGCAAGTTCCAGGACATCCAGTGCTACACAGAGAAACTCTGTCTTGAAAGAAAGAAAAAGTTATAATCTCTATCTAGTGGAAAATATTCTGGCATTGTATGCAATTTCTAGAAATTAAACAAGTAAAATGTATTAGGTTGGTTCATTGGTTTGTTTTTTTGTTTTTAAACTGTAGCATATATAATAAGTTATTTGTACATCTTTAGAAACTAAAACTAGAGAACCAGGTTTAGTAACTTAACACTTTAAAGTTTGGGGGTCTTATAATTCCTATGGCCTTTATAAAACAAATTCAATTTGTCATGAATTTCACAATAATTTAAGATGATTGCTCCGCCATTTTATAAAAAGTCAAGATTTTAGCTATTAGAGATATCTTGTATCATTTTATCATGAAAAAATTTATAAAATTAAAATTCTTAATATTTAAAGAATTTATAATAGATGATAATTTAAAATAAGAGAATGTAATGTATCAATCTGTGCTGGCTAGTTTTATGTCAACTATCCTCATCTGAAAGGAGTGAACCTCAATTGAGAAAAATGCCTCCAAAAGAGTGGGCCAAAGGCCATTTTCTCTTTCTCTCCCTCCCCTCCCTTCCTCCTTCTCTCTCTCTCTTCTTCTTTCTTATTATTTTTTCAGATTGTAATATAACCATATTTCTTCCTTCACTTTTCTGCATCAATATCATACTTTATACTCCTCCTTGCTCTCCTTCAAATTCATGGCCTCTTTTTTTTTTTTTTTAATTCTTATTTTGTTATTGCATGTATATACACACAAATGCCCATACATACATACATGTTTTTAAATATAACCTGCTAAGTCTGTATAACGTTAGTTATATGTATGTATTCAGGGCTGACAGTTTGACACTGGACAACCAATTGATGTGCTCTTCCCTGAGGAAGGCCACCTTTCTTGCTTTCAGCTTTCCTCATTGTCTATAATTCTTTGTATAGAATTAAGGCCTTGTGGGTTTCCCTCATTCACTTGGCATGTCCATTGGTACCCTTGTTCGTCTCATGTTTGGGCAGCTATGTTGGTGAGACCTTGAGTGCAGCATCTGACATTTCCAGCAAAAACCCCCAACAGGAGACATAAGAAGCCCTCTTTTGAGTTGTTGACTAGAGCTGTCCAGCGACTCCTAAAAGATACAGCCTGTTGTTAGTGCCCTTCGTTGCCCCCAAAGGTGAAAGGTAAACTCCTATTGCTGAAGACACCATGCACTATAGAAACAGGGGGCAGAGACCCCCGTGCTGGAACTGTAATGAATGCCTTCTCCCTGAGAATCAGCTTTCGTAGCACCAGAGAGTGCCATGCGAGCTTCCAAAGGAGGGAAGCAACCAACAGTTCTACCCAGCTATAGTGACTATGTTGTATCAATGGCTAGCATGACACACTAACCTTAAGGGTGCAGTAGTGGCACATATAATCTGGCAGTAACCAACAACTCTATAATTGGACGTAAGACCCTCTCAACCAGAGGAAAACTATGCATGGTATTATAAACTAGATAACTACTTAGTGCTAGTGAGATCATTGTTATCATAGGAGAATCTACAATCCCTAATCTACTAATCCAGCATAATCCCTAATAACAATCTATAAACATTTGTTATTATATACACAGTTAAATGTAGTCTTTCCCCCTCATCAAAGACATTTTTCTTTGCAACAGATTGAGATCACTACATAACACCACAGCCAATCAAGACGCAGTTGTTGGGCACAGTCCAAATGGATACATCTGTATAACACTTCCCCACCCTAAGGCTCAGTGAACATATGAAATAAGGGGTGAAAAGATTGTAGTGCTAGAGGATCAGGAAATTTGCTGTGAGGCTGTGCCTCTTAGTAATATCTGAGGGTATTACCTTAACAAATGATTAGTGTGAGGGAAGGGGCTCAACCTATTATGCATATATTACCCTTGGGCCAATGGTCCTGGGTGCTATAAGGAAGCAGGCTGAACAAGCCATGAGGATCTGGTCAGTGAACAACACTCTTCCATGGCCTCTGCATCAGTTCCTGCCTCCAGAACTGGCTTAAGCTCCTGCCCTGACTTTCCCCTAAATGGAAATAAATCTGTTCCCCCTACAAGTTGGCTTCTGTCATTGTGTTTTATCACAGTAACAGAAACCATGAGTCACAGCCTGGAACTCCTTAGACAAATAATGCCTTATAATTAAAATACTTAAGTATTTAATTCTTCCCTAAACACTTGCTTTGAATTTGGTTATGGATGGGCAAATGCTTTTATATTAACATATTTGTAAAGAACGGTTATTTTGTAACAAAGAAATTCTTAATTTTTAGTTTCATATGTATATATTCATTATACTTTCTTATAATTATATTTACTTTAAAACATAAGATAAAGCATACTAATCACTAGATAAAAACAACAGTCACGTGATAAAATGATTCATGAGCTTAGTAGTATAGAAAAACTTCAAAGACCTTTTCTTTATCTTAAGAGCTTTGGTTATAAAGGCTGGATGCTCATAAAAGCTGTTTATTCATCACCTTGTGGTTTAGTTGGACTATTCTCTGAAAATCTGTCTGATAAATTACAATGGAGACATACTATTGTTAGAATGGGAGCACAGGATAAAGTAAGTATGAATCCTTCCCTGTTCCCACTCCTCAAAGAGCTTGGTGTCTGGGAAAGGGGCATTATTCATCAAAAAGCAAACAATGGTAAATAAAAATGGAAAAATTTTATTCAAATGGTTATGAACAATAACCCTTTGTTCAGTACAGCATACTCTGGGCAGAGGGGGGATTTATTCATTTAATAAGCACAATATTGATAAAAGCAAAATCATCACTAAAGAGTGAAAAAACCGCTTCTTATAGCCACATAATTAATGGGCTGTGAACACTTCTAACTCCTCTTTTAAAATGAGTTTGCACCAAACAACTTCTATTAGTAAACTACTAGTAAATGTCTGTTTACTTGTTTATTTATTTATTTAAAGAGGGTCTGTTTTTCATTGTGTGTGGGGAAGGCATGTGTGTGCACAGGTGAGTGTGTGTGTGTGTGTGTGTGTGTGTGTGTGTGTGTGAGAGAGAGAGAGAGAGAGACAGACAGACAGACAGACAGAAACAGAGACAGAGACAGACAGAAAGTGAAAGAGATGGGGAATTAAATACTTTAAATGACTTAAAATAAAATTTTAAAAATCTGTGAATCCCTAACTTAAAACTCCCCGACCACAAAAAATCAAAATAGAACAAACAAAATCCCAGCAACAAGTATTGTCTCATTACAATATTAGTCAAAGTTAAATTTTTTTTCAGATTCAAATGACCATCTGAGACATTTCTAAAACATAGGCTTCTTAGGAAGTTTCCTATAAGCTGAGCCATTACTGCTAACGAGAATTCTGGGAGCCCAGATCTCTTCACCACCCTGTCATGGTCATGGTTGGTCCTCCTAATTAGACTGAAATTCTTATTACGTAATAGAACAGAAAGGTTCCCTGTTAGCCTGGGGAAAGGAGGCATGGATGACTACAGGAAGGAGATCAGTGTCTCTTAAGGTCAAATAAAACAGATGTTGTCAAAAAGCATGCCTGTGTCCCCTTTATATTGTCATTAGCAGATCTAGGCAACACATTAGAACTTTAGAAAAGAGATGTTAGTCAGATAAATTATTGCAGACTATGGAAGAACACAGGGTGTCATCTGTAAGCAGGTGGCTGGCTCAGGGAGAGGAGTAGGGCTTAGGGACAGAGGTGCCTCCGCATGCATTGGTTTGTAGGGCAAAACCAGAGCTGCATAAATTTCACCTGATGTGTTTTTCCTGTAGCTCCGAAGGACACAGGTTAATTTTCAACTGTTTTGTCAAGAGCTAAATAGTAAGGCTATTAATCAAGGGTTTTTGATTTTATATTTTATATTCTGATTATTTCACCTGAATATTTTAATATTCCCTCTTTTTTCATGCCTCTGTGTCTTATATTGTGGCACGCTGGGTTTAACCAGAGATATCTATGTGACCATGGGTTTGGAATGACCTACTGGAACAGGGTGAACATACCAGTGGCTACACAGCATAAGAGGCTTCTCTCCCAAAACCTGTCAATGGGCAATAGTTCAGAAGCAAGGGACAGGACACCCTGAATCTCTCTCCTCCCCACAGCTGACTGCTGAAAGACCCATCCATCCTCATGCAGACCCTGTACAGGTAATCACAGCTAATTGTGAGTTCACAATTGTAGTGGTTGTGTCATATCCAGAAAAGGGCATTTTGCAGCCCTTCTCCTTGCTTTTACATTCTTTCCACCTCCATGTGCACAATATTCTTGAGCCCTAGAAGGGATGGTAGAAATGTCCTGTATAGGAATATTATTCAGGCACCACTTATCCGATGCTAGCTGGCTTTTGGAACACCCTGTGCTTTCCATATGGACTTTACTCACGCAAGGACTTCCTTTTCCCATTGCATCATAACCAAGTGATGGTGACTTCCTTACGTTGAAGCTGGCATTCAAAGGATCAAAATCAAGAACTGTACTGTGTCTAAGTGAATAGGTTTGAAAGTCACAAAGTTGACAAGACCAGCGAAGGCTTCATGAGTCTGATAGAAAGAGTAGAAAAGTCACATTGGGGAGCAGCCTACAGGACAGGAGGGCATGTGGCTTGCACACCACACCAAATAAAAATACTTGGGCAATAAATTTTAATTCTAGTTAATAATATGCGTGACCATCTTCTCTTTGGGAAAAAGAACAAATAATGATTTGGTCAGACGAACATCTGCTTTTCATTCATGCTTCTCATTTTATTGTGAGAATGTCCTAGAAAACAAAGCCGATATTAGGTTGGACTTTGGATAAAAGTTACCCTGAAGAAGCCAGGCACTTCATTGAAGATCTCCCTATCCACTCATATCTAATTCCTCTGCATGAGTACTGATAGACCACAGATCACAGCCTGCCTCAAGGGGAACATAGTGGTCTGGCTAAAATTTTTATGAGCTTACTATGGCTTTGTGTTATGTCTGGCTAAAATTTTTATTAACTTTTTGCGGTTTTCATTAATTTCCTTCAGCCAACGTCATTAAATGAGCTAATGTAGTTATTCATACCACGGGAAAATTTAGAACATAACCGGAAAAATGAAACAGGAGCAAACCACAGTCCTTTTACATTTATAATTATAGATCCAACCTGAACTTTCTCGTGTTTTAATTTTTTTTTAAGCACCTTCATTTCTGGTTGCCTTTGATTTAGATCCAACCGCAGTTTTGAAACTCTTGTAGTGAATACATTTTTAATGGAGACAGAATGGGACCTCTCACTCATATGACCACTGAAATGATAAAGCGTTGTCTCTCATGGCTTTGGACAGCTGAATTATTGTCTCATGATCTAGAACCATCCAGCTGGATGATTTTTACTGGAGAATATGTGTAAAGATAAAGACACGTAGAGTGCGTTCACGGTGTTGGAGGTAGAATAAAGACAGTAGTAAGCACTTGCTCAGTTGGGGGATGGCATCGAACTGCCATGAATTCTGTAAACCAGCTTCCCTTCATTCTTTAATACACACACACACACACACACACACACACGTTTGTTTAATGCATATGTGTGAGTGCTTGAACGTAAGCATGTTTACCCCATGTGTGCAGGAACTTACAGAGCTCAGAAGAAGGAATTTGATCCCCTGGACCTGAAGATACAGGTGTTTGTGAACCACCATGTGGGACCTCAGCAAGAGCGTTCAGTGTTCTTAACAACTAAGCCATCTCTTCAGTCCCCGTCTTTTACTCTTAATCATTTTTTGGAGTCTGATTTTTTTTAGCATTTCAATGCATTTTCAATAAAGCATTTTTTTTCTGTGTAAGCTATTTGGAACTAGATAGCAAATGTCTCAGATAAACAGGCAAGCTGGTAGAATACTCATTTTGCAGATATTTACTGAATATGTACCCAGAAAAACTTAACTTACTTATTACTTAATTGTTTATTATTTTGTACATGTTAAGTAGTTTTATTATCTAGTTTTGCTATCCATAACTTAGGAAAGCAACACTTGATTAGTTCTTATTATTCTAAATATTAGCTGGCCTCAGGGGTATGCTTTTTCTCTTATTCAAAGTGAAAGCTGGGCTCAGCGTGTCCCTGAACTCAACCAGGGGCTGAAACATTCGAAATGTATTCATCCACAATGTCTGGTTGTTGATGTTAGTTGTACATTCTTCAGTTGGAGCATTCTTTAGTTGGAACATAGATAACAGACAAAACTCATGCCCTTATGTCACCAGCAATCTAGTGAAGGACTTGAACCAATACAAAAGAAAAATTCAAATAAATAATAAAAACTTAAGCAACGAGATGTTATGAGCTGGATGTACATGGTGGCACATGCCTGTAATCCCAGCCCGTGTGAGGAAGAGGCAGAAGGACCCAGAGCTCTAGACAAGCTTGAGTGACATCGTGAACATTTGTCTCAAATTAAAACCAAACAAAAATCAATATATTATGTTTGCTGTGAGGTGCTTTGGTGAGAAATGAAGCAAGAAAGAGGAGAAGGTTTGGGAAAACATTTGGGCACTGTAAGGTTTGATACTGTAAACAGGGTGAGTCTAGGATCCTACTAAGAGCAAACATTTGAGCAAAGATGAGTAAGAAGAAAGCAACGGGGGTATGTCTTGAGTTTTTCTGACAACTGAAAATTGTTTTTTGTTTTTGTTTGTTGTTGTTGTTGTTGTTGTTGTTGTTGTTGTTTTTGCTGGAGGTAAGTGCAAAACAATTAGATGTGTATGAAATGAAAAGGGGAGGGAAAAAATAAAGAGCCTCTGAAGTAATTTCATAGCTATGACTGTGGTGCTTTGAAAGCCTCCGTAGGCTCATAAGGAGCGGCACTATTAGGAGCTGTGACCTTGTTGAGTAGGTGTGGTCTTGTTGGAGGAAGTGTGTCACGTGCGGTGGCCTTTGAGGTCTCAGAAGCTCCAGCCAGGCATAATGGCTCACGTTCTTCTCCTGCGGCTTGAGGATCAGCGTGCAGAACTCCCAGTTACTTCTCCAGGACCATGTCTGCGCATGTGCCACATTGCTTCCTGCCGTGACGAGAATGGGCTATCCCTCCGAAACACAAGCCAGCCCCAATTAAATGTTTTCCTTTCTGGAGGTGCCGTGGTCGTGTTGTCTCTTCCTAGCAATAAGAGCTTAAAACAATGATCTTTACTTTTAGTGGTCATGAGAACTGCTTGGGGATTCTGAGCAGAAAGGGGGGAGCTTCTTTAGTTTGGTTCCTAGAAGAACAGCCCAGGCTGTTACTCTGAGAAGACAGGCATGTGCTGTAAGAGGACAGGCTGAGAGACAGCGCTTCTCCAGTCATTCTAGTCCACACTGATGGGTCGCTTGAACTGTGCATAGTGAAGGTCTGAATGCAGTTACTCAGTTTCCCCACTGTGGATTCTTATACTGTGTGTGTGTGTGTGTGTGTGTGTGTGTGTGTGTGTGTGTGTGTGTGTGTGTAGGAAAACGGCAGTGACTGCCCTAACCTTTTACATATTATTAGGTACTCTTCCTTAAGCCGATAAGTTTCATTTCCTGTCTGGGCATGTATGGTAATATTTTCCTTTTCCCTTTCCAGCTTTTAGGCTTACCATTCAAAGTGGCCTGCGTCTAGAGAGGGCTGGGATCGAAGAAGGACAACCATGTGGCATAATTTTGTCTCATTTCGTGTCATCTGACTGTGGTTGAGATTTCTACACAGATGCTATTGAGAGAGAGAGAGAGAGAGAGAGAGAGAGAGAGAGAGAGAGAGAGGGGGCCCTAAGGAGTGAATCCTGTGTAGCAAGGATATGGCTCATGTAGATAAAAGGGGCCAAGATTCAGGCTAATGACCATAGTTCCTTCATTAGGGAGACTACAGGTGAACCCAGGAAGCGAACCCTTGACCTTCCTAAACCATTTCTATGGAAAGGGCCCATCAGTAACCAGCTTCACTTGCCCAAGGGCCTGATGAAGTTTTGAATTAAATCCCTTTGAATTATCAGGTAATATTGAAAAGTGGGGAGGATGCTGAACACTCTGGCATTCTTTTTAATCTTTCTATCCTGCCTTAAATATGTTCTGTGGGTTTTTTTTCAAATGTGCAGAGTTGAAAATATTCAGTGTTCACCAGAGATGGATTTTAAAACCATTCATTCTGGTTAAGTTGTTGGACTTCTGGCTAACAGAGAGAGAGAGAGAGAGAGAGAGAGAGAGAGAGAGAGAGAGAGAGAGAGAGAGAGAGAGAGAGAGAGAGATCCTTAATGAAGATGGAAATCAGGGTGCAAAGTCCTGCACCCACATTTCCATTCATAGCCTATGTTTAACTGTGATTGGAGATTCTATGTCAAGGCTGCTTGCTCTAAAAGAATTGTATATAATATCATCCTCCTTTTAAAAGTCATATACCAAAAACGGTCTTTTTGGCCAATCCTTACCTCTTCTAGCGCCTTCCATAGTCTCAGAACAACAGCATCGCCGCTTACACTGTCAGACTCAAATTCTAAGTCACCCCGCAGGGATGGAACAGTGAGAAGCAGGTGACAGCCGAGGCACCCACGTGCACAGACAGACTCTAATCATGAGTTCTGTTTCCTCGGGAGCTTTCGAGAAAATCTCTCTGAGCCGCCGTTAGTCTTCTGTAAAAAAAGGCGTGTGTGTGTGTGTGTGTGTGTGTGTGTGTGTGTGTGTGTGTGTAAATGCTTAGCTAGCAAGATGACCATACATATCAAAAGGATCACACTGTGCTGCCTGATACCAGGGTCTTCAGGTAGGATTGACGTGACTGCCAGAAAGTGACTTTAACTCTCGATGCTTATTTTTCTTGAAGCCCAGTAACCGTAGAGGTTAAAGAGTCTCTCAGGTGCTGCAGGTTCTGTGTGGTCAGTGTGTGTCACTTGGTTCTGCGGGAACTGCAAGTATCACGTCATACATGGGGACCTGCAAAGCAGAAGGGGTGGCCATTTATGTTTGCACGTCTTCTGTGAGGGAGAACTTCCCAGAAGTTCCCAGAACTTCTATTCTGATTTCATCAGGTTGGTCCGGGCAACGAGTGTATTTCCTAGCAGCAGCAGCAGCAGCAGCAGCAGCAGCAGCAGCAGAAACACTGAGAAAGTGAGCGGCCCACATTTCTTTCTTTCTTCCTGTAAGAAGGGCTCTGCAGCAGAAAAACTGGGAGGAATGCGGGGTGTAGGGTGGAGAAACAGTGGCCTCTGCTCTGTGGTGCTTAGCTTAGAGAACGCTTGAGAACGCTGGATCCTTCCTAATTCTATTTTCAGCAGAGTACATCAAGGGCTCACACGCAGGCTGTTCCATGAGCGTTACAGTGTGTTAGCTCGCATCGCTTCGCTCATACCATGCTGGTTTCTGTCCACCAGGTAGATTTCCAGTTCTAAAATAGAATGAAACCTCTTAATACAAAAAACAAAAGCAGAAGCAAGACTCCCCAAGGAAAGCTTCTGGCTTTCTATTCCTGGCTTTCCTCTGGCGTCACGTGCTCTGACCACAGGAAAGAACTCACGCGAAAGCCAATCGGCTTCCACCTTGTGTTGCAATTTCGATAGAGTAAATGCCATCTCAACGCGTGTTTCAACTGAATTCTTCTGTGATGTGTGATATATTACTTTCTGTTCGTGCTAGATGTATCCCTTTGCTCAGTCTGTTTCATCCGAGATGAATGTTTTTATTGTTTTTTTTAAGGGCATATTAAGTATTTTTAATGATGCCATTTCCTAGTTGCTACAACAGCAGAGCAAAATAATGGTGAGAATCTAGAACTGGTCGCTATATTTAGAAACGGGGGAGAAGGAGGGTCGCAGAGGGCGGGGCTCCCACTTTTAGTAAAGGGCTAGGAGAAAGCTTCCATTAATGTTAGCTGATGGTGACAGGAGCCTTAGAAGTTATACATAGAAAAAGAATATAGAAACGTTTAAAGCAAAGCCGGAAAGTATGACACAGGCATTCCAACACAAATATCATGAGTCATTGTGTTAGAAGATAGATAAAAGTACAGAGCCCACCGGAGCACAGATGACGTGACCTGTATGGCAGCACAATTCTTTTTCACTGATTATGAAAAAAACGGTGTTATTCACAAGAACTGTTGTGACATTATAATTGGTTGTTTATAAATCAACATAATAAAACACACATATTTGCATATATATGTGTGTGTGCATATATATATATATATATATATATATATATATATATATATAATAAAAGTGAGTCCTTTAGTGATATCTGCATAATGGACACGCACAAATATAACAGTCAATTCTCCAAAGACCAAGGCAAGAAAAACAGGATTAATTTTTCCACTTTACCTTTATAGGGAAACATTCTGATTTTTGTGTGTTCGTGATGATAATGACGTGAGGCATGCTGGCATCATGGTAACACCGATAGTCCCTCACTACTATAGCAAAAGCAGAGGCAGACCTCTATGCCTTCAAGGCTGGCATGGTCTTTGTAGCGAGTTCCAGGCCATCCAGGACAATATAAGGAGACCCTGTATCAAAAAACAAAGTAAACGAACTAAGAATAGAAAAGCCCGTGACATTTATAGGGTCAAGAAAAGACAACAGCCTTAAATTTTGGAGTACGAGAATGAGTTTCTTAGTTTCAAGGGAAAAAGTTTACATCATTTGATATTTATTTTCAGAATGTGCCTTACATGTTTAATTTGTTCCCATAAAATACATTACAAATCGCTATTGTTTTAATCCATATAGCACTTGTTATAATGGGCTGCACACAAGATTGGCTTAATAAATTTTGGACACCTCACTATTACTCTAGTATATTTTTATTCTAACTTTCTATGCTGACAGTAATACATAAATGTGCTTATTTATCTTAGGTTTATGTTCTTTTGAACACTAGAGAATTAGCTTTTCCTCCTATGCACTATTGATTTTCAGTAATACTTTGAAAATGTTGATTGGTTTATCCATCAACACTGATTTCAAAAGCCATGCTAAGAAATACTGAGCATTTAATATTTCTTTATCAGTAATGCCGAAGGCGATTATTATTGTCAGTATATTAGATAGTGCTTTTTACATTGACAAAAGCCTCAAATACTCAGAATTCTTGCACATCCATTATTTATCAGTTAAAAGTTCTGTGTGTTTCTATGATTTTTAACAATTGTTTTGCTTTTATTAGTGTTTTGCCTATGTATGTTTGTATTATGTGTGTGGCGGGTTCCTGTGGAGGTTAGAAAAAGGCACTGTATCCCTCAGAATTTAGCTAGGGGTGTGAGCTACTACATAAGTGCTGGGTCTAGAACCCTGGTTCCCTGCAGCAGCAACAGGTGCTCTTAGGCACTGAGCCCTCTCTCCAGTCTTGTGTTTCCAGGATTTCGACTTTTAAAATGTATTATTGTTTTGTAGGATGTGTATGCATGTGTGTGTATGGGTAAGGTATATTTCAAGGGCTGTATGTGGGTATCAGAAAATAGCTTTGTGAAGTCAGCCCTTTCCTTCCAGCTTTATACAAGTTCTATGCATTGAGCTCTTGCCTTCAAGCTTGCACGAACAGGGCTTTATCCATCGACTCTCTTCAGTGGCCCAATTTCTAGGCTGTGGTTTTGATTTCTGTTCATTGGTTTGCTGTAGAAGCCTTATCTTAATTATGTGAGAACTTCATACTTGCCATTCTCTAGATTTTGTATTTCTTTTTGGTTTTCTGTTTCTTGTTTTTTTTGAGACAGGGTCTCTCTGTGTAGCCTTCAGCACATCTCCTTATCCTGCAGTTGGAAACTCCGTAGGAAAGTTTAATCCTAGACCACAGTCTTCAGGTGCTGGTAATGACTCAAACACATTTGTAAGTTGGGACATGCAGAGAGCTGGCCTTTCACTCTGGCCTTTCACAATATCTCGAGGGCCGAGTATCATGCTGCACCACAATCACATGAGAAGAGGCCCAGAATTAAAAGGCCTCCTTTTAGAACTCACTTGACCACCCCTCACAAAGCCTCCAGGAATTGGCTCATCCACTCAAGGACCACAGAGTTCTGAGTCAACAACTAAAAGAATATTGAAGAGGGAGAGCCTTGTTTGTTTACTCCTTTGCTGTGTGTTTTCAAAGCACAATGGTGGGAGAAGGTTTGCTCACGTGTGTTTTCCTGTGTAGGTATTCCCTAGGGAATTCATTGCAAAAGAACAAAAAGAGTCTCTCTATGACTCACCAGCAGCAGCCTCTCTAGCATTGTTTTAGGTGGTTACGTGGGAACCAATGCTTTTGTTCCTCACTTCCTGGACTCTAAAGGATGCATTTCTGGTCACTGTGGGTCCCTTAGACTTCTCTCCCATAAATAGGAGCAATAAATTTTTCTAAAAATAAAACGAAGACACACAGCACTAAACAGACTATTTTTATTTGAGAAATGAAAATATCTTCTTTCAAACATGTGTAAAGATTGTTGTTAGCACACTGCCCCCAGTCTGCCAAGCAACCTATGACATCGTCACCTGCCCTGCCACTTGGTAAGCTAGCTTCCACGCACCCCCCATATGAAAGGGCAAACCCATCTCTCTCTCTCTCTCTCTCTCTCTCTCTCTCTCTCTCTCTCTCTCTCTCTCTCTCTCTCGCCTATTACCTCCCTTTCCTGCTCCTCTCTTCCTCTCCTCTGCCTCTTCACTTGCTGTCTCTCTCCCTTTTCTCTGGGGGTGGCCCTGACACTTCCATGCTCTCCCATGCTCATACAGTAAACTTCTCCATATCATAATTGCTATGTGGCTCATAGTTTATATTTTAAAACTATGCTGCTCACTTTGATGTAATCTCATGGGGTACCTACCAAGCTGGCCTAGGAAGTGTCCTCTTCCGTTCTGTAGAGTGGGAAAAATACAGGGACAGCTGAGGACTTTCTAGATGTTGTTATTCCCAGGGACAGAGGAACTCATTGCAAATGTGGATGCTCCCAAAGACGCTGTTTCAAGAGCAAGTAGCATAGATAAAACTGGGTAGAACTGGATGAGATTTTTTTGTCTTTTTTTTTCCTTTATTAATTTATTCTTGTTACATCTCAATGGTTATCCCATCCCTTGTATCCTCCCATTCTTCCCTCCCTCCCATTTTCCCCTTATTCCCCTCCCCTATGACTGTTCCTGAGGGGGATTACCTCCCCCTGTATATGTTCATAGGGTATCAAGTCTCTTCTTGGTAACCTGCTGTCCACCTCTGAGTGCCACCAGGTCTCCCCCTCCAGGGGACATGGTCAAAGGTGAGGCACCAGAGTATGTGAGAAAGTCATATCCCACTCTCCACTCTACTGTGGAGAGTGTTCTGTCCATTGTCTAGATCTGGGTAGGGGTTTAAGGTTTACCGCCTGTATTGTCCTTGGCTGGTGCCTTAGTTTGAGCGGGACCCCTGTGCCCAAATCTGCCTATCATAATGTTCTACTTGTAGGCTTAGAAGAACGGATAAAGAAACTATGGTACATATACACTATGGAATACTATTCAGCTATTAAAAACAAGGAATTCCCGAAATTTGTGGATAAATGGATTGAGCTAGAAATGATCATAATGAGTGAGTTAACCCAGAAGCAGAAAGACTCAAATGGTATATACTCACTTATATCTGCATATTAGCCCAAGGGGCATGTCCCACGAAAGCCTTCACTTACCAGGAAACTGAGACAGAGGGGAGGACATTCTAGTGGGACTCTAGATGAGAAAAGCATGGGAGAATGGCAAAGAACTGGATGAGATTTTAACCCTCATCAAAATCAGACTCCTCCTTCGATGAGAGTTAAGGACTCATCGAAATCTGTGGTCAAAACTTCTGTCTCTGCTGTTTCACAGTGTTTTGCCCCTCACCGTACACCATTGCCTAGGCATTGGATTTCTTCTACTAAATCTTTCTCAGCAGTTCAAATTTAACTTATATTTGTTATGTGTTCCAGGGACTGGTCTAATAAATTTCCCCCGTAACTAAATAAAAGATTTATTAAGAGCGAAGAGAAATCACAATATGAAGTGAAGTGTAATTTTGAACAGGAACACACACTTTTGTAATGATAAGCTAATGTTCTTTTGCTCACCCATACCCCATATAGTTATCCTTTAGTATTCATGGTGGTGCTTACAGGACCATCCAAAATACCGAGCCTCAGAGATGCTCAATTCTCTTAAACTTAGTGTAGCACGTTCATATAACCTACTTACATACACCTTTCCATACACTTGTTTATTTTTTCCTTTTTTATTAATTTATTCTTGTTACATCTCAATGGTTATCCCATCCCTTGTATCCTCCCATTCTTCCTTCCCTCCCATTTTCCCCTTATTCCCCTCCCCTATGACTGTTCCTGAGGGGGATTACCTCCCCCTGTATATGTTCATAGGGTATCAAGTCTCTTCTTGGTAACCTGCTGTCCTTCCTCTGAGTGCCACCAGGTCTCCCCCTCCAGGGGACATGGTCAAATGTGAGGCACCAGAGTATGTGAGAAAGTCATACCCCACTCTCCACTCTACTGTGGAGAATGTTCACTTGTTTATTTTTAAAGACTCTTACTGCATTGCACAGACAGGCTCCAAGCACCTAATCTCAACCCATCTTCCTGCCTGAGCCCCCTAAGAAGTTGTAACTATAGGCATGTACCACGTCGCACCTGGCACATCTATCATATATTTTAAGTATCTAAATTACTTGCATTATCTAATATATTATGTTGCTCAGAAAATAAAAATAAAAGTAAAAATGTTTTCTACCCATAGATATGAAATGGAGGATGCAAAGGTCTGTATGTATAAAGCAAGCCTTCCCCTGTACAGTGCATCAAAGCATAACAAGGCTTTCAACTCTAAAATACTAATTTCCATGGTGGGGAGTGGATTTTGTTAAGAGCATTCCTTTAATTTATTCCTCTTCGATCACACTATATGCTTAGCACTCTAGAATAACAATGCTTCAGAACGAGACGGAGCAGGTGCCAAATCCCCTGTAGCATAGATCCTTCTGAGTACAATAATATGTACTGGTGATCCTAGAACTTGGGAAGCAGACAGGTGGAAGCACCATGAGCTAGAAGATGTCACAAACTAAATAACAGGACCCCATATTAGCAAAATAAAACAAGTAAGATTCTACACTGGCAAATAAACTTTCACTAACACTCAATGTCTTTCAAAGCTACATCTTTCTTGTTGACTGTTACTTATGATAAAACCTCTGTTACTTGCCTGCCACAACTACAGTGTTGAGATCAGTGGTCAAAAAACGAAACCTTCAATTTCCACTCAGAACCACCAGGAGGTAGTAGGGAGCCAACCATGCTACCATACATATTTGTCAGGCTTAATTTAAAAAAAGAAAGAAAGAAAGAAAGAAAGAAAGAAAGAAAGAAAGAAAGAAAGAAAGAAAGTTAAAGCTTGTGAACCTCTCATTTAAAAATTTCAACATTTCATATACCATTTAATTGTTTCTCTTGATATATTTTCTTTCTGCATTCATTTTTTAATAAAATAAAAAATACAAAGTAAAAACACATAGATTGTAAACTTTATACATATATATTTATATGTATTTGTAAATTTTATAAGAACTTATTGCAATTAAACTGAAATTTTTTTTCAAAATTATTTTTGCCCATACTTAAGCATGCAATCATCATTTTATTTTTTGTTTTTTGTTTGGTTTGTTTGTTTGCTTAGAATCCAGTCAGTATGCCACTGTTTGTTCATTCTATTTTTACACATTTTTAAGTATAAGGTGAATTTATTTTCTCAGAAAGTTCTTCAGAGCATATAATTGCCAAGCCTTCTCCAACCTGTAACTGCCCATTGATTCAGTCATAAATTAAATTTTAAAAATATATCATTTCATTGGTATCCCCATGGGACCCGGACCACAATTATTTACTGACTCTCAGATGCTCTTTATCTTTGTCTTGGTACTTTCTTAGGGTTAAGAGTCTATCCTGAAGGTTTCAGCTTTTAAAATGAATATGGAAGCACATTTAGGATTTGGCTCAGAATAAGTTGCAAAGAGTTTTATGGATCTCTCATGGCCTCGGCCACTAGAACTTGAAAGACATTATACACTGAGCTCAGTTCAGTTTACTTACAATGAGCCACATAACCAGAGATAATTTGCATATCTTCCCATCTATACAACGTCTAATAGTCCAGTTTTCGGAATAGTGTTGATGCTTTCACTGATGAAACAAATCTCTGCCCTTAACCCTTTCCATCCTGCAACGGGACTGGAGAAACAGGCGATGTTGTCATGACCAGCGGAAGGATGACTCGGTTAGCTGAGAAACAGGTGAAGGTGGAATGAAAGCTGGAAAAGATATGAAGCCGACCTGTGAGAAAAGTAAAAGCAAAAGGTAAGAATCTGTGAGTATTTTTTTTTTTCAATCTGGAAGCCCAAACTCCAGTTCTGGCCTGCTAAATCCAAGTGGCCAACAAATGACTTCTGAGCATCTGTTCTGGAAAATCATCAGCCCTCTTTCTAATCCTTGGCTCCGGTTGAAAAGCTGTTATGGAAAATATCAGAAATATAACATCACAACTGGGCTGGGATTTGGAGGAAACCCGGAGACTTAGATATTGGACAGACACTCGATTATTGGACTTTGGAACAAAAGAATGATTTTTTGGCTAGAGATGGCTCCATGTGTAAAATGCTTACAGGACAAACTCAAGAACCCAAATACAAAGCTCTGTGTAGTAGCACATTATCTTCAAAACCAGTGCTCCTACAGATAAACAGGAGGGGACAGGAGAATCCACAAAGGCGTGTGGGCCTACTAGCCTGGTGTATGCCCATACAATAAGTGTCAGAGTGATCGACCTCAAGCATGGTGAACTACAAGAGTCACCTCTGAAGTTGTCCACTCACCTCCATACTCACTGTGGCATGAATACTTGTCCCTCAATGGCCCCACACAAAGAACAATCTGGACTGAAAAGGAAGAGTAACAGTTGATGGGAAAAGGCTGAGAATTAGAGGGGTGAGGGGAAGGAGTATCTGGCATGGTTTGGAAGGAGGAAAAGAAAGAAAGAAATGTTATTATATTAAAATCTCAAAAAAAGCTTTCAAAAAATGAAGAAAGAATTGACGCAAAACTTTTAAGGAACAAAATAATAATACTACATTGCTATTGTGATATATATAGAAACATAGCTCCTCACAAATCTTGGTTTAGATTTTAGAGTAGCTCTGACTTTCAGTTATAGGGTTTATTCCAGGATTTGGAGCAGACTTGGGTATTACTTATGAGTTCATAAAGATGAGTCCAATAGGCTCATTTTCTGAAACTCTCATTTCAGTATAGAAATTACATTCCCCTTGATCCTAGATAAGCAAGTTTTTAGTTGTGATCATTTGCTTGAGAAAGACTATCACTTTAATCTAGTTTGTATCAGCATATAAGAACCCAAAGAGAACAAAGCAACTGACAGCATATGCCACACACCACAGCATGTGTCACACAGTTCACAGATCTTGATCCACATGTAGCTTCATGCCGTATACTTTGCACGGTTAACTTTAAATGGGCCAGTGATCAACGAGTGCCGACTAGCTCAATATTTAGACAAGTGAACCCAGAATAACTAGCTGTGAGTTTGCCAGTGTCAACAGTAACTGCAGAAGTAAAGGGCACAAAATTAGCTACCATGACTTCCAGTAGTTTGTTTTCCCATCAAAAATAACGTATTTCAATTGCAAAATGAGGTGAAATCTCTTTGTTTTGCTCTGGTGTCTAGCTTTGATATCAGCTGCCAGCTTGTTAGCTGTTTCTTGGCTACATCCACTAAAATTGCAGTCTTTCAGTTTCTCCATAGTGTTTTTTTTTTTTTAAAGATGTGGCCCTGAGTAGGATTTACATATTTGTATGGTGAGTGCAGCTATTCCAATAGACAAGATCTTTCCCTTGTGGAAATGTGTATTTCCAGTTTTCATTAGGGAACATTAAGGAATAAAATGTATTGTATGTAGCTTTCTAGTCCCATATTTACTTTGTAGTGCTTTGGAGTCATAACATCTTTACAAGAGATGTGTGACCCCAAGTAATGTCAAGGCACCATCAGTGGATCCAAGGTCCTTGTTATGAACACTTTTTTTAATTAATTTATTCTTGTTACATCTCAATAGTTATCCCATCCCTTGTATCCTCCCATTCTTCCCTCCCTCCCATTTTCCCCTTATTCCCCTCCCCTATGACTGTTCCTGAGGGGGATTACCTCCCCCTGTATATGTTCATAGGGTATCAAGTCTCTTCTTGGTAACCTGCTGTCCTTCCTCTGAGTGCCACCAGGTCTCCCCCTCCAGGGGACATGATCAAAGGTGAGGCACCAGAGTATGTGAGAAAGTCATATCCCACTCTCCACTCTACTGTGGAGAATGTTCTGACCATTGGCTAGATCTGGGTAGGGGTTTAAAGTTTACAGCCTGTATTGTCCTTGGCTGGTGCCTTAGTTTGAGCGGGACCCCTGTGCCCAAATCTGCCTATCATAATGTTCTACTTGTAGGCTTCTAGGACCCTCTGGATCCTTCTACTTTGCCATTCTCCCATGCTTCTCTCATCTAGAGTCCCAATAAGATGTCCTCCCCTCTGTCCCAGTTTCCTGGTAAGTGAAGGCTTTCGTGGGACATGCCCCTTGGGCTAATATGCAGATATAAGTGAGTATATACCATTTGAGTCTTTCTGCTTCTGGGTTAACTCACTCATTATGATCATTTCTAGCTCAATCCATTTATCCACAAATTTCGGGAATTCCTTGTTTTTAATAGCTGAATAGTATTCCATAGTGTATATGTACCACAGTTTCTTTATCCATTCTTCTACTGATGGACACTTAGGCTGTTTTCATGTTCTGGCTATTATGAATAAGGCTGCTATGAACATGGTTGAGCAAATTTTCTTGTTGTGTGCTGGAGCATCTTCTGGGTATATTCCAAGGAGTGGGTCTTGAGGAAGCCCTATTCCCATTTTTTCTGAGATAGCACCAGACAGATTTCCAAAGTGGCTGTACTAGTTTGCATTCCCATCAGCAATGAAGGAATGTTTCTCTCTCCCCACATTCTCACCAGCATGTGGTGTCACTTGAATTTTTGATCTTAGCCATTCTGATGGGTGTAAGATGGAATCTCAGAGTTGTTTTGATTTGCATTTCCCTGATGATTAAGGAGGTAGAGCATTTCTTTAAGTGTTTCTCAGCCATTTGATATTCCTCTGTTGAGAATTCTCTGTTTAGTTCCAAGCCCCATTTCTCAATTGGGTTATTTGGTTTGGTGGTGTTTATTTTCTTGAGTTCTTTATATATTTTGGATATTAGACCTTTGTCAGGTATTGGGTTGGTGAAGATCTTTTCCCAGTCTGTAGGCTGTCGCTTTGTTCTCTTGACAGTGTCTCCTGCCTTACAGAAGCTTCTCAGCCTCATGAGGTCCCATTTATTAATTGTTGACATTAATGTCTGGGCTGTTGGTGTTCTGTTCAGGAAGTTGTCTCCTGTGCCAATATGTTCCAGGCTCTTCCCCACTTTTTCTTCTAAGTGACTTAGTGTCTCTGGTTTTATGTTGAGGTCTTTAATACACTTGGATTTGAGTTTTGTACAAGGTGACAAATATGGGTCCAGTTGCAATTTTTTACACATAGCCATCCAATTAGACCAGCACCATTTGTTGAAGATGCTATCCTTTTTCCATTGAATGGATTTGGCTTCTTTGTTGAAAATCAAGTGACCATATGTGTGTGGATTCATATCTGGGTCTTCGATTTGATTCCACTGATCAACCAGCCTATTGTCGTGCCAGTACCATGATGTTTTAATTACTATTGTTTTATAGTACAGTTTGAGATCAGGTACGGAGACTCCTCCGGAGCACCTTTTATTGTACAAGATTGTTTTAACTATTCTGGGTTTTTTGTTTTTCCATATGAAGTTCAGAATTGAACTTTCAATGTCTTTAAAAAATTGTGTAGGTATTTTGATAGGGATTGCATTGAATCTGTAGATTGCTTTTGGTAGGATGGCCATTTTTACTATGTTAATTCTCCCGATCCATGAGCAAGGAAGATCATTCCATCTTCTCATGTCATCTTCAATCTCTTTCTTCAGAGTTTTGAAATTTTTTTTCAAACAAGTCCTTCACTTGCTTAGAGTAACTCCTAAATATTTTATATTGCTTGTGGCTAATGTGAAGGGTGTGGTTTTCCTAATTTCTTCCTCTGCATGCTTGTCATTTGTGTATAGGAAGGCTACAGACTTTTTTGAGTTAATTTTGTATCCAGCCAATTTGCTGAAGGTATTTATCAGCTGTAGGAATTCTCTGGTGGAATTTTGAGGGTCACTTATGTAGACTATCATATCATCTGCAAATAGGGATAATTTGACTTCCTCCTTTCCCATTTGAATACCCTTGATCTCCTTTTGTTGTCTTATTGCTCTGGCTAAAACTTCGAGTACTATATTGAAGAGATATGGAGAGAGTGGGCAGCCTTGCCTTGTTCCTGATTTTAGAGGAATTTCCTTGAATATCTCACCATTTACTTTGATTTTGGCTATTGGCATGTTGTATATAGCCTTTATTATGTTGAGGAAAGTGCCTTGTATTCCCGATCTCTCTAAAACTTTAAACATGAATGGGTGTTGGATTTTATCAAATGCTTTCTCTGTATCTACAGAGATGATCATGTGGTTTTTTATTTTCAGTTTGCTTATATGGTGGATTACATTGATGGATTTCCATATATTAAACCATCCCTGCATGCCTGGAATGAAGCCTACTTGGTCATGATGAATGATATCTTTGATGTGTTCTTGTATTCGTTTTGCAAGTATTTTATTTAGTATTTTTGTATCGATGTTCATAAGAGAAATTGGTCTGAAATTCTCTTTCTTTGTTGAGTCTTTGTGAGGTTTAGGTATCAATGAGACTATGGCCTCATAGAATGAATTTGGTAATATTCCATCCATTTCTATATTTTGGAGTAGCTTGAAGAGTATCGGTATTAGCTTGCCCTTGAAGGTCTGGTAGAATTCTGCACTGAAACCATCTGGCCCTGGGCTTTTTTTTTTGGTTGGGAGACTATCAATAATTGCTTCTATTTCTGTAGGGGAAATGAGACTATTTAGCTTGTTTATCTTTTCTTCACTCAACTTTGGCAAGTGAAATTTCGAATTTTATTTGTTTCCTCCATCATCATCCTCATTACTAAGGATTTGAGGTCATTTTTTTGTGTTTCCATTGTATTTGAGTTCTCTGGGTTGTTTTCTTTGAGATAGCTGGAAACTGGAGACGCCATGTTGTTTTGGGGTTTTTGCATATGCTTTTACGCTGTCCTTTAGACATCTTGCTATCTCTGTTTTTGTTGGGAAACTTCCAGAGTTGGATGGAGGGAGTCTGATGATAGATTCACTTGTTTTCTCACGATTTCCGTAGGCTGGAAGCTCTGATGCTTCACTGGTGTGGATGGCAGGAGGTTAGCCCTGTCGTTTTGGGCTCTCACAGCCAGTGATCCTCAGCTCCCCTTTGCTGTGGGTCCTGCAATCGTTCTGGGTCTCTGAATGAGCGTTGGGTCAGGCTAAGGTATCCACAGCCTTCCGCGTCCCCTGACAAGTCCAGCCAGGGAGACTGGGCCCGAATCACGCATCGAGCTCAGCTAGATTCTCAGGGCCTGAACAGTCTGCTACAGCAGGAGAACTGCGGCTACGCTGAGCTCATGCCTCTGGTGGAACTGAGTGCTCGCCCAGCCTGAGTCACAGCAGGAGAACTGCGGCTGCGCTGAGCTGGTGCCTAGGGTGGAACTGAGTGCTCCGCCCAGCCTGCGTCACAGCAGGAGAACTGCGGCTGCGCTGAGCTCGCGCCTCCGGTGGAACTGAGTGTTCCGCCCAGCCTATGTCACAGCAGGAGAACTGCGGCTGCGCTGAGCTGGTGCCTAGGGTGGAACTGAGTGCTCCGCCCAGCCTGCGTCACAGCAGGAGAACTGCGGCTGCGCTGAGCTGGTGCATAAGATGGAACTGAGCGCTCGGCCCAGCCTGTGACACAGCAGGAGAACTGCGGCTGCGCTGAGCTCGCACCTCCGGTGGAACTGAGTGTTCTGCCCAGCCTACGTCACAGCAGGAGAACTGCGGCTGCGCTGAGCTGGTGCATAGGATGGAACTGAGCGCTCGGCCCAGCCTGTGTCACAGCAGGGGAGCTGTGGCTGCGCTGAGGTAGTGCCTCGGGCAGAATTGCTTGCTGAGCTGAGCCAGTGTCTCCACGGCACAGTGCACTGAGCAAACCTGGGACTCTGGGGCTGAACTGTCCACCGAGTCCAGTTTGGGTCTCAAGGCACCACGCGACCAAAATCCTGTCCAGAGTCCCCTCTTCCGCAGCAACTCCCACCAGCCACCAGACCAATCACCTCCACCGGAAGGCTCTGAGCTGCAAACCTCAGCCACCGCCGCTGCTGATGCTGGTGCCTCTGCTACTGCTGCTGCCTCTGCCGCTGCTGCTCCGATCCGAGAAAATCCGCGCTCCTCCTGTGTGCAGGGGCATGCAGGTCCTCTGCACCCTGGTTCCTCCAAACCATGGAGCACTCCTGCTGCCATGGTGTGGGGACCTTGGTGTTCCGGGCTCAGAAATCTGTGCAATTCCCTGAATTGTTCACTGGAGCCTCCAAACATGGTCCATACTGCTCGTCGCCATCTTGGATCTCCTTGTTATGAACACTTAGTTCAGGTAAGATCACAGTAGTGGAGGCAGAGACTTTTTTTTTTTGGATATATTGTTTTATCTTTTCAGTTCTTTCACATACACTTTCGGGAAGCATGACTTCAGAGGATGATAATAAAAGACAGTGAAGGGTGAGGCTGAATGCATTCTGTTACCATCTTTTTTTTCTAAAGAAAAGACAGAGGTCTAGTTGTCCCTTGCCCTAGGGTACCCTAGTACCCTAGTACTAGTGGTACTAAAGTCCACTAGTAAAACACAGAAGAATTACCAAAGGAGCACAATTTTCACAGCCCTGTCTTCAGCTATGAGTAATAAGGGGAAAAAGCAAGCCTAGAAGGAGAGGTTAGAATTTAATAACATGTTTTCATATTCTTCAAGTGTTTGAACATCACACCTCCAACACGTGCTGTCACTTCATAAAGATTAAAATGTCAACTGCAGACCTTGAACAAACTTGCTAGCTATTCTGCTACGAAGAGTAGGAGACATTGTAACAAGGTTTCAGGAACCACAGCCTAAGTGTGGAATCTAAACAACAAATTTCAATTTGACTTTACATGATTAAAATTTGCTTAGTCACACACACGTTTTAAAGTAGACCAATGGAGGGCTGGAAGGATGGCTCAGAGGTTAAGAGTACTGACTGCTCTTCCAGAGGTCCTGAGTTCAATTCCCAGGAACCACATGGTGGCTTACAACCATCTATAATGTGATCTAATGCCCTCTTCTGGCCTGCAGGTATACACATAGGCAGAGCACTGTACGTACAGTAAATAAATGAATGAATGAATGAATAAATCTTTAAAAAAAATAAACCAATGGTCAAACGTGCACAGCAAAATATTAACAATCTCTTCTCTAGTCCTGATGTTATGAGGTAAGTGTGTAGCATCCAGAATTTTCTAGTGCAGGAATGTCGAACAGAAATTTCTATGGTGGTGGAAATGATCTAATGATAACCAGTGTGACGCTGTGTGTGAAGACTGGCCACTGAACATGTCGTCTACGTGACAGAGGAGATTTAATTTAAAATTTATGCATTTCTGATTTATTTAGATTTTAATTTATATTATAAATTGATAAAATTATATGTGTATATATTTATTATTATAAAGTAATTCTATAATTTATGACTATTATTTAGTTTTAATTAGTAAATGTAATTACTCATTTTTTTTTAGTTACCATATTGTGGACCATACACTGTCTAGTATCATATATACATGTGCATAAAAGTCTCCTCTGTTATATAAAAACCGAAGCGTAGTATAGAAAATTTCTAGAACCTGTTTGCTTTTTTCACTTAAAGTCTTTAATCCAATTCATTATTTTTACATATGATTACGTAAATACAGTGTCAAAAGAATGTGCATATTAACTCCAATAACAACGAATAGATTTCTATCCAAATCTTTCCAAACGTTATTATATTGTATATGCTGGGCCTCCTGAATGATATCACTTTCAGAACCTAACAGGTAGGGGTTGGGACCGGCGCTAGAGGGATAGCTCAGTATTTAAGAGTACTCGCTGCTCCTGCAGAACGCCGGGGACCAGTTCTCAACACCCACATGGTGCCTTCCAACATCTGTAACTCTAGTTCCAACGAATCTGACGCCCTCTCCTGACCTCCACAGGTACCACGCACACACTTGTTACATACGCAGGTTTCTAGACAAAACCTCCATACACATTGAATAAAAATAAATAATCCTTTTCTAATAGGACCTTAAGATGCCTTTGCAAGTATTTCAAATAAAGAAACTTATCCATGCTGAAATTACGAATCATGTAATCACCAAGAGGGGTGTGGCATGAGCTCAAAAGAGCTCAGACAGTCCGACTCATGTTGCTCCTAGCCTTGATCAGAGCCTTCTGTTTGTGGTGGTTTTTGGTGAACGTAGGATCTCATAACTTCTCAGAGTGCTGAGAATAAGTAACTGCTAATGGCCTAGTCCTAAATGAGACCTAAGTATCACTCTCTCAAAAGCTCAAGAATTTGACAGAAGCAGGGTGTAGAGATGCTCGCCTATAATCCCAGCACTCGAGGAGGCAGAGGCAGGCAAATCTGTGAGTTCAAGGCCAGTCTGCTCTTCAAAGTGAGTTCCAGGACAGCCAAGGCTACACACACACACACACACACACACACACACACACACACACACACACAACCTTGTCTTAAAAAATAATAATTTGAAAGAATTGTGTGAGGTTGATGTTGCAACTTCTGTAGATGTTTGGAATGAATACTTACTATTTTTGGAGTTTTCTTTGGAAGATATTTTAAATTGATAGGTGTGTGTGTGTGTGTGTGTGTGTGTGTGTGTGTGTGTGTAGATTTTTCTTCTCATATATCTTTAATAGATTGAACTTTGAAAAAATTTTTCTTATAAAACTCTAAATTTCAAATCTACTGAAACCTATTCTCTATTTTTAATTTTTTTTGTGTGTGTTTGAGGTATTTATACACGGATGTAATGTGTTTTGATCAAATCCACCTCCACAATCTGCCCCTCCTTTAGTTCTTTCTTTATCCCCCCCAATCACTTTTGCTTCCCAATTTCATGTGCTCTGTTTTAAATTCACACAGTTGACTTGGTTCTGCCTGTACGAGCATGGGTATAGAGCCATCTACTGGGGCATGTGTAACCTCTTCAAGATCACATCCCTGATGAAAAATTACTCTTGCTTCCCAAGGAACTATCCATTGCCAGTCGTCTCCCACCTATAGAAGAGGCTTCATGAACCCCCTCACAATTTCCATGCTGGGATTTGGCAGCCTTGATCTTGCACGGGTCTTGACTACCTACTCACAGACTCTGTGAGTTCATGTGCTCACTGGGATTCGTTATGTCTTTCAAATGCCATTTTGCTGAATATGTTCACTACCTCTGGCTCTTACAATCTTTTTGGCATCTTTAATTTTTTTTTTTTTTTTACTTTTTAGATTATAATTTCAGCATTTTATCCTTCCCTTTCCTTCTTCCAAAACCTCCCATATACCCTTCTCACTGCCCTTCAAATTCATAGCCTCCTTTTTAAAAAATTGTTATCACATGTGGATACATATACACATTCGGCTTAGTCCTTGTAATATTGGTGGTATGTATGTAT